>NC_034608.1:83730424-83733617 GCF_900095145.1 Mus pahari | reverse complement strand
ATCCGCCTGCCTCTGCCTCCCGAGTGCTGGGATTAAAGGTGTGTGCCACCACGCCCAGCTGATTAAGTCAAACAATGCAGTCATAGTAGGTTCTCACTTGAGCTCTAAGACCTCTTCAGTCATGGGTTTTTGACTGGGTGGACAATACTAGGCATGAATAACACATATGAATATGTATGGATAACATATATGAGATCTGTCTTGTGGAGCAGACCTAGCATCCAACCAGAGGGCAGTTAATTACTGTGTCATCATTCTACCAATAGCCACATATTAAACTTGACCAGTTTGGGGCTGGAGAAATCAGTCAGCATTTAAAGAGTGCTTGCTGCTCTTCCAAAGGATCCAAGTTCAGTTCCCAGTACCTACCCTGGGCAGTTCACAGCTCCCTGTAACTTAAATTCCAAGGGATCAAACACCCGCTTCTGACCTCCTTGCATGCATACCTATATTATACAAAGATATATACACATATACATAAGTAAAGTTTTTTTTTTTTAAATTTCTTAAGTGTTTGAGCCACTCTTTCTGGCTTATGGATCCCATCCTCTATGTTCACATTCTTATCTATTACTATTATTATACTACAGGAAAGCTATTATATTGTAGAAATTGCCCAGTCTTTTTCTTGACAACAATTTTATATAATTTGTGGTCTCTCTTTAATGGTAGATAGACATTGAATATCTTTGCTAGCCCCTTCACTGCTCTTCAACTTCCAAATATAGTTTAATTATGACTTTCTAAAGTAATAATACTTATCTGCATGATTATTGCTCACTGCTGAACTGGAGGCATGGAATCTGATTTCATTGTTTCTACCAGATTTTGTTTCTCAAGAATGCTCTCAGGAATCTCTCTGTTTTCTTAAGGGGCTCCCTTCTCTCTCCACCAACTTTGCCTTTCACGAGCTCATCTGCTTTTACTCTGCGTGCTCATATCTGGGCCAGCAGAAAGGTTGTCATAGCTTCTGCATGAGGCTCTCTCTCTTCCTCAGGCTCCAAACCCCACACGTGGTACAAGGACACTTAGAAGGGTGTGGTGGGGCAGGGCGAGAGAGCTGAGATCATTGTCTTGTCTCCGGAGCTAAGATTTCTCCACCTACCCAGCTTCCCAAGTGTTTTCCTTTCTTTTCCTCTTTGCGTCTCTCCTCTCTGCTTTTTTTTTTTTTTTTTTTTTTTTAAATAATTGGAGTGTAACACATCCAACATGTGTAAATTCCAAGTGAGTACTGATAAATTTGGAGCATATATATATTTTTCTGATAAAGAAAACACACACTTGTAAACCTTCATAGACAACAGTCTCCTCGCGTTTCTTCCCAGTTACTCACCCACTCCTACAAACATCTGAGTTCTATCCCCATTAATTAATTCTGCTGACTTTCAAAGAAATATTGACTTTCAGCCACTTCTCAACTAAGATTCCTCTTCATTTTTTCCCCTGAGAGTTTTTACAATTTTCCTTAACTACATTCCTCAAAAGGAACTTCATGATATGTGGTACCCTTAAAGGGCTTCTCACTTCATCCTGCTGGATTTGGCATGATACCATTTTGCAGATGAAAAACTGAGTCTGAGATGTTAAATGATTAGCTTGATTTCAGATAGTCACTTCTCATACAACAAATAGCAGAGCCTTATTGAACTCAGACCAACTTGGCTCCCAAGTCGGAGCACCTTCTCTTTTAAGCCAGCATCGTTCCTTGTTAATGCTGTCTGCTTTTGAAGACTGTTTGGTAGACACTGGTAGATTGTTTCTGGCACATTCCTTTAGGAGATAACTAAGATATATACAATGGACTGAGGCCTAGGATCCGGACTTAATCTGGATGGTGTCTGCCATGGAAAAGCCTGAGCAGATGTCTTTATGTGTCTTAGTAACAAACCTACTCTGGCTGTCCCGTGTTGCTGCAAGGAGCAGAGGAGGGATTGTGTGACTGGGCAAAAACCAGAACAAAGGATTAGTCTCTTTAAAGGATCTCACGGTCATGCCTTTCACAATTCTCCAGCTGTAAGACAAAGGGAGATAGGAAGAGGCGTGGAATCCTCGGGAGGGCGTGGTCAGCAAAGCTGTGGGAGAGGTAGGGAAAGGAATGTGCGTAGGGAACAGAGGTTGACGGGGTGGGTAGATAAAGGCTCTTGAGCAATCTCCAGGAGTCGTCCTCAGAAGAAGAGATGAAAAGGCTAGGGGGTGGGGAGGCTGGAGGTGCAGCTCAGTGCTGGAGTTCATCCGCGCGCTAGAGAGGAAAAACTGGAAAAGCTGTCAGGGCAGGAGGTGTGGAGACGGCTGCCTCTGTCCCCAGTCGTTAATCTTCCCTGGTTACTCGGTGAGAGCTTAGGGAGAGGTTTTTAAGACATTTGCACTTCTCCCTGTGGCCAGATAAGTGAGTTCCAGATGAGCCCGTCCCTGTGCTCAGGAGGGAAAGCAGACAACGTCCGAGGAACCTGGATTCTGAGGGACTTCTCAGGCCTGACAGTGGATCAAAGCTCCATCCCAGGGTATCTTTGCCTGAGCCTCAACAACATGGAAACCCCTGGAACCTGAGAATAGAATACGTGTTGGGGGTAAAGGAGATGTGCAGGTGTGATTATATGTCTTGAGATTCTGGGTTTGGGGGCGGGGAGGAGACGGCTTGTATCTAAGCAATGGAATCATTAAGGGAAGAGAACCTGTCCCAGCCGATGTGCGAGTCTGAAGTGTGGTCTCTGGCCAGAAGGATTCTGAAGGTGGAAGGGGCTGTGAGCCGTGGAACGTGGAGGCCTCAGAGAGCTGGGAAAAGTGTGGACACAGATTCTTCAGAACTCTGATCCTGCAGAAGAGCGCTTCCTGCCATCCCGTGGATTTTAGCCCAGTGACGTTTATTTTGAATTTCTATTCTACAGGACAGTAAGATTTTTGAAAAAAAAAAAAAAAAAGGTACTGTTTTAAGCCACTAAGTTTGTAGAATTTGTTATAGTAACAATAGAAAAATAGACATATGCACACATGCGTGTATGTAAGGAGGATGAAAGCTTAAGAAAAATCAGAGAATTATATACTTTTACTTTCTGTTTTTAATTAATTAATTAATTAATTTTGGCATTTCCTTTTTATTTAAAATAGATTATCTTCTTACATAATATACCCTGATAAAGGTTTTCTTTCCTCCTCCTCCTCCTCCTCCTCCTTCTCCTCCTTCTCCTCCTCCTCC
>NC_034608.1:83726131-83729144 GCF_900095145.1 Mus pahari | reverse complement strand
GTGTGAAGGTGCTGTTGTGAGTTCACGTGTGAAGGTGCTGTTGTGAGTTCACGTGTGAAGGTGCTGTTGTGAGTTCACGTGTGAAGGTGCTGTTGGTTTAGACGGCCTTGTTTTCTTGGTGTCCTCCATCCCCTCTGGCCCCTAATTCTTTCTGCTTCCAAGGGGAGGATGTGATAGAGACAATCTCCAAGGTTACTCACTCTCATACTGTCTGGCTGTGGGTCTCTGTCCTGTCTCCTTCTCTCTCTGCTGCAGGAGGAAGCTTCCCTGATGATAACTGAGCAGGGCACAAATCTATCAATATAGCAGAATGTCATTAGGAGTCATTTCATTGCTACATTCCCCCCCCCCCCCCCCCACCCAGTAATAGTATTTGGTTTTACCCTAGGTCTCTAAGCAATCTGGTCTCTGGTTGTTGCATCCAAGCAGTGTTGGGTATAAGTTCCATGTCCTGATGTAGACCTTAAGTCAAATCATACATTGGTTGGTTTCTCCCATAAGCCTTGTGCCACCATTGCCCTACTTACACTACTGTAGACCAAAGGTTTATGGCTGGCTTGGCGTTTATGTTTCCCTTCTGCTGGTGTACCAAAGATGCTAGAATGTAGGGGTGAAGGCTCTTTGCAAGCACCGCCTCAACTTCTCCATAGTCAGTGAGCTGTGTAGGTATTGCCTTCAGCAATAGGGCCTTGCCTTCAGTTTTGAGGAGCGCAGCCTATAGTTTCAGCAGTGACTGGGATTGTTTGAGGGGTTCCCATGAAACTCCTTGGCCTACAACTCAATTAGATGTAACCCCATCCTAATACTGGAAGATTCATTTGGTGATAAGAGATATATCCAGTTCAGACTCTGTCTCCCCATAACTTGGTGATCTTATCTAGATCCCCTTTATATATGCATATATTTCAGGTAGTTTCTATTGTATTAGCTTTCCATACTACCACTCAAATGCCCCCCCCCTTTAGCTGCTTCTCATTCTATTCCCTCCTTTGTCTTCCTCTTCCCACTTCTTCTCTTTATTCTCCCATTCTGGTTCCCCCATTCACCCATAACTATATATTCTATTTCCTTTTCCTTACTCTATACTTATCTGCTGCTCTTCAGTGTATATAGCTTGGTTATTACTGACGTAACAGCTGATATCCACATATAAACAAATACATACCATAGTTGTCTTTCTGGGTCTAGGTTACCTCACTCGGGATAATTTATTCTAGTTCCATCAATTTACCTACAAATGTTGTCTTTTTTTTTTTAACAGCTAAGTAATACTCTATTGTATAAATGTATGACAGTTTCTTTATCCATTCATGTTGAGGGATATCTAGCTTTTTTCCCCTCCAATCTTTGGCTACTATCAGTAGAGTAACAATGAACCCTGAACATGGTTGAGCAAGTGTCTGTATGGTACATGCCAACGATAGAGCTGGATGTTGAGGTAGATCTATCTATTCCCATCTTTCTGAGGAACTCCACACTGATCTCCACAGGGAGTGTACATGTTTTCACTCCCACCAGCAATGCATAAGTGTTCTCCCCACTCCACACCCTCACCAGCACAAGCTGTCATTTCTTGATCTTAGCCATTCTGACACGTGTATGTTGAAATCTCAGAGTAGTTTTGATTCGCATTTTCTGGTGGCTAAGGAATGTTGAACATTTCTTTAAAAGTTTGTCAGGCTTTGTGAATTTCCTCCTGGGAATTTTCTGTTTAGATCTGCGCCCCACTTTAAAATTGTTTTTTTTTTGTTTTTTTTTTTTGTTTTTTTTTTTTGATACCTATGTTTTCTTTTCTTTTCTTTTCTTTCTTTCTTTCTTTCTTTCTTTCTTTCTTTCTTTTTTTTTTAGTTCTTTATATATTTTGTATATGAATCCTCTGTCAGATGTCTGGTCGGTAACAGAATCTTTTCTCATTTTACAGGCTGACACTTCGTCTGAATGACGATGTTCTTTGCGGTGCAGAAACTTGTTAGGTTCCCATGTAATCATTGTTTATCTTAGTTTCTGTGCTGGCTGTCTTCTGTTCAAAGAGTTTTTTCTTGTGCCAATGAGTTCAGAGCTCTTCCCACTTCCTCTTTTGTCAGGTCCTGTGTATCTGGTTTTATGTCGAGGTTTCTGATTCATTTGGAGTCTAGTTTTGTCCACAGGTGTGTGGATTTATGTCCGGGTCTTCAATTTGATTCCATGGGTCAGCATGTCTGTTTTTGTATCCACACCATGCTGTTTTTATTACTATAGCTTTGTAGTACAACCTGAAACTGGGGATAGTAAAATCCCCATCAGTTCTTTTATTATTCAGGATTGTTTTAGCTACTCTGGGGTTCGGGATTCTTTTTCTGTTGTATCAGGCAGGCCTGGAACTCAGCGTCGGAGGCTGGGCTCACACGCTTGGGCAGTCTTTGTTCATCCTGTGTAAATCCACCAGGTGGCGCCCTCACCACACGGTTGAATGTACTTCTTGGCAAAAGCGTTCTCACAGGGAAATTTTTTTTTTTTTTTTTTTTTAAATTTTCAGGGATTTTTAGCTCCTTTCTTCACACTTCCCAATCCACCAACGCTGCGAAACTGTTTCTTGACAAAAGGCCTGCGGGAAATTTATGAAGTGGCCTTGTTTTGATCGCTCATCCGGCACCTTTCAGGTCGCCACAGGCGCTGCGGTTTGCTTGCTGCAACTTCTAGCCTTTCAGGCAGGGCCAAGCCGGTGTTTCCCAGATCCTGTCATTTAAGTTCAATGAATGACTCCCTAATGTGTTCTCTGCCTTGGCCTTCCCCCATCTCTCCCCTTCAGTTTACACTCACTAACTCACTCATTCATCCATTTCCATTGTCATCATTATCATATGTGAAGTTCTTATAGTGTATCAGTTATCATGCTAGAAAAACAAGACCGGAGCTGAGGGGATAACCCTGTGTACTAAAAAATATTTAGCAGTCTGGCCTGGGGCTTCTTCCCTGCCTTAGATCATTTATGTCCCTGGATGAAAGACACACACAGCCGGGCGTGGTGGCGCAC
>NC_034608.1:83723375-83724766 GCF_900095145.1 Mus pahari | reverse complement strand
ACTCCCTCTTCTGGAGTGTCTGAAGACAGCTACAGTGTACTTACATATAATAAATAAATCTTAAAAAAAATAGTAGAAAATATTTAAAAAAAAAAAAAAAAAAGAAAAGAAAAGAAAAAGAAAATTTCCTTTTCAAAGAGGGTTAAGTCTAACCCAGTCAGTCCAGGTTTAAATTCAGTCATTTGGGGTTGTAGTTGGCCCACCATACCTGTGGTTGTTCGTGCAGTGTGCATCAACTCAACCTATAGCAGGCAGTGCTAAGGAGGTACGGCACCACCAGCTTTGTATCTGTACGTGTAGGGTTTTTCCTTGTCAGCTTCTCTATGTGGGATAGTTTAACAACTGCTCTCACAATGTATTAGTGTAAACTTGTCTGCTGCTGCTATAAAGTGTGACAAGAGCAGAGTTAAGGAGGATGGGTTTGAGGGGACAGGCCATCGTGGTGGGCAAGTCATGGTGGCAGGAGCTTGAGGCAGCTTGTGTAACACATCTGCTGTCAGAAAACAGGGAGAGATGATGAACACTGGCACTTTTTCTGCTTTTTATGCAGCCTGGGGTTACAGGCTGTGGAGGGGTGCCTGGCCCCTGTAGGGTGGGTCTTCTCACTTCAATTAACCAAATTTAGAAACGCTTCTCGCCGATGTGACCAGAGGCTTGTCTCCTCAACAACTCAGGATTCTGTTGACTTGATGCTCCCGTTAAGTAGCACAATAATCTAGAGATAGTTTAAAGGGTTCAGGAGGATACAGCTTCTCTGGGGTTATTATTGTAAGAAACTGAGCACCCGGGATGTTTCGGGCTCTGGGAGGAGCCCTGGAACCACCTTCCCTGGATGACTTAAGCATTTTACTTTTCTCTTAATGTGGCAATGTTTGTCCTTTCATTTTATGTTTGGTGTCTTAAAGATCAGGCCTAGAGCTCACTATTCAATAGCTTAGAATTCACTATGTAGTCCGGGCTGATCTTGGATTCACAGCAATTCTCCTGCCTCAGCTTCCTTAGTGTGGGGATTATAGGCATGAGCTACCACAGCTGACTTTGTGCTTTTATAAAATTCTTTCCCTGTGTGATCAGGAAGACTAGCTAAGTGTCATTTTTTTCCCCCTCACATGATGTTTTTTATTGATCCTCTGGGAGTTTCACGGCATTCATTCCAATCACAATCTCTTCTCAGTCTTTCCATGTCTGTCCCTATAGCGATCATCCTCCCAAAAGAAGTAAAAAATAAAAATAAGAAGAGAAAGGAGGGAAGGAAGGAAGGAAGGAAGGAAGGGAGGAAGGAAGGAAGGAGGGAAGGAAGAGGAAGGAAGGAAGGGAGGAAGGAAGGGAGGGAGGAAGGAAGGAAGGAAGGAAGAGGAAGGAAGGGAGGAAGGAAGGAAGGGAGGAAGGAA
>NC_034608.1:83694711-83722930 GCF_900095145.1 Mus pahari | reverse complement strand
AAGGAAGGAAGGAAGGAAGGAAGGAAGGGAGGGAGGGAGGGAGGGAGGAAGGGAGGAAGGAGGGAGGGAGGGAGTAACGAAGGTAAGAGCACCAAGCCCACCTTGTGCCAGCCACACACTCACTGAAGCATGGTCAGTGACCTGCCCCTTAGACAGAACTGAGTCCTTCCCATCCCACACCTCAGCTACAAGCCATCAGTTGTATGGAGCTACTGTTCAGCATCTCTGTCATACTTTTAAAGGGTTGTTTTTGATGGCTTACTTTTTGTTGCTGTTGTTGGGGTTTTGGGGGGGGTCGTTGAGGGGGAGTAGGAGTTGTCACAGGAGCCTTCCGTGTCCCCCTCAGCTGTGCATCTGCAGTCACAGATATGACAGCAGAAGTTGCCTCCTTGCTCTTCACAGTCAGTTGGAGCATGGACCATCAGTTTTCACAGTTTCTGGAGGAAGCACAGACCAGGAACACGGTCCTCTGCTGCAGCAGGACCACAGACCCAGGCAAGGCCCTTGGAAGCTTCCTGGACCTCGGATGTCAGCATGGGTTCAGGTGGCTGCACAGCCTGTAGTCAACCACATGGGTTCAGGCCATGGACTTCCACGTGGTCCTCGGTGGTAACATGGGCTAAGGACATTAACACAGATGCCAGCTGCAGTGGGGCCTTGGACCCAGTCCCCAGCACGGCACGACTGAGAAGGACAAGGGCTGGCTCACTTGGCTGCAGACTCCAATGCCTCCCAGCTAGGTGTTTTAGTGTAAATACCAAGAAGTGACATAAACAGGTAAGAGAGGGGGTGAACAAAAGGAGGCAGAATTTGTAAAACATTATAAACTGAATATGGGGAGTGTGGTAAGGTATGCCTTTTGGCGGTCCAGCTGGGTTTCCTCATGTCTGCTTCCTGCATCTAGGGTGGCTTAGATGCCCCCTACACACTGGCTGGGAGGAGGAAACACAGCTTGAAAAGGGTGGGGCTGTAGGATTCCTGGCCTGCCGGGAGGAGGGGTGCTTCTCTAAGGATGAAGGCCTTCTTTGATAGTTAGTCTTCCATGAAGCACCGCGCTTAGCTGTATTTGGGGTGAGCTGGTGTGCATACACTTTATTTGAGGTGAACCAAGGGTTACCTTGGAGAGTGGGAAGGAGTTTTCAGGGTAAATGAAAATCACTGGCTAGAGTTTAAAGTTCTGTGAATGCCTCATTTGTATGGAGACATTCTAGGAATCTCAGGTACTTGCTGGGCCCGTTCTTATAGGGGAAAAAAGAGGAAGTTTGTAGGTCTGCCAAGGACTATTCAACCTTCCCCAGGCAAAGGGTGTGGGGAGTCAGGAAACACAGACGTGGTTAGAAAAGGGGAAGCCCTGCTGGGAAAGGGAGACCTCCATTTTCTGTGGAGCTCAGAGGAGCGATGCAGTCATGGCGGACTGTGACCTTAGTTAGCAAGGTTTCCCCACAGGGAGGAACAGAAGTGAGAGACTGTATGGCTCCCCCCTTCCTGCGTGGTGGGTATCCTGATGATACCTTTGGCCCAGGAGAGAATAAATTTTAAGTTAACGACCAGTGTGAGGCACAGGCCACAACGCAGAAGGACTCAGCAGCACAGATAAATCGGGGGGCGGGGGGAAATGGAGGCTGTCGGAAACAGAGAGAAGACCGTTCAGGGAAGTAGTGGCCAGTAACACAACAAAAGGCCAAGCAGAAAGAAGATTAAAAAGGTCCGTGACTGGTGTCACTTAGGAGTGCCTTGAAAGTCTGCTTCAGCAATGGTGAGGATAATGGAAGGTTAAAAATGTGCCACGGCCCCCATTCCCCATTCCAAAGCGTTGCAGCGTCAAACAAAAAGGCTGTGAGTCCGTGGGCAGAGATGTGGGAACTTGAACTTTTTACCGTGGTGAGGACTGAATGCTCGCCTGACAAAGGAGACACGGGCAGTGGGTAGGAAGAATAAAAACATTCATAAAGGGAAGAGCCAAAGGAAAGTTGACAGTGTGAGCCCCAGGCACTGTTCAGGAGCTACTGCTGAAAACTTGGTTGCAACTCTCAAATCCTGTACGGCGGGCCAAGGGCTCACCCTTACCTCAGTGACCTGGTGTCGCTCTGGACAAGGCTTTGAGTCCTGAGGAAGGGTAAACAGACATGGGACCAGTTCTAGTTTGGGGCAGTTGTCAATCTGGGCAGGCAGGTGCGATCACCTCTGAGGCTCTGCTTCCCCCCAGGGAAAATGAAGGTGTGTCTGCATCAAGTTTCCCCAACCTCCACACTGCCCCAGATGTGATACTTAAATTCATGCTTTTTTTTAAAAAAAATTATTCACACTTACTCCCAAGAATAGCGGTTCCTGATGATGTTTCTTTCATTTGGGGTGACAGTATCTATTTTATGCTCCTGTGGCTCTCCCTAGGTTCAATATCAAGTTCCTTCACCGTGGCTAGCTAGCTTGGTCTCTCTTTCATGCAGTGCTAAAAGCCTGAGTTCCCCATAGCCCAACTGAGAAATGCTCTCATTTTATAGGCGTGGCAAGAGGGAAGTCAGGGGAGACCAGGCCCAGAGAAGTCATGCGTTTTTCTCCTAAGAGGTACTGGGCTTGCCACTGTTCCTAGAAAGCCGTCTCTGTGATTCGCTGAGCTCCTACCAAGAACCTATCCACGGATGACTCCCGCCCAGGCCCCTGCGGACGACAACTGGCCAGCCTGCCCACAGCTCCTGCTGCCTAGCAACATGTCGCCGAAGTTGGCGTTTGTGCTCGTAATAAACACCATATTGCTTCTTTTAGAAACCTTGATTTTAATCGTTCTCGAACGATGATGTCTCCAAGCTTTTCCTAATGAAGAGACCAGCATAAATTCTTCCTGGAAATTATGATGGAGCAAGGGGAGGGTCCTAATTTGCTTTCTATGGCTGCGGTAAACACCGGGACCAAAAGCAACTTTGGGAGGAAAGGGTTCGTTTCATCGTACAGTCCGTCTGAAGGGCAGTCAGGGCAGGAACCCGTGGCAGGAACTGAGGCAGAAGCCTTGGAGTAAACTGCTCAGCTTGCATTCCTATACCACCGTGGACTCTCTGTTCAGGGGTGGCGTCACCCGCAGTGGGCTGAACACTCCCACACTCATCCTAATTAAGAACTAATTAAGAATTAATCCCTTAATTAATTAAGGGGTCTATTCCACAAGGAATCTTTTTTTTTGTATTTTTTTATTATTATTTTCTTTATTTACATTACA
This sequence comes from Mus pahari, assembly GCF_900095145.1. NCBI lineage: Eukaryota > Metazoa > Chordata > Mammalia > Rodentia > Muridae > Mus > Mus pahari. The sequence continues at coordinate 83,719,719 of NC_034608.1, read as the reverse complement.
AATCCTATCCCGAAAGTTCCCTATACCCCCCACCCCCTACCCACCCACTCCCACTTCTTGGCCCTGGCCTTCCCCTGTGCTGGGTCATATAAAGTTTGCAAGACCAAGGGGTCTCTCTTCCCAATGATGGCNGATTAGGCCATCTTCTGCTACATATGCAGCTAGAGACACNANCTCAGGGGGTACTGGTTAGTTCATATTGTTGTTNCACCTACAGGGTTGCAGCCCCCTTCAGCTCCTTGGGTACTTTCTCTAGCTCCTCCATTGGCGACCCTGTGTTCCATCCAATAGCAGGCTGTGAGCATCCACTTCGGTGTTTGCCAGGCCCTGGCATAGCCTCACAAGAGGCCGCTATATCAGGGTCCCTTCAGCAGAATCTTGCTGGCATGTGCATTAGTATCTNGGTTTGGTGGCTGATGATGGGATGGATTCCCAGTTGGGGTAGTCTCTGGATAGTCCATCCTTTCATCTTAGCTCTAAATTTTGTCTCTGTACCTATATCCTTTCATGAGTATTTTGTTCCTTGTTCTAAGGAGGAATGAAGTATCCACACGATGGTCATCCTTCTTGGTTTTCTTGTGTTTTGCATAATGTATCTCGGGTATTCTAAATTTTCCACAGGGAATCTTAATGGAGGTTTTTTTTTTCCCTTTTCTTACCCTCTTCCCAGATGACTCTAGCGGCTGTCAGGTTGACAGAAAAGTAGCCACACTGCACAGCAGGGCTTGAAGTTCCAAGTTGCTTGACTGTGTGCAAAAGCAATTGGAGACAAAAGGCTAACTGTGGTGCCAATTAACATATCAATTAGCACATCAATTAACATATCAAAACACCTGCTGGCGTTCGGGTTCCCTTGGCCAGCACAGGTCTTCTCACCCCTCCCCTTTCCCGACATTCCTTCATTTCCTGAGCTTCCCATCCTGGCTTCTTCCTGTACAGCCTTGCCATTTCATCCTGTACTGTCTTGGTCCTCTTGGTCTCCTCTCTCTTTGGCCCCTCTTTCTTGCCCCTTTCTCTTGGTCCTCACCTCTTGCTTTCTTTCCTCTCATGGCTCTGCTCAGTGGCCTGGCCATGTTTAGCCTCCTAAGTTCTCTCCCTGCCCTGATTCTTCCAGATGCTTCTGGCTGTGCTCAACCTCATGTCTACAAAAAACAACCAACCAAACAACAACAGCAACAAAAACAAAAAACCTGTCTGCTCAACCACACCTTGGAGCAATTGTATACATTGTATACATTGTATAAGGTGAACCCCCTACTTTACACAATGCTGGTAGTGTGTGAGGCTGGCAGACAGAAGGAACAACAGAACAGAGTAGGCTCTTTGCTGCTGTCTGTGCTGCCTCCAAGTCCTCAGAAGGTCAGGACTTGGGACATAGGTGTGGTTTTCCACCACAGCTGGATGGGCTTAGAAAAGATTTATCTTTTTAACATAGGCAAAGAAGAACACGGTGGGTGGGGGTGCAGGTGTGAAAATGGACGTGGATATGTCTAAGTGCTGAGACCAGGTGGGTGGGGTACAGGTGTGACATGGACGTGGATATGTCTAAGTGCTGAGAGCAGGTGGGTGGGGGTGCAGGTGTGAAAATGGACATGGATATGTCTAAGTGCTGAGAGCAGGGGAGGATGAACACTGCTCTGCATGTGTTTCAGGGTGGCCTTAAAGCTCAGCAGACCCGGAAGAACAGATTAAGCTAGTCTCTAATTCCGCACCATCATGGTACTCATAGATAAGACACAGGAGAAGCCAACCGTGGGGTACTGAGCAAACCGCTCCTAGAAACTTCTTACAGGCCTGTTGATATGGCTTAGCATGGCCAGGGAGGGGATTCTTCTAGATAAACTCTCCATCATTATTCTGGGTTGGGGTGTGTGACTCTGGCCTTAAGAACAAAAGCTTTCTGGTGACATGGTCTATTAAAGTGATCTTGGCTAAGATGAGTTAATCCAAGTGCAAAGCTCTATGATTCCTTCCTACAGTCGAGGTTTGTTTTTCTTGAGGCATTTCTGGGCTCAGAACAAGTGGGTTGGGCTGCATGTTTGGTGGCAGGATCATCGTGGCTGCTAGAAAGCCGTGTCACAGAGCCAAGGGTGTCGGTAGCAGGGAGGGGCAAACTGGCTACGGACATATATAAGCATCTAGCATACTGGTTGGGCTCTGGCACCATTAGGTCCTTTGGGGTTCTTGATTTCAGGGAATTTGTTCCAAATCTTATTCATCTATGGCCTGGATCCATTGAGGTATTTTCAGCAATATGCTAGAAAACTTATTATGGCCGACAGCAGAGTCCATTTCCCTTTCCCTAGCAAAGATATTGTGTAAATTTGGTTTTGTCATGGAATATCTTGGTTTCCCCATCTATGGTAATTGAGAGTTTTGCTGGGTATAGTAGCCTGGGCTGACATTTGTGTTCTCTTAGGGATTGTATGACATCTGTTCAGGATTTTCTAGCTTTCAGTCTCTGGTGAGAAGTCTGGTGTAATTCTGATAGGTCTGCCTTTATATGTTACTTGACCTTTTTCCCTTAATGCTTTTAACATTCTTTCTTTGTTTAGTGCATTTGTTGTTCTGATTATTGTGTCAGGAGGAATTTGTTTTCTGGTCCAGTCTATTTGGAGTTCTGTAGGCTTCTTGTATGTTCATGGGAATCTCTTTAGGTTAGGGAAGTTTTCTTCTATAATTTTGTTGAAGAAATTTACTGGCCCTTTAAGTTGGGAATCTTTGTTCTCTCCTATACCTATTATCCTTAGGTTTGGTCTTCTTCTATGTCCTTGATTTCCTGGATGTTTTGGGTTAGGAGCTTTTTGCATTTTGCATTTTCTTTGACTGTTGTGTCAATATTTTCTATGGAATCTTCTGCCCCTGAGATTCTCTCTTCTATCTCTTGTATTCTGTTGGCGATGCATCTATGACTCCTGATCGCTTTCCTAGGGTTTCCTAGGTTTTCTAACGCCAGGGGTGTCTCCCTTTATTGTTTCTACTTCCACTTTTAGGTCTTGGAAAGTTTTAGGGATTTTTGTGTTTCCTCTTTACGAACTTCTAGCTGTTTTCCTGTGTTCTCCTGTATTTCTTTAAGGGAGTTAATGTCCTTCTTAAAGTCCTCTATCAGCATCATGAGAAGTGATTTTAAATCCCAATCTTGATATTCTGGTATGATGCCATCTATCCAGGACTTGCTATGGTGGGAGAATTGGGTTCTGATGATGCCAAGTAACCTTGGTTTCTGTTGCTTATGTTCTTATGCTTGCCTCCCACCATCTGATTATCTCTAGTGCTACCTTCCCTGGAGCCAGTCCTTCCTATGATCCTGGTTGTATCAGAACTCCTCAGAGTTCAGATGTTTCTATGACCCCGTGATTCTCAAATCTGTGATCCTAAGATCCTGGTTGTGTCTGATCTACTGGGAGTCAAGCTGCCTCTGGGACCCTGAGATCCTGTGGAACTCAGTGTGTTAGAGCGCCTGGGAGTAGAGCTTATTCTGGGTATTGTGGGACTAGCTGCAGAGTTAGCATCCAAGGTCTGCTCAGGGTACCTCTGATCACATGATCCTTGGTGTGGAGATCGCCTGGGAGTGGAGCTTTCTTTGGGTGTTGTGGGACTGGCTGTGGAGTTTGTGCCCAAGGTCTGCTCAGAGCACTGGCTCAGACCTGAAGGAACCTGTGCCACTGGTTGGGTTGAGTTCCTGGGTGCCCGGGTCAAGCTGGTTCCAGTTACTCTCAGTGTTGGGGCAGATGTTGTGTCCTTCTCACCTCTGGTCCTATGATCCTGAGCGAGTTAGAGCGCTTGGGAGTGGACCTTCTTCTGGATGTTGTGGGATTGGCCACAGAGTTGGCACCCAAGGTCTGCTTAGGGCACTGGTGAAAATTACTATTACTACTTTATGTGTCTGCGTTTTGCCTTTGTGTGTATGTCTACATACATGCTTGATGCTCCAGGGAAGCCAGAAGAGGGCACTGGATTCCCCAAAACTAGAGTTATAGGCAGTAGTGAGCCAATATGTAGATGCAAGTGCTCTTAACTGCTGAGCTATCTTTTCAGTCTCTGTTACTATTTTTAGGAAACATTATTCTAGTTAGAATACCATCTTCAAGATACAAAGACTATCTTGAAATTTATTTATTTACTGTTTCCCTAAGGTGTTGGCCATCAAACTTGAACATGGTAGGCAGGCAAGGATTCCAATATTGAGTTTTATGCCCAGCACATTTTGTTTGCTTGCTTGCTTTTGCTTTTGTTTTGAGACAGGGTCTCTGTGTAGCTCAACCTGGAGTTGTGCTCATGATCCTATTACCTCTCTCCCTCCCCTTCCCCCTCCCCTCCCCTCCCCTCCCCCTCTCCCTCCCCTCTCTCCTACTGGGATTTATAGGCCTATACCACAAAGCTTGGTCTGAATCATTATCATCATCACCCACCACCACCATAACCATCATCCTCGTTTTTTTTTTTTTTTTTGTTTTGTTTTGTTTTGTTTTGTTTTTAAGACAAGGTTTTGCTATGCAGGCCTGGCTGGCCTCAAGCTCCCAGCAATCCTCCTGCTTCTGCCTCTCAGGTGCTGAGATTACAGACACACACCACAGTGACCTAGCTTGACTTATTTTTAAAACCATCCTTCCACAAATGTAGGCAGGTTCTTCTTTTACTTAAGGTCAGAAACACTGGGTTGAATTTGAGTGAGACTGGTCTCTGCGTGCTGAGTCATTGAGTCTTGTGTAGGATGTCGCAGGATGTAGGAGCCTACTCTCCAGGACAATGAGTCACCCTTTTGGGGAAGATGGAAGATAAAAAAACAAAACAAAAAAAAACAACAACAACAAAAAAAAAAAACAAGAAAAGGAGAAGTTACTATGGATGAGTGGCATGCATAACAGAAATTTATTTTCTCATATTGCTAGAAGCTAGCATTGTGGGGTCAGGGTGACCGCCTGGGCACTGAGGCGTCTCTTCTTTCCTGGTAGATGGCTGCTCACGTACTGACAGGACCTTTCTTCAGTGCATGGTTATGAAGAGTATCCTTTCTTACTATGGGACTAATCCAGCCAGTGGAGGGCCCTCCTTCCTGACTTTATTTCAAGACCTTCTTCTGCAGGCCAGGTCTCCAAACACTGTCGCGCTGGGCTCCAGCACTAAAGCGGGGCTATATGAACATTCAATCTATAACAGTATGGAAGGTGGGCTATATGAACATTCAATCTGTAACAGTATGGAAGGTGGGCTATATGAACATTCAATCTGTAACAGTATGGAAGGTGGGCTATATGAACATTCAGTCTGTAACAGTATGGAAGGTGGGCTATATGAACATTCAATCTGTAACAATACGGAAGATTACTGCTTTGACAGTGACTGAATGCAAATGATAGAAAGTTAATAATATTCAAGAGAAGACCATTGGGGCTGTGGGGCGTTGCTGCGTGCCCAAGGAGGAAGTAGTTTTTACTGGGGGAAAGGTCAGAAATGTATCTTAGGAAGGAAGTGGGTGCCTCCAGGAAAGCATAAGCTGTTCTGAGGGTGTTTGGACAATAGACAGAGAACATGGCGTAGGTGAGCAGAGCAGTAATGGAGTAGCAAGCAAGCAGGCATCGCACTGGACGCAAGCAGGAAATGGGAAAAGAGAGGCGTGCTGGGGTAGAAGTGTGAGGACTTTGAGAGCAGGTTGGGGAAGAGCTTGCTTGACTACTTATTTTTTTGATTTTTGAGACAAATGTTACATACATTATGTAGTCCGGGCCAGCCTTAAACTCCTTATGTAGCTGAGGCCTTGGTCTTGGATCTTTCTTGCGGCCTTGGTCTTGGATCTTTCTTGAGAGGTCTGGGATTACCAGCACACAGTTTGGAATCTACCTGACTCAGCTGCTTGCTTTTCTCCTCCTTCTCCTCATCCTCCCAAGACAGTCATATTAGGTAGCGTTCACTGGCCTGATACTCACTAACATACATTAGGCTGGCCTCAAACCCACAGAAATCTACCTGCTTCTGCCTCCTGAGTGCTAGACTGGTCAACAGGCAGAGCTCAAGCTGCTTTGGTACTTGTTAGCAGAGAAAGAAGCCCAAGGAGATGATCATCCAAAACTATGGCTTGGGTCAGGGCTGCACAGGAAAGATGAGGGGAAGCACTGGCCATAGCCAGGCTAAGGGAAAGGCTGTGGCAGTGTCCTAACTCTGAAGGAGCCAGAGCCTGGACATTGAACTAGGTTGTTGGATGCAGGATCTCTCGTCATTATGTCTTTTTGCTATGCTGCAGATGGCAATTTCATTTTTTTTTTTTAACCTCTCAGAGTTGAGGCATCGTGTAGTCTGGTGAACTGTGCAGAATTTAAGGTACTTCAAAATACTCATTTTGTTTGTATTAAGGGAAAAGCAGGAGGAGGGATAAGGAGAGGTCTCAAGTCTAGACATATTGTGAATAAACACCTCAGGTTATTAGATCTGTACCTTCTGTGCAGGTCCAGTTGATCCAGCGGTTTCTAGGGGATCCTGTGCAGAAACATTCTCTGATAAAAACCTCTTTCTCGCTGGGCGTGGTGGCACACGCCTTTAATCCCAGCACTCGGGAGGCAGAGGCAGGCGGATTTCTTTTTTTCGAGGTTAGCCTGGTCTACAAAGTGAGTTTCAGGACAGCCAGGGCTACACAGAGAAACCCTGTCTCGAAAAACCAAAAACCAAACCAAACCAAAACAAAACAAAAACAAACAAACAAACAAAAACCCCTCTTTCTCCTGAAGTATGGAATATGCCCAGCCTTCTGTGCCTTCTAACCCACACACTGGGGAAAATGAACACACAAAGGATGAGGAACTCAGCTGCTTTTCTAAGATTCACTTTTCCAAACTCAAGCAATAGCAAAAGAATTCTAACTTTCCATCCAAGCCAGATATCACTGCATAATTTGCTGAAAAGCATTTCACAATTCATATTCCTGGGCCAGATGCTCCTAAAATATATGACCATTTGCCCTCTGAGAATTGTGGTAAGGAATTTCATTATATTTTGCAAGAACAACTAGATACATCCTTTAGGTGAAAGAGGACTTTGTTAGCCAAGTTCCTTACACAGTAAGAAAATATAATTAAGTAAGTAAATAAACAAACATCCAGTCAAACAGCAAGCAATATTCGCCTTGGTTTTCCCGCCAGAATCTACTATCTCTGTATCTTATGGTAAAGATATTCTTGCTTCCAACACTCAAGCTGACGGTTCTTCAAGTGTTGTTCATAATCAAATGAGTCTTAAACAGGAAGATTGCCAAGCTTAGAGCTTGGGTCTTAGGAAGTCAGAGGTATGTAGTATCGTGTCTTAATTTGTGGTGAGCTGTGTTCATAGAGACCACGAGTTCTATTTCTGGCTGTTTCTAAGGAAGAGTCTAAGGGATATTTAATGTCCTTTAAGGAGTAATGGTGCCTTATGGTCCCTCTGAGTTCCTTAAGGGTCCTAAGAGAAACAGACACGTAGTCCAAGATATACAGCTGGAGATATATATATATATATATATATATATATATATATATATATATATATATATAATGAGAGATATATCTAATTTTACACTTATGTGGTACCTCAAATCATATAGACATTTCCTTGTCTGATCTATTCTAAACAAAAATGGGAAGTACCCACTATGCTTTGCAGATGGATACACAGACTTTCCAGGAGGCTTTGTGACATGCTTAGGTCTCACAATTTAGTGGTAGATTCAGAGTATAAATCCAGGCCTTCTGACTCTATCCACAGTATATAAAAAGGAAGCTCCGTGGGCTCGAGAGCGCTTGTGGCATGAACGTGAGACCTGAGTTTGATTCCCAGAAGCTACATGAAAACACCAGATGTGGTGCACACTTTTAATTCTGGTGCAAGTGTGTCAGGCAGGTGAATGCTTTGGGCTCAGCGGACAATCAGTCTAGCACCACATTAGTGAGAGACTGTCTCCAAAACTAAGGTGGGTGGTGCTGAGAAAGGACACCCAGGACTGACCCCTGACAGTCACATGCACACGAGTCCATGGATACGCACCAACACACGCAACTGTACAAACATGGAACAGACACATTCAAAATTAAAGAAAAAAAAGCTCTCATAACCTGCTTCAAAATCGAGAAATAATTTTAAAGAACTACCAAAACAAAGTTTAAAACTAAATCAAGCAAAAGAAAAACTTTTCTTAGTTTTCAAACCCCAGGGAATAAAAATGTCCTCATTCAACAAGAGCTCATCCAACAAGAGGAGGCCTGAAAGGAGAGTGACTACCCTCAGAGGCCTACCACAACTGGTGGAGGGGGTCAGACGACATAGAGCACTGTGGCTATGCCGAGTGTTAACACTTGAGGAATCTTCCACTTTACAACAGGCTTTGTGTGTGTGTGTGTGTGTGTGTGTGTATGGTGTGTGTGTGTGCTCATATGTGTGCTGTTGTACATGTGTGTATGTATGCATATGTGTACGTATGTGTGTGTGGTGTGTTCTTTATGTGTGCAGTCATGTGTGTGTGTGCTTCATATGTGTGTTGGTGTATATGTGTGTATGTGTGTGCATGAGAACAACTTTGGGTGTTGTCAGGAACACTATCCTTATCTTTTGAGGCAGTCTTTCAATGGCCTTGAGTTCATTATTTAGTCTAGACCAGATGACCAGTGGGCCATAGCAATCCTCCTTCTCTGCCTCCCCAATGCTGGGATTACCAGTGCTCACCACCATGACCATCGAGGTCATATGACTTCGAAGGCTTGAACTCAGGTCCTCATATTTACAGTGCCAGCTGAGCTAAACTATAACAGACTTCTTTGTGCTACTTTTGCAGTTTTTAAAAAAATATTTATTTATTATATGTAAGTACACTGTAGCTGTCTTCAGACACTCCAGAAGAGGGAGTCAGATCTTGTCACGGATGGTTGTGAGCCACCATGTGGTTGCTGGGATTTGAACTCAGTATCTTTGGAAGAGCAATTGGTGCTCTTAACTGCTAAGCCATCTCGCCAGCCCCTGCAGTTTTTATCAAAGAATAAAATCAATGCCAAAATAAAAGGTATGAAAGAGGAAATAAGTACAGTGAAAAATGAAAACTCACAAATACTTCCGAGACTCTCTGGATCTGAGGAAAAGTTGAAGATGAGGTAGAAAGCTATGAAGAGATCTTGTGGCACATTGGAGAACGGAGTTCTCTAGGTAGAGGCTCATCCCTGCTAAATTTGGGCAAATTTAACAGGTTTTATCCACATGTATTTTGTGTCTTATTTGGGTTTTAAATGTAATTGTACATAAGACACAGAATAATTTGGCCCCGCTAAGAGCCTAATAACGGCCAGTCATTGTCATGATTATCTTGTTTTTGTTGTGGTGGTTGTTTTCAAGACAAGGTTTTTCAGTGTAGCCTTGGATGTCCTGGTACTCACTCTGTAGACCAGGCTGGCCTTGAACTCACATAGATCCACCTGCCTCTGCCTCTGCCTCCCAAGTGCTGGCTGGGGTTATAATCTTGGCCATCAATACCCTCCAGCTGGTGACCGGAAGCAGTGCGTGGGTGCGCACAGAAACGTTCTTATCTGCACATATTTACCCCAGCAACCAACTTTTCTCTGAGTTACTTAATATCATCACAATTTGGTAGAGACTAAAAATAGGGTGGCTTATTTATATGCTCTTTTGCATCTTTCTACATTCCAGATTTAGAGAAGGAATTTAGCTACTTCCCTAATTCTTGGGTGAAGGAAGTAACCGCTGAATCATTAGGGGAAAGAGGAAACACGTTTTCCATGCTGCGAAGGTCTGCGTTCAGTCAGAGATGAAGCACCTAACCCTCAAGAGACTGGAGGCCCCAGGGAGGTCAGATGGGGTGGGGGGTGGGGCATCCACGTGGAGATGGGGTGGGGTGCGGAGGAGAGATGGAATGTGGAGCAGTCAGATGGTGGATGGGGAGGGGCGGGGAATGGAATATGGAGTGTAAAAAATGAATTAACAAATAAAATAAAATTAAAAAAGAAAAAAAAGAAAGAAGAAAATGTCTACCCTCCCAACCAAACTGTTCAGTATGTTTAGCTCCTTTGCCTTTCGGTCTTTGACACGGATAGAGAGTTTCATAAGTAGCAGTTGTTCACGTTATATGACTATGGATTATGACTTCCCTTAACACAAATGCTGGGCTGAACTCTGAGATGGTCAAGCACTACTCACCTCAGGATCGCAGAGACTGGGTGCTGAATCACCAGGAGAAAAATAGAGCCCCCCAGGAGGGAGCCATCCAGTCTCCAGGCAGGTATGATGTCATAGCCTCAAGGAGTGACAGAGGTCAGTGTCACCCAGCTTGCCTGCATTAACAGAGGGAGCAAACAAGACTAGTGTGCTAAAGCCAATGTCACCTAGCGTGTCTGCATTAGAATGGGGACTAAAATTAGGTCCCCTAAGAGCAAGAGCCACGCCAAACGGTCTCCACCCAAGTAAGAAAAGACCACATGTACAATAGTCTTAAACTTTTTTTGTGCACGTATGCATTCAGAAGCGTCTTATATTCCTGTAAGCTTTAGCTCAGACACTGCATCCTCCTCTTGATTTTCCTATGATAACATTTAACTAATGGTGAGAATTACAAGTGTCTTGGAAAGTATGAGAATCTGGGCGAGCTGTATTTTTTTTAGAGCAGGTGGCTAATTAAATCTTACGATGACACAGTCCTAGAAATACTGCTTTAGGGCCAGTGGGACGGCTCAGGGTGGGAGGGAGCTTGCCGCCCAGCCTGGTGACCTAACTTACATCCCTGGAATTTAAATGGTGGAAGGAGAGAACCAACTTTCTCAAATTATTCTCTGGCTTACACACACACACACACACACACACACACACACACACATTGTGACACAGATGTGCTCCACCACCACATGCACACAAAATAACTAAGTATTTTTAAAAATAGAAATTTTGTGTGTTATTTCACTGCATACTCAAAAAAACAAGCTTTTGAGGAAGATAAAAAAAAATATAATTTTTTTATCTCTATGTTATAGACAGGAAAATTGAAACTTGCTGAATCTGAGCTTCTCTTTACCGTAGGGTGTCTCTGAACCCCGAGATCCCCTTAGTTAACAACATACCTTCGGTTTTTAGTTGCCTAATTTATGATAATAATGCACTTTAGCAATTAGAAAGGAAAAAATATCTTGTAAATGTTGAATACCCACCCACTTAAGTAATGAACCCCTATTCTTTACATCGTGAGCGAAAGATGTTAGTGGGCGTGGATAGGAGTAGGAGTCAGCTATTTTCACGGATTCCACCCAGCCACCCAGGTCTGTTTGCTTTTGGACAAAGGCACAGAGGGAAAAGGAGAGGGGACATTTCTCAGTGCTTGTCGTTTCCTGCTATTCTATCATGCTTTCAGCTCCAAGGCCTCTCTGAGAATTAGAGGTAGGAGGGGGAGCAAGTGTGCGAATCCTGCTTCCCCTGTCTGAAATAAAAACGGGGACAGTAAAGACAACGCAAGGGAAGCTGGGCCTTGTCCCGCCACACCAGGGCTGAGCTGGTGGCCTAAATATCACCAGCGTTGCCTAGAGTCGCAGAAGCTGCCACCCTCGCCCAGGGAAGACCTAGCTTCCCAAAGTGTATCAAATCAGAGCTACTTGGAACCTGTGAGGGAGTTGTTGGTTCCACGGTTATTCTCCTTAAACAATAAACTACAAACACATCCCAGTTCTTTTACATACCAGTAAAGTAAAAACACATCGCTGAAGCCCCTTGTATAGACCACATTGAGCAGAGTCTTTTTTCATAACTAAGGTCATGGCTGGAAATACCAGACTTGCTTGGTTGCTATAACAACCAAAATTATAGAGATAATTTTCTTTTTTTTCTAAGTATTTTTATTAGATATTTTCTTCATTTACATTTCAAACACTATCCCCAAAGCCCCCATACCCTCCCCCTACCCTGCTCCCCCCCCCACTCCTGCTTTCTGGCCCTGGCCTTCCCCTGTACTTAGTCCCTAAACCAAAACAGGCTAATCTTACATTTATAAAAAGTCATATTTTTAAGCTTTAAACGTCTTGAATTGTTAGTAATTTTTTCGCATGTCTCTTTTCCATCCCTGAGTTAAAAGCTACTTAGAAGCAGGGACTGCACAGTGCTTCTGAGCGCCACCTATCACTCACTGTCTCACCACAGATGAGAGACTCATCAAATATTCAGTGGTCAGAAGGAGCTGGCAAGAGTGAGCTATCAGGGCTGGTGAGATGGCTCCGTGGGTAAAAGGAATTGTCGCCAATCTTGACCTTTCAGGCTCAATCCTCATGTCCTCCTCTTGTTGTAACGCTACTATGGCTTGTCCTCTGATGTCCACATATGCATCATGGCACATGTGACCCCACATTTTCAAAAATGAATCTATTTTTTTAAAGAGTAAGAACTATCTAGAATAAGCGATCAGGATATATGGGAGGGAGGATAAAGTGAGTAATTCAGTGGAAGGATTTGACACAGTGAAGACCATTTTGAGTCAGCTTACACAGATGCAGGCCAGAGTATGTTAAAGGTAACAAAATAAAACACCAGAGATCTACATTCTGGACAGATTTTCCTTTTACAGAGCTAGAGACCTTACCATCATATTGATATTCATTCTCCCTGAGTGATCTTGCAGATGGCACACTGGATATAACTGTGACCTAAATCCCAAATAAAATGTCCATAGGTCTTGAGAAAGAACTTTGAAAGTTAAAATAAGGAAGTGCAGTCAAAAATAGTGAAGATATTTTTAAATATGAAGAGTAAGGCAAGAAGATCCGCCTTAACAAATAACAAATGTATGCAAAGCAGTTAAGCAAGTATGGTACTAGGTTGGAGACATGAATCAATGGTTAAACACTGGCAGCTTTCCCAGAGGACCTGGGTTCTAGTCCCAGCATGCATATGATGGCCCACAACATCTATCACAACAGTTCTAATGGATCTGTTGTCCTCTTCTGACCTCCAGAAGCACCAGGTACACATGTGGGTGATATACAACACACACACATACACACACACACACACACACACACACACACACACACACGGGCAAAACACAATCAAGAAATAAATAGTTTAAGTGTGATTTCAATGTGGAAAGATAATGAACTATCAATGGTGAAGAAATGGAGAAAAAAATGAAATGATTATCCATTGTTGAAGGAATGAGCTGGAACTCAGCCTCACCTACATCTGTGATGATCAATTTTAACACTGAACCTGGCACAACTGTATCACCTGGGAAAAGAGGCTCAATAAGGCATTGTCCACTTTGAGTTGGTCTGTAGGCATGCCTGTGGGCAACTTATGTGGGAAGACTGAACCAACTCTGGGCATCACCATTCCCTAGGCAGGAAGTTCCTGAAATGTATGAGTGGAAAAAAATGAGTGGAGCATAGGCAAGCAAGTGAGTAGTGAATGTATTCATTTCTGACTCTGATCTTGATTCTAAGTGCAATGTCACCACCAGCACACACTGGTACATATAAAGAATTAATACTTCAAACATTGCAATATATTGAGGAAGATAAAAACCAATAACAACTCTTACATGTTGCTGGTGAGGAGGCAAAATGATTCATTCAGCTACTGTGGAAAATAATTTGTAATTACCTTATAAAAGTCTGGTTTCTAAAACTCAAAGAATCAGGTATTCAGTTCTAGTCATACAAGCATCTACTGTACATGAGCACTCCACTCTGAGAGGACACAGCATGAAGTGAATGGTGTGGGATACTCTACAGAATATTATACTAAAAATCATAGGACACAGGGCTGGGGAGTGGGCTCCACAGGTAAAGATTTTGCTGCGAAAGTGAGAGGACCTGAGTTTGAATCCCTGAAACCCATGTAAAGCTGGATGCAGGTGTGTGTGTGTGTGTGTGTGTGTGTGTGTGTGTGTAAAGTCCCAGGGCTCTTAAAAGAGATATACAGCAGAGAAGAGAAAATTTCCAGAAGATAATAGGAAGTTATCCTAGCCTATGCAGCAGCAAACAGCAAGAGGGACTGCGTCTCAGAGGAGGTGGAAGGTGAGGACTGGCATATGAGATTGTCTTCTGCTCTCCAGAGGTATACTGTGGCATGGGTGCTACCACTCACATACATATAATTGTGCATACCACACACACACACACACACACACACACACACACACACACACACACACACAACACCCCTAATAAATTAGTGTATACACAAATAAGTAAATAAATGCAATAATATGAATATTTGTAATTAAATGGTGCTGGAGCCAGGTACAAAGCCAGTCCTCAAATCAGAAGGATCATGACACCTTCTTGGCAAGTCCTGAAATAAGAATTAAATAGTATAGTTGCCCCTTGTTCATACTTCACCACACCACATCTAGATGTTCAGACCTTGGCTTAACTTTGATATCTTGCGACTATTCATACCAATATATTAGTAAGTGTCTTACATGGCTTCGCAAGGTGTATGGAATCTGAACACTTTTCTCACATCTATTGCTGAGGATCTTCATGATCCTCACCACCACCATCATTTCTCCCAGAGATCAGTGCTCAACTGTAATGGATTTTCCTGCTCTGCTCTCGACGCTGACAATAATCCATCATCCATAGGGCGCTTTTCCTAACGCCTGAGCCAGAACACAGCGTTTCACTGCTCCATTCTTCCAATAATTTCCAATTCTAAACAGGAGAAAATCCAAACTCCTTTGCAAAGTCTAGATGACCTTTATGAGATCTGTCTCTTACCACCTTGCCTCAATTCCTCCTGCTCTCCCCCCCTTTCCCACACGCTTAGTTCCTTCCTATCCACATTGGTATTCTTTCCATGACACAAATAAGCTTGACACCTGTCAAGGCCCTAGGATTCTTCAACCATGACACCTCTTCCTTAGATCTCCAGGTGGCAGCACTCTTAATGAACATATCACCCACTTGGGGTCTTTTCACTAGTGTGAGTTAAAGAGGCAATTTTGGTCACTCTATAATTTTCCTTATTTCTTAAAATAATCTCTGTATTTATTCATAGATGTTTAACAATGAATTAAGTAATAGTCTTGGGACTGAGTTGACCCATGTAAACAGATAGATTATATCAATCTCTCCAGGACTTATTTTCTTATTGTCAAGTGGGGAAAGGCAATGGAATACCACACACAAAATAATTGTAAGCTAAAAAAAAAAAAAGAGTGGACTCACACTTAGTCCTGAACTCGGTAAGCATCATATGATTGTTGGCTCTTTACAAAAAAGTCTTCCATTCCTTCTAAGGATGCGATCATTTTCATAGCAGGTGTTTCATCATTCTGTAGTTGGACTCTCAAAAGCAGAAAGGTCCCCATAAATATTTGCTTTTAGTCTGCCCATCCAAAGCATAGTTCTAAGGTATCCAAACACTTGACCTCACTCTACATTCGACACCAGCTCCTCTGCCTCCTTTCTGACCCCGGAACACAGAAGCTCGGCTGATATCTTCATTGCTGATATCCCCCTAGAAGACCCACCTAATCCCCACTTAAACTGATAACCAGGGAAGACAGAAAGACACTGTTTGAAACTATTCAGTTCATGGTAATTTGTTAGACAGCTTCAAAGTTTTAATATTTAAAAAAAAATCTATATATTTTTCTTAACAATAAGCTCTACAAGGTAGAGCTGTTTTCTTAGTTACCTTTACTGATATCCCTCAACCTTCCAGAAGAGGTGCATGGCACAGTAGGTTTCCAATAAGTATTTGTGGATGAGATAGAGGAAGGAATAAGACTTTCCAAGAGGTATCAAGGTCTTAAGGATATTTGGACAATTTGGTAAGCAAAATAAATAGATAATGAAAAGGCAAATGCCAGCAAAACGTAAATGTTTAGAGCCAATTTGCTTGTACAAACCTGATTTTCATTAAACTGATTCTACAGATACAGCTCTGGGACCATCTGTTGGATTAGCCTTGAGACCGAAAGTAGTGAAGTGATGCAGGATTCCAAGAAGAACTCAAGTGTGAGCTCTAGAGATTTACAAACCTTAGTGTTGTGTAAGCGAGAGCTATTGGCTATGCAAGAATGTGTTTGTTGTTAATGTGAACCTTCTCAAACTGCTGATTTCATTGTACAAGTTTGAGAGTGAAAAAAAAAATCAACATGAGAATTTTATGAAATGTTATCTTTAAACTACAAATTTATTTGTGTTAAGTACAAGAATGTTTGGTTCTATGCCGATGCGGTTAGCTAGTTCTCGATTGTGAGTGACCTACTTTTAAAAGTCTAACTGGCCTACTGAGCTCTGTAAGAATATCCCTGTGGAATTAAATTGTTTTTTAAATTTTGCATCATTTTAAAAGTCAAAGAGATTTGCTCCAGAGGATAAATGTAACATTTTTTTAAACAAAACAAAACAAAACAAAACAAAACAAAACTTGGAAATCCAACAGTATTCATCTCAAGGCCACTGTGTTTATGTGTGAGTGTGGGATCACGTGTAAGGGTGTTAGGACATGTTTATTTGTGCATACATTTCTGTGTGTAAACCCTTGGGCCCAACACATTACATATATGGTAAATTTCCATTCTTAGTAGTCTCCAAATTGGTCTTCTTCCTTTGAAATGATACCATTAAAGAGTGATTTAGAGCGGAGACATTAGAGGGACTTGGGAGCTCTGGGTTATTATTGGGAAATGTGGTTAGGGCAAAGCCACATTCCATAAGGTCCTGTGGGGTTTATAATCCAGATGAAACTTAGCTCAGATGACACTAAGGGAAGTTTTAGGAAAAAATATCATAAAATGGAATGCAATAGAAGATTCATTTGTGTATTACTCAACAAACATTGCTAGGCACTATACCAAGAACATGTGATACACTGATGAACAAAATCTCGGGTGATACCAGAGTTATGGGGCTTATAGTGTTGGGATATGGACAATGAATTAAATCTATGTGAGGCCCTGTAGAAAAACAAACTTGGTAAGAGTTACAAAGGGGAGGTGCTACTTAAGAAAAGGTATAGATGGGATCGTCTTATAGAGTGGGATTTGAGCAAAGGCCTAAGGATCCATAGAGAAGATCCAGAAAGTCATCCAGGGGAAGATGCATCTGGTAGGAGGGCAAAGCTAGTGCAAGGGCTCTAAGATGGGGATGTACTCCAAACGGTACAGTTCCAGCCTGTTACCCCAGTCACACCCACTTAAGACACAACTGCCTATGTTGAGCTGCCAACCACAGCAATTGCTCAGGAATGTGCTGGATAAGCCGAGTGGGGGTGGGGAGTAAGGAAAGGGAAGGTAGTCAGGACAAGATGGTGAATGTTGTCTAGGTTGGTTGATGGAAAGAGCTTTAGACTTAATTCATGGTGGAGGAGGGGCAATGAATGAAGCATCTCCAGGTATATATTTTCACTTAGACTTTAGGTCCCAAACATCTAAAATGTGTATTCAAGTCCTGAATGAAGGAGACAAATAAGACAAGAGTTAGATGCAGGCAATCTGTGTAGCAGGTAAATCAAATGTGAGTTTCTGGTGCCTCTACTAGTGTATGGTAGTTAGAAGGAATTATTTGCCTTTTACATACATTCAGAATTAGATTCAATAGAATTTAATGGTTGAAGGATGCAGGGTAGAAATGGACGAATAAATTGAAGCATAATTCCAAAGCTTTTTAGCTTTCTAGTCTAGATTGAGAATGGAGTTATAGTTTTCAGAGCTGGGAGAAATTAAAAAGAAAATTGTTCACTTAGGAGATTTCTTATGAATTTAATCATGCACATGCTGTTTTAGATGTCATGGTGGTAAATGATGATTGTTAACTTGACAGGCTGTGGAGTGACAAACCTCTGGGCATGCCTGTTGGGGAATATCTTGATTAGGTTAATTGGGGAGGGAAGACCCACATACCTTAAAGTATTCTCTGGGCTTGGCTCTTGAACTGCATTTGAAAGAAGAAGAAAAGAAGAATCACGAAGACAGCATTCCCTTTCCTTTCTCCTGACTATGGATGCGAGGAGCCTTCCTCAAGCTCCTGCTGTCATGCAGCTTCCCTTCCCTGGTAGGCCTTGAGAGAAGTACCGTTTGCTTTCCCTTGAACTACTGTGGGCTAAAATGAATCCTTTCTCCCTAAAGTTGATTTTTGTGGCTGTATTTTATCTTAGCAACAGGAAAAGTACCCAAGACAGACATCTGATGCGTCTCCAGGTGTAGATGCTAGATGTTCTATTAGCCTGGGCTTAGTAGAAAGGTTTATACTATGGATGTGAAGTTGTAGCCATAAACCTGTAGATGTGTCTTGGGTTATGGGGTAAAATATGTTCGTTTGGAAAGCTGGTGAAAGAGAAGCTGGCTGGAGACTGAGTCCAAGGCCAGAGATCAGGAAGAACAGGAGGAACCAGCACAAGAAGCTGAGACAGAGCAGCTATGGAGAGGGAAGGACCACCTCGGTGCCAAGCCAACGAAAATTAGAACAGAAGCGGAGTGGCCAATTCTGCTTTGGGCTACTGAATGCGCAGAGACTGACAGTGTCTGCACTTGGGATTTGTAACAGGGAGGCAATGGCTGCATTGATTAAAAGCGGTTTGCATAGACGGGTGAAGGTGGAAAGCTGGTTGGAGTAAGCTGAAAAGAAAAAGAGGAGATGGAATGGGGGAAGGCACTGAAACAAGAAGCAGAGGAGTGCTTCACTGAATTTTGTTGAAAGAGCAAATAAATGGAGTGGTAGAGATGTGGTTACAAAGGGTTTTTTGTTTGTTATGAGGCACAGCCCTATCTAGCTCAGACTGGCCTCAAACCTGTCCTGCCTTTGATTCCTTAGCGCTAATATCACAAACCGGTGCCATAATTAAAAGCACAGTTCACTCTCCTTCTCCTCCTTGTTTTGCTTCCTCCTCCTTCCCTTTCTCCTCCTCTTCCTTATCCTCCTCTTCCTCCTCCTCCTCTTCCTCCTCCTCCTCTTCCTCTTCCTCTTCCTCCTCTTCCTCCTCCTCCTCTTCCTCCTCCTCCTCTTCCTCCTCCTCTTCCTCCTCCTCCTCTTCTTCCTCCTCTTCCTTATACTCCCCCTCTTCCTCTTCCTCATCCTCTTCCTGTTCTTCCTCCCCCTTCTTGTCCTCCTCCTGATTTTCCTTCCTCCTTCTCTTCTTCCACCTCCTTTTCCTTGGTGGTTTTGGTTTTCTGATACAGGATACAAGGTCTGACTCTTCCTCACAGGCTGGCTTAGAACTCACTGTTGCCCAGGTATGCTTCAACCCTCTTGCCTTGGCCTGCCAACCACTGAGATGACAAGTACACGTCACCATGGCCCACAGAGATTTTTTTCCAGTTATAAAATATTGTATGTTGTTGATAATAATGATCTGGTAGTAGAATAAATTACAATGGGGAGAGAGAGAGAGAGAGAGAGAGAGAGAGAGAGAGAGAGAGAGAGAGAAAGAGAGCCTAATGCCCCTGTGTTGTAGAAGAGAGGGGAAAAATTCAAAATTCAGCATGTAGGTAGGTAGGAATGTAGGCAGGACAACCAAAGTAACAGGCAAAAACATCACACATATGCCAGGAGTATTAGTAAATTTGATAGGGACAGCTGAGCTACAGTTTTTTGTCATTGTTTTGCAACACTATCTATGTCATAAAGTCCCAAGAGAATGTTAAGTAGTGGCAAAGAGAAGTCAAATGAAAACCATGCTTTTATGAGCGCGGCCAAACTGAAAAACATTGACGACAGTAAGCTTTGGGAAAGGTGTGAGCACTAGCATTTCCATACAGCTGCTAGGAGATGGTGTAGCCACTTTGGGAAATAGCTTGGTCATTTCTTACCTTATGAACAAGGGCTCTTACTCTAAAGCTTTAAACAAAGAGAATGGAAGATGTCGATCACCTAGACATGCATGTCTACAGCACTGTTACTACTGAGAATGGAAAATGTCGATCACCTAGACGTGCATGTCTACAGCACTGTTACTACTGAGAGTGGAAAATGTCGATTCACCTAGACATGCATGTCTACAGTACTGTTATTACTGACCAGGTCAGAAGCAAGACAGACATCTGTCAACACAAGAGCTGCCGAGTAAACATACACAAAAGGGTGCACTGCTTCACCTTAGCATAAAGGAGAGGACCTGGACACAGGCCTCAGCAAGGACTGATCTCAAGGACATGATCCTGGGGGTTAGGGCACATGGCGGGAGGCAAAAGCTAGTCTTAAATGGTATGTCCTGTGCCATTCCATTTATATCCTGCCCAGAAGAGAAGGTCAGAGTGATGGAGAACAGACTGATTGTTGCTAGGAAAACAGTGGATGGGGTATGTTACAAGGAAGTAGAACTCAAGAGAGTTATTGGAATGGTCCACATCCAGTGTTTAAACTCATAAATTTGACATCAACAAAGCAGTCAGTGTTACTGTATGCTAAGTTTTGCATTCTTTCACCAGAACCAAGGGGGAGGACATGAGGGGCATGTTCCTTACTTTTATTTCCAAGGTGGAGTTGAGAGTGGAGACACCTTCTTTGTAGGGCGGCATACTAGACGGAGGGTTGAATTTTCTCCTGGCTCCAGCCCTTACTGTCAGTCTCCCAGCTCTCCTTATGATACACATGAATCGATATCTTTAACAACTTCCCTTCTTGTTTGAAATTCTTAAAAATACCAACGTGTAAATTCCATACTCCTTCACTTAATTCTTAGTTATTAGTTGGGGATTGTTGCGAGCCATATCATTCGCCATTATAGGATGGCGCTGGCTTCCACTGCCCATCTGATAATAATAATGACTCAGCACAAGTCCTCTTTGCCCAGCCTTATGTTATTGAAGTGATTCTTGCTTTAGCCTATCCCGTGGCAACAGTAAGACACAGAGCACCTGGGCAGTAAACGCTCCAGTATATAGGGCAGCCTTGCTAGTCCATTGTGTTCCCTGTAGCATCATGAAAGGCGTTCCTGAATAAAGTGCTGTTGAGAAAGATCTCAGGCGTCGCGTCGTTTTTGCTGGTCAAGGCAGGTCGCGACAGAGGATGGATTCTATTTTACCAAATACATATTTAGTTTATAGGTGATTCTAATATGCAGTATGTAGCTAGGGTTGAAAACCATTGAGTTAGATGAAGAAAGTGGAGGTCAAATTCAGATGACTAAGTGGAATTATTTTAAAGGGTAGCACTAGGCCCTGGAGGGAACTGGGTGAGATAGGGGTGTGTGCAGACCAGCTGAGCAGGGGAGGGAGGGCTAAATCATGCAGAGTTCCTTTTACTTCCCATGAGGTCAGCCTTGGTGTTATTCAGTCAGAATGTAGTGGTAAAACTGCATGTTGGAGAGGGCTGTGCTCTTCACAGGACCCAGCTCTTGGATCTTTCCATGAGTGCCTCTGACAGCTGTGTAACTAGCAAGGCATATGCTGGGAACGCTGTGAGATGCTTCTGCATAGGACACAAGCAAGGGGGGAATGCCCCACCATATTCCTGTAATGAGAGTACAAGTGTGGTTATGAAAAGATCATATATGTGTGGCCACACATGATGGCCTAGGTTTAGATGATAAATATACTCAGAGGTTTAAAGTGCTTACCAGCTGCCTGGTGCATAATAAAAACACAGTAAAGATTGTGGGAGAAATTTTAAAAAGCGTCTGAAAAACGTTTCAACATTTTTTCCTTTCTGTGAGTAACTGCTCGACTCTCATCAGATCTATTTCCTAGAACTACTGGACCCTGGGGGACATTTATGACTTGGCACAAGCTCAAGTAGTTGTTTGTAGCAAAAATATTTCTACCATTGACAGTCCTGAAGACCAGTGATCCAAAACACATTTCTGGGGCCATGGGTGGCTTAAAACATGTAAAGGAACATTCCACAGTGACCCCACCAGAGTTCCCTATGGAGATAAGAACGAGGGTCCATAAGAGATCATAACCCTCCTTTGTCCTAGCTGGCCCCTCACACTGAAGGCTCTTGTTGAGGCCCACAAGACAAGGTCAAGTTCATGTCTCTGTGCTGATTACTTTCCATTGCTATGTCTAGCCACCTGGCAGGAAGAACTTAAACAAGGAAAGATGTGCTTTAGCTTGTGGTTTCAGAGGGATGTCAGTCCTTTATAATGTGAAACAGGGTGGGAGGAGCTTGTGCCTGGGGCTCATCACACAGTTACTGAATAGAAAGATCCTGGGTTGGGTACAACTTTTAAAGACCAATCTTTAGTGACCTTCTTGTTTTTGTTTGTTGAGAAACGGTCTTATACAGCCCAGGCTGGTCTCAACCTTAAACTTCTTATGTAGCTGAGCCTTGAACTTCTGATCCTCCTGACGCTTCTCCCTAAAGCTGAGATTGCCAGTATACAACACTGGGTTAGGGTTACTCGTGACCTATTTTTTGCTGCCAGGATTTAATTTTATAAGTGCTCCACTGCCTTTAAAATAACACCACAGGTTGGGAGTTAAGTACTCAAAAAACATGAGCCCCTTGGAAATGCTCCAGATTCAAATCACTGGTTTGGAGATAGTCTCACATACATGTTGGGAAACAGTCCGTGCTATATGTTGGGCTCTGCGCTTTGCTTTCTTATCTGTGATCTTACAACCTATGTGGCAGTCTGTAAGGAGAGTAGCGTGAATAATAAAAATCACACAAATAGGCCGGGCATGGTGGCGCACGCCTTTAATCCCAGCACTTGGGAGGCAGAGGCAGGAAGATTGCTGAGTTCGAGGCCAGCCTGGTCTACAGAGTGAGTTCTAGGACAGCCAGAGCTACACAGAGAAACCCTGTCTCAAAAAAAAAAAAAAAAATCACACAAATAAGAAAATTAAGGCCCTTCCTCCTATTCTTTCATGAGAGTCCCCACACTTCATCTACAGTTTGTCTGTGGATGTCTGCATCTGTCTGGTGAGATGGTGGGTGGAGCCTCTTAGAAGACAGCCATGGTAGACTCCTGTCTGCAAGCCTAACAGAGTATCTATCATTAATAGTGTCTGGAATTGGTGCTTGTCCATGGGATGGGTCTCAACTTAGGCTGGGGGTTATTGGTGGCCACTCTGCTAGTCTCTGCTCTGTCCCATCCCCACATTTCTTGTAGGCAGGATAAGTTTTGGGTTGAAAGTCTTGTGGGTGAATTGGTGTCCCTATCGCTTCACTGGGGTTCCTGCCTGGCCACTGGAGGCAGCTTGCCCAGGGTCCATATCTCCAATGCTGAGTCACAGCTAAGGACACCCACATTGATTCTTGGGCATTTCCCCTCTCCCAGGTCTCCATTTCTTCCTGGAGATGCCCCCTACCTGCCTCATTTCAGACAGATGCAGAAACCCACAGCCAAAGAGTGGATGGCGCTTGGGGATCCTTATGGAAGAATAGGAGGGAGGAGTGTAGCCCCTAAGGTGACAGGAACTCCAAGGATGACCAACAGAGTCAACTAATCTGGACACTCGGGGTTCTCAAAGACTGAACCACCAACCAAAGACCATCCATGGTCTGTATTTAGGCCTCCCCACACGTATGTTGCAGATGTGTAGCTCCGTCTTCGTGTGGGTCCCAAACAACTGCAGCTGGAACTATCCCAAAAACTTTTGCCTGTGTGTGTGTGGAATATGCCCTTTTAGCTGGGGCGCCTTGTCTGGCTTCTCCAGTAGAGGAAGGGCCTAGCCTCACAGAGACTGGAAGTACCAGGGTGGGGAGATAAGGGGGGGGGGGAGCCTCCACCCACCCAGAGGAGAAGGGGATGGGGAAGTGGAGAAGTATCATGAGAGGGGCTGACTAGGAATGGGGCAGTGATTGGCATGCAAAAATAAATAAATAAACAAATAAATACGTAATTAGATAAAGCCACTTTTAAAAGCAAAAAAAAGAAAAAAGAAAGAAAGAAAGAAAAAAAGAAAGAAGAAAGAAGAAAAGAAAAAAGTAAAGGTCACAGAGCCCATTAGTAGAACTGAAATGTGAACGCCCTACCCCTCCAACAGACCTTTTCTCCACCCTAAGTTTTTCCCGACCTGAGCACAGCATCAGCCTGCTTCCCCTAGGCTCTTTCTGAGTGCTCACTTCCTCTTGGAATGGGACAGAGGTGGGTGGGAACAGCTCTGCTGTCAGCAGTTCAAGTCAGCTGCCTTTCTTGTTTCCCAAGACTCTAGAGTCCCAGGGGTTTTGAGCCCCGAAGTGGCGCCTTAATTTACTTACTTCTTGCCCCTAGACTTATTTGTCTCCAGGCGCCAGGATCTCCAACCAGCTGTTTCTGCAATTCACTTCTTCCTCCATCTGTCTTCAGGGCAGGAACTGGGGAAATCACTGACCTTTGACTTATAAGGAAACGCTGGAAAAGTAACCACAGCAAACCCGGGTGACTATCCATCAGATGACGGAGTATTTCTGAGACTTCTCATGCTCTGGAGTGGTATATTCAGCAGGCCTGGCTCTTTGGAGGCACTTCTACAAACCCTCTCTCTGCCTCATGACAAGAGCAGAGCTTTTGCGGAGACTTTCACAGTAAGCTATGTTAATTAAAAACTGAGTGATCTAAAACAATTTATCCACGGAGCTCAAGGGCAGTCCTGCAAACGTGGGAGTTGGGGTGGTCACAGGAACCAGAGTTCTTGCTTCTTTACTTAGTATTCTTACTGATAACTGTATAGAAGGCCATTCTGGAACTATTAACTTCTACCTGGGGGAAAAAAAAAAGCCAAGTGAGCTTTTGTAAATAACAGGCGTAGATTCTCAGCCGCTTTGCTGTGAAGTTCCCAGAGGCAAATTTCATATACTGATACACAGAGATAAAAAGCATTTTTCAGAGACAGGATCTCTTTATTTTCTCCCTAATCTTTATTAATTTCTTAAAGTGTATTGGGGCTGCATTAGTACTTCGAAATGTGCTAAGATAGTCATCCTTACAAATTTAAATTGATCACATTTAAGACTTTTTATGAATGGGAAAGCACAATGTAGGTTTAGTACCGAGGTCCAAATGCTGCATTAAATGTTTTTTTTTTTTTTAAGATTTATTTATTTATTTTATGTATATGAGTACACTGTAGCTGTACAGATGGTTGTGAGCCTTCCTGTGGTTGTTGGGAACTGAATTTTTAGGACCTCT
>NC_034608.1:83651367-83694546 GCF_900095145.1 Mus pahari | reverse complement strand
AAAAAAAAGATTTATTTATTTATTATATGTAGTAAGTACACTGTAGCAGTCTTCAGACACTCCAGAAGAGGGAGTCAGATCTTGTTACAGATGGTTGTGAGCCACCATGTGGTTGCTGGGATTTGAACTCGGGACCTTTGGGAGAGCAGTCGGGTGCTCTTACCCACTGAGCCATCTCAACAGCCCGCATTAAATGTTTTACATGCTCTCTTATTTAATTCAATTTTCTCATCTGAACTCACATTGCTCGATGCTGCTCCAACACCTTCTTTTCACAGTCTCCTTAGTAAATCAAACTTAACCTGCCCCAGAGGAGATGCTCTCTCTTCCTTTGTTACCACACTCCTTCCCAGAGTATCACGGGCAGTGAATACCATCTCTTAAGACTCCTACACCTCTGAGTTACCCCAACCCCACCTTCTACATTGTTTTCCATGTTGTACACAGAATAACAGTCTTTAAAATATTTAAGTGTATTTTTATTTATGTGTATGTACACATACCTATTTGTTGGCTCCATAAGTGCAGGTGCCTGTGGAGGCCAAAAGAGGTGTCAGAGCTCCTGGAATGCTTGTTTCAGATAGCTGTGAGCCAGCTGATACAGATGTTGGGAACTAAAGTAGGGTCTTCTACAAGAATAGTGTCTTAGTTAGGGTTCAGATATCTGCCACGAAAACCATGACCAAAAAGCAAGTTGGGGAGAAAAAGGGTTTCCGTGGTTACACTTCCATCACTGTTCATGACTGAAGGAAGTCAGGACAGCAACTCAAACAGAGCAGGAACCTGAAGGCAGGAGTCGATACAGACGTCGTGGAAGAGCGCTGCTTAATGGCTTGCTCCTTGTGGCTCGCTCAGCGTGCTTTCTTATAGAATCCAGGACTACCAGCCTGGGGATGGTCTGGGTCTAGGCCCTCCCCCTGTTAATCTTGGCAGTCAAAAATAATGCCACTACCACAAGTGAAAGCCAGATGTGAAGCAAATACTGTCCAGATGAGTGTGCTCTGGCTAGGTTTATAGCTGGCTTCCTAGGGGAATGACCCCAAGTCACTATTTGCCAGGGCTTAAAAAGGCAAAACCTAAAATTCACCATATTTCCTATTAGGTCTAATCAGGGGCAAGCATACATTCTGACATATTTCCTGCCTGCATACCCATTGACCACATCCACGGTAATTGGGTCAAAGAAAAGTGTTTAGGGAAGGCAAAACATGTGGCCTGCTATCTCATATGAACAACAGCCTCTAGCATCTCTGTAGGTACCTGTCCTTAAGCCAGGGAGTTACAGGTCAGAGGCGCTTTCATTTCATGGATCTCTTAGGCATAGCAACAAAAGCTTAAAATATAACCCTGACTCATCCCCATGAATCACTAATTAAAAAGTGCCTCACAGGCTTTCCTACAGCCTCATTTTATGGAGGCATCTTCTTAATTGAGGCCCCTCTCCTCAAATAACTTGAGTTTGTGTCACACTGACATACTATTCAGCACGAGCAGGGAGTGCTTTTAATCTAGCCCTCTCCCAAGTCAGAACAATGGTTTTAATAAGCCAATTCTACAAAGAGTCTCTTCTCAGACATCTACTAACTCATTTCCATTGGTCTCAGTGCAAACACACTACTCACTTGGATGGTTGTGAAGACTCTGTAGCTTAACTGCTGCCTCTTTCCCTCACTCAGACTCTAGAATATTCCTCCACATTATAGTAACACTGTGTTTGAGGCCAACTGAGTGACATAGCAGGACTCTGTATTAGGAAAAACATGGACGCACAGTATTTGATGAAAACCGTATTGTCCTGTTCTTACCACATCAGTAAGTTTCACACTGAGTGTAGAAAATGTTGTACATGGGATGAAGCACCTAGTTCACATGCTCCTGAGATCATATTAGCACCAGAGATGAAAGGACATAAGTCCCCTACAGGCAGAAGAAGCCAGAAGAGTGTGAAGGTCCAGCTAGTTTTCAACATAATTGCATGTGAGAACTTTTCATTGCATGTTCTACAGATAGCACAAATACTGAACAGGACAGAAAGATGAGAGAAAGGAAAGGATACAGCTTGCTAGATGTTGTTGTTCCTAAGAAAGAGAGTGGGTTTGACCAGTTTTATGGCCTGGGTAGTGCTTCCTTAAAAGTAACATGCACTGAAGGGTTGGTCCTTGAAGGAAGCAGTGGTCCAAAGGTGGGGCCTTGGGAAAGAGAATGGATCTTGTGGCTCTAACTTCATGGATTAATCTGTTAACTGATTCATAATTTAATCATATATTGGGAGATTTAGAGATGAGAAGTGGCTGGACATGACTGTAAGTAGGTCAACTGGGAGTGAGTGTGCCTTGCTCCTGTCTCTTCCCTTTTGTCTCTGCTTTCCAGAAGTCAGGAGGTGAGCAACTTGTTCTCCACCCACTCCTGCACCCCTACATCACCCCCACCCTTTGCTGACTTGATACTCTGCCTTATCAGGGATCCAGAAACAACACGACCAAGTGTCCATGTGAAGTGGAAACTTAAGGGTTCTTTGGAAAGTCAGTTGTGTTAGATGGGGTTTTGCTAAGGCAAACATGTAAAGGAATGTTTCCATGAAGCAGACACAGGAGGAAGGATGTTCTGCTAAACCAAGCACATGAAAGGACTCGTGATGAAGGATTCTTTGCTAACACATATGTATCGGTCTGCCTTACTTTGTGTAGATGAGTTACATTTGTCAGGACTCCATAGAGAGAAACTCACCAAAAGTCTTCTGGCGGTGTGCTGCAGTTTCTCACCGCTTCTGTGAACTTGGGCTGATTGGCAGAGTGGTGTCAACTAAGGCAGACTCACGTGCTGAGGAAAGATCCATGGAGGACACGTGATGTTTGGAGGTATAAATAGGCCCAACAGGCAGTGAAGGACGCTGAGCTAGGCTTGATTATTGAGCTAGCTGAGCAACGCTTGCTGGTCTCATGTCTTTGCTGATCTTCACTTCACTGAGAGAGACACAGCTGAGGACTTCTCCTGGCGTCCCCCTGGTCCCTCCTGGTGTCCCTCCTGCTGACTTGTGCTGAGGCTGAGGCCTGACTGTCTCTGGTAGGCAGTGCCACTGCTGCTGATTCCTGCTTGCTACCCTGACTCTACTGAACCGGACTGCTGCTATATCCATGAAGTGGATGGAGCTGCTGCTGCTGACCCGTGAACTGAATTGCTGTTTTCTAGGCAACAACTATTTTTAAACAGGTCCACTTCCCCTGTTTCCTTTCTTTTCCACTATCTCTGGTGGGTGGTGGGCTAAAAGGGAGGTTAAAGCGTTTAAGAACCATCATTAAAAATAGGTTTTGAAAAGAATTAAAGTTATATTCATGGCTTGCAACTTTTAAAATCATGAACCAACTAAATACTTCCTCCTTCTAAATTATTTCTTCATTCTGAAATATTTGTCATGATGATCAAAATTAACATACATGTGTGTCATTAAAATTCACATCCTCCTGGACCCTCAGAATATACTTGTATTTGGAAATAGGTTCTTTTGTTGTTTAATTAGATAAGAATAATTGAGATGAAATCATACTGAATTAGGATAGAACCTAAATATAAGGACTGGCTTGCTTTTAGAAAGAAGAACATACACAGAGCGAAGAGGAGAATACATAGAAAAAAGGGGTAAAAACATAGAGAAGTTTATGTTAAAGAGGCAAAGATTACAGATTCCAGGAGCCAAGGAATACCAAGGCTTTCAGCAGCCTCCAGAAGCCGAGAGTGTAGCCTGGAACACATTATCCCCTAGAGGCGTCAGAACTGAGCCAAGCCTGCTGAACTTTAGGTTCTTGGCTCCATGAACTATAAACGAGTAAATTTCTGTTGTTTTCTGCAACCTGCTTTGTCTGTCATGGTAGCAACTGAAAACAAATACAAGGGATTGAAAAAAAATCAGAGTGAAAACTTGTTGGTAAGATTGAGTTTGGCTGTGAGTGAGCTACTGGTTTGCTACAGGAGAGGAGTGAAAAGGAAACAAGAATGTAGAATCATTTGTCTGTTTCTTCCCTGACCCAGTTGTTTTCTCCAACACTATTCCAAGCTGTAGAAGAAGCTTCCAGGAAGACGGTTGGCCTGGGACATGCAGGTCTGCCTGAGGAGAGGGACAGCCAGTCCTTGGCCATCTTGGGAAGGGAGAACATGTGAGGCTGGTTGGGCATAAGACCAAGGAGGTGTTTGGCTCTTGTCAGACTCATAATGTGACACAAGGGACAGGACTTTGAGCTTAGAGCCCAGTGGAGGCAGGATCCCTACATGTGAGGGACTTGGGGGTGGTAAATAGCTGGGAAATGAATGTTGACTACCGATCCAGTGCCATCACAGAGAGTTCCAGGCTGTTCAGATACATGTCAAGGTCAGGCAGAGTTCAGAAAAGCACAGTCAGGAGGCAAATTCAGCCAGCAGGGAAACTGGCAGTTACCCTAAGTGATAAGGCGAGAGTCATATGGAAGTACCTCATTCTAAGAACTGTGCCTATTCTTGGCTGGAGCCTAGTAGTTCCATGTGAACAACTGGGTTGCAATGCCCAAGAAGAAAAAGTGTCAGGGAGGAGAGTAGATCTGAGGAGGGTCGTTGAAAGTTTTTGCCCCAAGCACTGGCCTTTTAAACCCAGACACTGAGTAACACACTTCTGCTTCCCCCAGTCATTTTATCCTTTGTGTTTTCATTTCCTTATTAGCTTATTTGTCCCCTTCTTTCTTTGGAATTATTACATAACTGAGACTGTCCTGAAATTTTCTGTATAATGCAGACTGGCCTTGGATTTGCCATCCTTCTTTCTCAGCCTCTTGAGTGTTGGGGTATGCCAAGATGTCTATCCCCAATTTTGTGCATTCTTTGTTGTTGTTTGAGAGAGGATCTCTGTACATATTCCTGTCTGTCCTAGAACTTACTATGTAGATCAAGATGGCCTTGAACTCTTGAGATTTGCCTATCTCTGCCTCCCAAGTACTTCGATTAAACGTGAACCTCAATGTTGTATGAGATACTTCCCCCCCCCCCCGGGGAGATGCAACACATACATCTACTCATCCCAGATAGGGAAGCCACGACAGACCAAAGTACAGATACCACCAAAGTACCGCTTGGTGGATTAGTGAGTTCTGTTGGCATTTCTTAAAGGAATGTGGGTAAGGGGTTACTTACAGGGGCAGGAATGACTCAAAGACAGCTGCATCACCAAAGCCCACCCCATCATAGATGACAGCTCACAAAATTGGAAGCCTGGGGCACCCTGCATAGCCTGTAGGCAGCTCAGGTCAGAGTGTCTTTTCCAGGAGTCTTAGTCGGTTTAAACCTCCAGGCAACTCCGCTGCTTTCTGCTTCTTCTAGGCAGCTGGGCTAGTATTAGAGTATTTGCAGTTCTTTCTTCCATCTGAAGGGAATCTTAGCTTTTATTGCTTATTCTGGTTTAGAGGTAGAAGGCAGTGAGAGTGGGGGTAGGAGGGATAAGGGAATCTGGTCAGTTTCAGGGACTTCCTGAAGCTATTTTGAATTGTTTACCTTCCCTGGAGGATGGAATGTTTCAGTCTTGGAGGAAACAGTTACATTTCTTCTATTTACAAATCTCCTAGTCTGTGGTATCTTAGTCCAGCAACAATAGTGACTAAGACACCAGTCAAACCAACTAAGACAAAAAGACCCATATTAATTGGTCAAATGAAAGGATCCACCCACAGGCTAAAATTGGAGCTAGTGTCAGCCAGTTATTTTAATTGGTCAGCAACTGGACACCATATTAACAGCATACTTCCTTCCCAGCACTAGCCATTTGCTAGACAGCATAAACCACTGGCACCAGCATGCGTGCCAACCCCACGTAGTGATGTGTTCTATTAACCTTAGCACTCTCTGAGTCTGAGGCCAGCCTGGTCTACATAGATAGTTCTAGGTCAGCTAGGGTTCCATAGTAGATTCCTGTAAGTTAATGTGAAGAAATAAGAATTTTGGAATTTGAATTATTCTGTCTCATGGTTTTGTGTCTGTGGTCATCATGGATCCAGCTGAACTGGGCTTCATTTGTTATTGGGTTTTTAAATTTCCTTTGTGCAGAGCCTGTATTCCTATGTTGAAGTGTAAATAAAAATTAGATGCTTCATGAATTCGTAGGTAAGTATGTCATGCCTCATATATTCACAAATAGAACTGACTGTAATATCTGCAGTAACTGCAGTATAAAATCTTAAACATAATGCAGACAGCCAAGGCTTCCACAGTTCAGTTAAGAATCTGAAATCTGTTGCCAACGCCATAGGCTTTAGCACAGGATGTTGCCTAGGAAAAAGCAATGTGTGGAGCCATCCATTGTTCTTGTCACGTAGCTGAAGCTGAATGGGAAATTTTGATGTGTTGAGGCTGATCTTCCCATGCCTCTATTAGAAGGACCAGTGGGAGATATGACAAAGGAGACAGTCTCTCCGATTTCTCAACCTACAACTGATGCAAATTGTGTTAGGCAATTAGTTGAAAAAAAAAAATCAACAACAAAAACCCCAAGTCGGGGTCAAGCCAGAGAAAATCCAGCAACCTCAAGATAACTATGCTAAAGGCTTTTGATTATTGCCCTTGGATTTTTGTTCATGTGTTTCATAAACACATCCACCACTTGATTCTGTGTGTTAAACTCTGAAAAGTGCTCTTTGTGGTTCAGTAGCCTTAATCTCCACGAGGCTGTTAGAAGTGCAGAAAGTAAACTGCACCCCACCTGGACCTCAGTTAAAGTAAGCTGCACCCCACCTGGACCTCAATTATTATCTGTGTTTCAACAGGAACCCAGGGTTAGACAGATGTGCTCCAAGACCTATTAACTTCAAGAGACTTGAAGTAAAAATGAAGACTCAGTTTTCATCTTCTGCTGTTTTCCTTATTTGGTAATTGATTAATTTATTGCATCTCACCGAGTTTTGGGAAAGGTAGAATGGCTTACTTATAACACTACACACAAGTGTCTGTCCGTTTAGATTGTCGACTATAACTTCCCAAGTCAGAGGTAGCCTTCTTCTATTTGATGCTCAAGAGAGGATTACAAAGGGTTACATCTGCCTGTCAGTCAATGGTGCTTTGATCAGTCAATGGAAAGTCAAGATGTCCAATTATGCTGCTATCAAAGGAATTAAGAATTTCCATGCTCAATGAATAATTCAGAAGGTATGACCTCTTTCCATCCAGTCAGCAAGCAATTAGTAAGGAAATACTAAGTTCGGTGTCTATGTGAGTGGGAAAAAAGTGTCTGCCAGTATTGAGGGCCTCAGAAACAAATTGATATTCAAATAGGTATGACATTATATGGTCACCAGTTGCTTAAATCTCCTTCAGTAGGGGACTATCAAATGAGAGTATAGTCACAAAAAAAAGAACACATTCAGTAGTTAAACAATAAGGAAAGGAAATTTGAAAGTTTTCTATATACTGATATAGAAGTTCTTCTAACAGTAAGGGGGAAAAAGCAAATTATAGAACAATGGTCATTGGGCATAGCCATTTGAGGTTAACGGAGGCAGATAGGGGAGACTATATTTTGTACTGTGCAGATGTCCTCTGCTCTATTCTCCAAGGTTCTGGCAGGTCACAAAGAAACTAGTAACGGGTAATGAGGCTGTGTGGGGCTTTGGAGTGAGGACAATGGATGTCTTTTATTGCGATGCCCTGTATGGGCTTTGTTTTCTAAACAGCTCTAATGGACCACTTAGCTAAAACATAATAGATAGCAAAACAACTACACTGAGCAAATACACACACGAGGAAGGTCCTGTAGTTAAAGAAGACTGTGGGATTGCAGGCCTTGCATGTACTGAGGCCCTTAGCGGGGGGGTAACTGTGCTCAGCATCAGTACAGTTTGCAGTCTTCCCAGGAACTCCTCCTCAATTCCTCTCCAGGGACCATGGCGTCCTTAGTACTTTTTTTTTAAACAGTTTTCATTTTTTATAGCTTAGTATTAGTTATACAAAATAATAGAGTTCATTCTGTTTTTTATAAATGAATATCATGTACTTTAATCATATTCACACCCCACCCCAAACAACATATAAACCAGTCATGGTGGCACATGTCTCACGTTCCGGCACTCTGGAGGTTGAATGGGAAGGATTGCCATGAATTCCAGGGTAGCCTGTGCTCCACAGTAAGTTCCAAGTCACCCAAGACTATACAGCAGGACTATTTCTCAAGACAGCAAGACCAACAGTAAAACAGCAGAACCATGAAGCAGGCTTTATAATTCTTATTCAATAGTTGAGAAATGGGCCCTTTGGGGGATCAGCAATCCCCAGTTCTCCTACATTGAACACAGAGCTGTGGTGTCCTGGCTCCCGACTTCTGTCTGCCGAGCACTTGGCCTCTGCTGATGACAAGAGCAGCTATGTGCTACAGGTTCCAATTGTATTGTGTAGAGCACAACCCATCCTGATTCTCTGCTGATAATACAGATGTTTGTGCCGACCCTGCTCAGAATCAGGACGCCTGCTGTCACCTTCCTGTGCAGGAACACAGTGCTACTTTCCTGAACACAAGAGGACTGTGATAAGATAAATGCCTAGATTTCCCCAACCAAAACTAGCAAAGAGCACCCATGGCAACAAACTGAGCAGCGAAACACAGCACACTTGGAGAGCTGCATAATTTCTGCCAGTCAGAGAAGTTGTGGAACTTGAGTGATGGATGAGGCTGGATAGGACACAGGATAGGTGACGTCCAATAACTATAGGAAAAATCTTTACTGACTGCCGTTGGGCCTCAGAGTTGCTCAGTCAACTTATGTCATGGATAATAATAGGACGGTCCAAAGGCCTGCATGCTAGGCACTGTTTTAGGTCATTTTGTCATTAAGAATTCATTCAATTTTCATATCAAACTTACAAAGTAGATTCTAACTCTCAAGTTTCTTTTTACAAATGGATAAAGTGGGACCCAGAGAGTCTGAGCAGCCTGTTTAAGGTCATGTAGCTTACCCAGGGTAGAGTAGACTATTAGACGCTGGTCAGACTGGTTTTCTGTTTTGATCCTGGGCTTTCAAGGTGCAGAGAACATCTTTGTCAGCCTGCACAGAGAAGATGTCTGGGGCATATCAGGAAGGAAGGAGGAAGGGAGGGAGGAGGGAGGGGTGGGGGAAGGCCATTTTACATACATATTCTCAAGGTTTGTGGTTCAGCTTCCCATTGGGCTCCTACTCACCCTCAGACTAACAGCTTTGATGTCGGCAACTTGATCTTGTCACTTCCATTCTTCGTTGTCTCCTGCCTTCTGTATTCCCTCTTGTCATTTAAGGGGAAAACATTCTTAGAAAGGAAATGTAGCCCTGGGTCCTTGGAAGATTGGTACTTACAAACAAGTAGAATTTTCATGCATTGGTTACCCCCCTGAGCATCAACGAGTATCCTGATGTGGGTTACGTTGTTCCTGTTGAAGAAATGAGAAAATGGAGTCTCCACTGGGTTAGGTCTTTTGCTCAGTTCCTGTAAGCTGGAATGAGTCCTGGAGCTAGGACTGTTTGACTCTAAAACCTGGTTTATTGTTTCTCTGAGTGTCCTCCGATTCCATTAGATAATTTCATATGGTGGGAGTATTCAAACCCTAACAAAATGGTATCCACTGAGTTAGGAAAATAAACTCCACACCATCAGGTAGAAAGAGGAGCCTATCTTCCAGTCATTCTCCTATTCCCAATGGTCAGAGTCTGGCTTTGACAAGAACTGCTGATAGAATCAGGTTGTTACATAAATACTGACCCAGTAGCAAGCCATGTGAGAGTAATTTAGCACTGTTCTAGGCCCAGAGAATAAAACTCAAAAGAAGAACATGACTCCTAGTGGGAAATGGAGTTCTTTTTTTTTTTTTTTTTTTTTTTTTTTTTTTTTTTTTGATTTTTTTTTTTTATTTCATTCAACACAATATATATATTTATACCATTCATAAAAATGATGGGCATGTTATTAAATGAACATAAATAGATAAAGTCTTTTTGTTTGTTTATTTGTTTTGTTTTTCGTAGAGCTTATCATCATGGCTCTTACTGTGGTACAAACCCAAAATAAGAACAATTTTTAGACATTGGAGTTCACTGTAATAAGACTGTACTTCAATGTCCCTCACATCACCAAAGGATTTTACTTCCATAGTAGCTAAGCTAAGAGTTAACAGTTCTGCTGCACCAAGGAATGAATTGTAGGCATGAATATTTGGGTACAGATTTCCTGCTATGGTCAAAGCTATTCGACTTGAGTGATTGTCATCATTCTCAGCCCATAGGGAACAGGCTACATTCATTTAAGAAATGGTGTATGCAGCTGGGCGTGGTGGCACACACCTTTAATCCCAGCACTTGGGAGGCAGAGACAGGCAGATTTCTGAGTTCGAGGCCAGGCTGGTCTACAGAGTGAGTTCCAGGACAGCCAGGCTAAACAGAAAAACCCTGTCTCGAAAAACAAAAAACAAAAAAACAAACAAAAAAAAAGAAATGGTGTGTGCATTAAGATGGTCTATCCATGAAGTCATTCATCAACTGTTTCAATGAACAATGGTTCTGCTTGGAGGGTGGCACAGACATTAGATTAGGTGAGGGTAAGATTCTGGTTCATTGGCTGTGATGATTCTGAAAAGCATTCATCTCAGAAAAAGAATAACTTATAAGGTCCTCTTCTTCAAAATTGATACAATAATTATAAATATCAAGCAAAACATTCAGTTTCACTCTTTGTTGTTCTCTTACAAGCCACCTCCCAAATTAATTGTCTATGTTTCTTTTGGCTGTATAAATAATTTTGAAATATGTAAGCTGTTCTGAAAACCATAGTACAGTATAAAAACATCAAATAACCAATCCTACAATAGAGAGGCTGAGATACGGGAAGCAAGATCTCAAGGCCATTATGTGGCCCACAGCAAGACCCCATCAGGTACAAACAAGCAGAAGGTGTATACGGATTGTACAATGCTGGACCTATTTCTCCAATTACCAAATAAGAGAGACTATTGAATGACAGCGAACAAATTCCTAATTCCGTGTATTTTTGAATGTCAATTGATTAGGATATATTGGTAGTATTAATTTTCATATTAGGAGATATGAAGGAAAAGTGATTGTTACTTCCTATTATTTTTGTTGTTAGAGGTAGAATTATGTTTGTGTGGCTTTCTTGAAAGATTACTTTCTTGCTTTTTCTTTTTTTTTTTATAATTTGACTCTGTTCCTTTATTCATATTTATTTTTATTTTTTTATTATTATTATCTTCTTTATTTACATTTCAAATGCTATCCCGAAAGTTCCCTATACCACCCCCCCCCCTGCTCCCCTACCCACCCACTCCCACTTCTTGTCCCTGGCCTTCTCCTGTGCTGGGTCATATAAAGTTTTTTCTTGCTTTTTCTAGGGTGTGGTTTTGCTCCTTTTGTTGGTGTTTTCCATCTATTATCCTTTGTAGGGCTGGATTTGTGGAAAGATATTGTATAAATTTGGTTTTATCATGGAATATCTATGGTGATTGAGAGTTTTGCTGGGTATAGTAGTCTGGGCTGGCATTTGTGTTCTCTTAGTGTCTGTATGACATCTACTTTTGTTCTTACACTTGCCTCCTGCCATCTGGTTATCTCTATTGCTATCTGCTCTGGCTACATCTGACTGGAGCCTGTCCTTCCTGTGATCCTGGTTGTGTCAGAATTCCTTAGAATCAAGCTGTCTTTGTGATCCTGTGATCCTGAGATCCTGAGATCCTGGGATCCTGGGATCCTGGGATCCTGAGATCCTGAGTGGGTCCAAGGTCCTGGGAGTCAAGGTGCCTCTGGGACCCTGAAATCCTGGTGTGACCAAGCTCCTGGGGTCCTGTGATCCTGTGATTCTAGGTGTGTCAGAGCGCCTGAGAGTCAAACTTCCTCTTGGAGTTGTGGGACTGACCGAGGAGTTTGCACCCAAGGTCTGCTCAGGGCACCAGCCCAGACAGACCTGAAGGAACCAATGCCATTGGTCTGGCAGAGTTCCTGTGTGCCTAGGTCTCACTGGTCCCAGTAACTCCGGTGTTTGGACAGATGTTGTATTCTCCTCACCTCTGATCTTATGATCCTGGGCGTGCTAGAGCACCTGGGAGTGGAGCTTTCTCTGGGTGTTGTGAGACTGGTTGTTGAGTTTGCTCCCAAGGTCTGCTCAGGACACCGGCTCAGACTGGAAGGGAAAATGGAGTTCTTGATGGCAAACATTCTAGATTTCCTTCATGGTTGTGCTACAATCAGCTTCCTCTCAGCCACCAAGTCCAAACAATGTATTCCATAAACAACAACAAGCAGCCCAGGAGAGAGACGAGTGGCCTTTGTTATCGCTTTTTAATTAGCAAGATGGTCTATATACATGAGAGAGGATCTCTCTGATGCTTTATCCACCACACAGCCACAGCTAGCCTGTCTGACTCCACTCTTTCCAGATGTGTTTCCTTTCACTGGCAGGTCAGCAACACAAATATCTGACTTTACTTCTCCTGATAGTCTTTCCTGGGCAACAGCTAATGGGCACATACTAAGATGTTAGTAAATTACCTTGCAGTCTCCAAAGGAAATGGAGCAAAAGTCAAGTGGGTTGATAGCAAAGTGACCATTTCAGCTGAATTGCAAAAGGAGGTGGGTTTGTGTCTTTGCAGATCTTCTCTTACATGTGTCTGACATTTCCCAAGTGCCTACTCACTTCCTGGATGTTATTCTTTTATTATAATAAAAAACAAACAAACAAACCCATATATTCCCAACATTGGTAGAGGAGGGGATATAAGCATAACTGCAAATAAATTAAGGTAAAAAGAAAATAGGATGTATGATTAGGGAGGTGAGGAGGTGGGCAGGTTTAAATAGCATGTGTTACAACAAGTTTCACTGAGGTTCTGACTTTGAATAGAACAGAGGAGGAGACAGGTAAGGGAGACAGGTAAGCTGACCGACTACAGGAGAGCAGTGCACGGATGGAAGCAGAGTCGCCACGGCACAGGCCTGGGCAGGGGGTAGAACTATTCTGGCAGGAATGAAGGTTTTCTCTGGAGATGTTTGTGTCCTCCCCTTGAGTATCAGAGTTTTGAGATAATGGAACCCAAGAAATTGAAGTCTCCCTAGGAATCACATGCTGGGAGAAGGTAAAGAGTGAACCCCGGTACCAGCCAGAAGGAAATGCTGACCCTTGGAAAGAGCTGTCACAGAGTTCAAACCACTTGTCAAGACTACAGGCCGGAGAGACTGGAGCTGAGACAGTGGTGCACAGAACCGCAGCTGGAGACTTAGTTAGGCATGCATCTTGCCTTCTTTTCAAACCTAAACCTTCTATTATCAGGATCCTTGCTTTTTACAGCCAAGTAATCCTCCTCAGTGAGAACATACCACATTTTATTTATCCATTCTTTAGTTGCGAGATATCCAGGTTGCTTGTGATGGATTTGAAAGGTATGCTGGACCACTTCCCTCTTCCCAATGTGGCTGCATTGGGTAAGTACCCCTCTGACCTACTGAAAATGGGTACCTGATCCTGGCTTATTAGACCACCAGCACCCAGTCTCTGGCTCTAAGAATCCTAGTAACAGAATAAAGTGCTGCAGAAAGGGTGAGGGGCCATTGTGGCTAGACTAGACCTGAGAGAAGGACGAGGGAGGAGGAGGTAAGTGAGGTGGGGAAAGGAGGTGTTGTAAAGAACATGCAGGGCTCGGGATGCTGCCCTATCATAACAGCAGCATCACACGTCACTTCTGACATGTGCAGGGATGCTGCCCTATCATAACAGCAGCATCACACATCACTCTGACGTGTGCAGAGATGCTGCCCTATCATAACAGCAGCATCACACATCACTCTGACATGTGCAGGACTCAGTATTACCCAGGGTGCCCCATCATGCCCTGGATCTAATCCATCCTATCCTGTGAGATAGGGAAACTTTACTTCTACTATACTCTAAGGTATTTTATGTGGTTTTGAAATATAGAGCTGAGGCAGCCAAGCTGTCTCAGCTGGTCAAGACAGTTGTAGCTCCAGCCTGACAACCTGAATATTACCCCTGAAGCCCATTTAAAGGTGGAAGGGGAGAACTGACTCCGTTATCTTCAGGTTCCTACACATGCATTGTGACATATGCACGCCCACGCAAACACATATCACCCAATAATAAAAAGCAATAAATAATGAATAAAACAAAGAAACTACTAAAAGAGAAAAATGCTAACCTTATTCTTAGTAATTACCTCATGTCTCAGTGTATTTTCTTTTATTATCACTGAACATCACAGACTGGGTAACTTATAAAGGACACAGGTTTGTTTAACTGACAGTTATGGAGGCTGGGAAATATAAGACTATTGTGTGCTGGTATCCTAATGTGGAGGAAGAAATTAGGCAGTGCTAATACAGGACTTCTACTGTAATATGGAACTCACTCTTTTTAACAGGTACCCTATAGATGGGAGACGGATGATATAGTTTCAGAAACGTGAGCTAAAAGGAAGACAAGTTTAAACCAGCACAATTTCCATCCTTTTGTGCAGGATTCCATCATTTAACAATTCTATTTTACTATCTAAAGTAGTACTGGTTATACACATCTCAGCTCAACTGAGCATCATTTATACAGACTGTTGTGTGAATACTGCCTCCTGGCATTCGGCAAGGTCAAGGTACTTTCATTATTACCATTTTCCTTATTTATTTGTTTCTAGATCCTCTTTTGGCCTGTGACCTCAATGGCAAAATTCCATTTTCCAGTTTTGACTTTTGGCATCCCCTACATAGAATATAACTTGCCTGGAAGTCATCTTAGTTTCCGTGATGCCTCCAGGGTCACACTCTATGTAGCTTCAAGGAAGTCAGTTCATAGACTCAGGCAGTGAACACTGGTGTTTGATTCTTATGCTTGTACCAAATCCTCCAAAACTGTGGGCTGCAAAGTCTTTCTGTATGATGTCTTTGTAGGGTCTTCAGTAGCGTTTCCACAGATCACTGATCATGGGGCAGTATGATGCATAGTCTTTGGGATGGTCATCTATTAAACAAACAGATCTGCTAAACTAATAAACTCAGTTATAGATGAAGCACATTTCCTCTTACATAATCTTTCCTTGTGCTAGTCAGACTAGCAGGAGGAAAACAGCTGCTTTCTCAGGGAGCATTGTGTCCCCTGTACTTACTGCAAATTACGGAAGGGTGACCACAATCATGGGCTTTCCCAGGCACTACCTCCCAGCTCCTGGGTTTTCTGGAGGAAATGTGAGAAGTCTAAAAACCACAGAACCAAGAGTTCAGGTGACAGATTGTTTATTTCCTCAGGAGCTTGTGTCTTGTCTTGAGTTCATTTCCAAGAAAGCATTTGTAAATACCATAAAGGAGACACTTCACAAAGCAATAGCAAGCCAGGATGTGGAGGTCACTAGGATGAGCCTGAGCATAGTTTGGTAAAGACACTTTCATCAAAATTTAGGTCGGATTATATGGACTACCTATAGCCACACACAGTTGACTCTTATTATATATAGTAGTTATGACCTGCCTCCAATTATTCAGTTATTTTGAAGACCCAACTGATGTCATGAAATCTTCAGCTAAACTTCTCTTTCCCTTTGCCATAATTTATGAATTGTCTCATTTAATTATTTGCAATTGGATTTCATTGTTATTTATCTTTTCTCCTTCTTCTGTTCTCTCACAAAATACACAAAATACATGGAAGAAAGTGCACACAAGTAATAGATGTCCATGCATTACAACACTAATTACAATGTTAAACACATAACTAGATAAGCAATAAGCATTTACTAAACTATACTGAATTTTAGTGGTGATTGCTGTATTAGAGTTATTTAGAATAACAGAATATATATAGTAACCCCCAGTGTGTGTATGTGTATGTGTGTATATATATATATATATATATATATATATATATATATATATATAT
The DNA here is from genome assembly GCF_900095145.1 of Mus pahari. Taxonomy (NCBI): domain Eukaryota; kingdom Metazoa; phylum Chordata; class Mammalia; order Rodentia; family Muridae; genus Mus; species Mus pahari. The sequence continues at coordinate 83,678,634 of NC_034608.1, read as the reverse complement.
AGAGAGAGAGAGAGAGAGAGAGAGAGAGAGAGAGATTTATTAGAATGACATACAGGCTGTTGTCTTTTATGTTGTCCTGTCCAACAATCGCTGGTTATGAACAGAAAGTCCAAGAATCCAGAAATTGCTCAGTCCACAAGGCTGGCTGCCTCGGCAGCTCTTCAGTAGATTCTGGAATTCTGAAGAAGTAGACTCTAACGCCAGTGAAGAAATTGACTTGCTAGCAAGGTGAGAGCAAGCAGGCAAAGAACAAAAGCTTAAGCCTTCTATGTCCTTACGTAGGCTTTCAGCAGAATGTTGCCCAGATTAAAGGTGTGTCTCCCTTCCTCAAGATCCAGATTAAAGGCAAGTATCTTCCTGCCTCCTAAGTCCAGACTAGAAATGGATCTACCCACTTCAAACCAAGGAAAAAAAATCTCTCCCAGGTGTGCTCTTCAATTCTAGATTGTAGTGAAGTTGACAATCAAGAATAGCCATAACAGGGGCTGGTGAGATGGCTCAGTGGTTAAAGAACACCGACTGCTCTTCCAAAGGTTCTGAGCTCAAATCCCAGCAACCACATGGTGGCTCACAACCATCTGTAACAAAAATCCGATGCCTTCTCCTGGAGTGTCTGAAGACAGCTACAGTGCACACACATATAATAAATAAATAAATAAATATTTTAAAAAAGGATAGCCGTAACAGTCACCAACAATTTTGTTGGTCTCCAGCAACTGCTAACAGATTTGTTCATTTTATTTCATTTGTAACTTACTTATTTTTTATTTTGTATGTAATTCTACCACCTCTCAATAGTGTATTGACTACTTGAATCCATTATTATGTATTGTTCATTATGTCAGGTCTCCAATTATCTAGTTATCACTGGAAACTCTTGAAGGCACCCAGAAATGTGCTTTGCTAATCGCCCAGGCATTTTTCAACCCAATCAAACAGATGATCTTCCTTTTGAGTTATGGAGCCGCTGAAAAACCATGGAGCAAATAAAGAACTTCTTCATAAATAGAGGTTTGTCACCAATAGAATACTACAGACAAATGTTTAATGTATAGTGAAGAACACTTGATTGAGAGAACCAGAGGGTAAAAGTTCTAAACTCTGACAAGACAGAAAATTGACGTTAGTAGGTTTGCACTGTCTCAAACTAACGTATGAACATTTTAGCTTATTCCCAGGATCCTGGCAACATGGTAGCCTATGACTGGCCATTTGCTTGTAGTCTTAGGGCTTCTCAGTATCAATTGTAGACATTGACTCAGCACAGCATATTGCTTGTACTTCCATACTTGATCAAGGTGCTGGTTAATTTCCCATTGTTTTCTGCAATGCTTTGGGATTGTTGGAAATTTCTAATTCATCACATCTTGTTTATGAAGTATACTACTAATCTCTACTTTACTGTTTTAATCACATTTTGAAACTAACCCTAATTATTCAGGTTCATCGAGTCTTCAAACTGTAAACAAATGAATGCTCGTGATTAAAACCATCCCTTCGTAGCTGGACAGTTTTAGGAGTTTAGAGGGATTAGAGCTATTGAAGTCTAAGTTTCTCAGACCATGAGGTCTCCAAGGTTACTTGGCCTAAAATGGTTTGTATTTTTAGAAACTGGCATAGAATCCTTGTTGGGAAACATGTGAGAAGCTTCTTGCTGCAGTAATTGCTGGCTGGACTGAAGAGTCTGGTGTCTGTTTTGTGTTTGGTGACAAGGTGAGCAAGTGTGTGGGAGTATAGGGTCTGACTCACTCTTACGCATTTTGGGTTCAGACACCAAAACAATACGCTCTTAAGAGCTTTCTAAAATAGGTTTGGGAACTTGAGGGTTTCAGTTTTAGGAGATATGTGATTCTCGGACTAATTCTGAAAGACCCTTTCTTTTTTTCTTTTTTCTATTGGATATTTTCTTTATTTACATTTCAAATGTTTTCCCCTTTCCAAGTCTCCCCTTCGGGAACCTCCTATCCCACCCTACTTCTCCCTGCCTCTATGAGGGTGCTCCCTCTCCCCCCCCACTCCTGTTATCCTGCCCTGGCATTCCCCTACACTGGGTCATTGAGCACCCTCAGACCCAAAGGCCTCTCCTCCTACTGATGTCCAACAAGGCTATCCTCTACAACATATTCGGCTGGAGCCATGGGTCCCTCCATGTGTACTCTTTGGTTGGTGGACCAGTCCCCAGGAGCTTTGGGGGTTGGTGGGGGGTTTGGCCTGTTGATACTGTTGCTCCCCCCATAGGGCTGTAAACCCCCTCAGCTCCTTCAGTCCCTTCTCCAACTCCTCATCGGGGACCCTGCCTCAGTCTAATGGTTAGCTGCAAGCATCCGCCTCTGTATTTGTCAGGCTTTGGCAGAGCCTCTCAGGAGACAGCCGCATCAGGCTCCTGTCAGCAAGCACTCCCCAGCATGCACAATAGCTTCCAGTTTTGGTGACTGTATATGGGATGGATCTCCAGGTGGGGCAGTCTCTGGATGGCCTTTCCTTCAGTCTCTGCTCTACACTTGTCTCCATATTTCCTCCTGTGAGTATTTTGTTCACCCTTCTAAGAAGCACTGAAACATCCACACTTTGGTCTTCTTTCTTCTTGGGCTTCATATGGTGAAAGACCCTTTCTTATTTCATGTTTGGCATATGGCAGCAGTGAGGAGGACACCTGTACAGCTTCTGTTTTCTGAGGAGAAAAAGAACCCAGAGATTCAATGGAGTAAGAATCTGAAAGATCTTGGCTATATGTTATTTTTTATTTTTTTGGTTTTTTTTGAGACAGGGTTTCTTGGCTATATGTTATTACATAAATAAGCCTTAAGATCTCTTAAAACAATCTCAGAAAATTTTAATAAGGATCATTTTTTAAAGTAATTTTTGTTTGTTTTGTATAATTTTGTTTTTATTTTTGTTTTGTTTTTTTGTTTGTTTTGTTTTATATCATCTTGGGTTAGTGAATACACACACTCCCCATTATTAATCATTACCAATGACTATCATACTGAGAATTGATCGAAGTGTAGACCTGTGATGCCTAACATAATAGCTAGATGAGCCCATAAATAAAATAAAAATTTCATTTAAACATTAATCCCTCAGCTACTCATTGCAAATACTCAATGTCCACCATATAAGGTAGAGAAAAAGAGGGAATTTCTATCATGGAAGAAAATTCTATTACACAGTGCTTGTGGACATTTTCCAAACTGTAATTTGGTCGTTATTTTTAAATCTCCTAACTTTCTAAATAAGAGTCCTCTCATTTTTACTGTCGTTATGGTTGATGGGTCGAAAGTCCCTCACAGGTGGTGAGAGAGCCTGTGTCAGGTGTGACTAGTGAGCAGTCCCTAGGACTGGGGATGGGCCCTGGAAAAACAATTGTGGGCTCCAGTCTTCCTTTGCTTTAGGTCCAGATGTGACATGTCCTCCAGCCCTGACGTACCCGTCGGTACCCGTCTCTACTTCCATCACTACAGACCAGCTAATGGGGCCTGTCTAGCTTTGGATTTTGATCGTCCAAAACTGTGAGCTCTGTGAGCTTTTATTTCTAAGCAGTCCATGCCAGGCATCCTGTCACTGTGCTAGAAAGCTGGATAAACCACCTGGCGAGAGAAGTGCGTTGGAGAGTTGAGTGCTTCGATTCATTTGTGTACAACATGATCGAGAAGGGGCACTACTTTAAATTGAACTGGCTCTGAAAGTCTCTCCTTGCCTCTATGTCTTATGTCTGTTTTTTTCTATCATAGTTTCTCACTATGGCACTTCTTCCACAAAAGCCTTGTGGATGAACACTTTTCAAAGATTAGTCAAAATCTTATACTGTGACAGAACAACAGAGAGAAGCAAGTTGCAGGAGGTAAATATTTGGGTTATGGTATCAGAGGATCAAAGCAGATCCGCTCCGTCTGGGACAGTGAGTGTACATGAAAGCAACTTCTCACATATTAGCTGACCAGGCAGCAGAGGAAGGAGAGAGCAACTGGAGTTATCTACAATTGTCCGTGCTCACATTTAATGACCTACTTTTTCCATCTAGCACTACATGTCCAAGGTTCCACAGACTGTTAAAACTCTACCCCCCACTGGGAACCAAGGGTTCAAACAAATGAGTCCATTGAACATATTTGAAATTCAAAGCATAACAAATAGAATTGTCATTAAACTATTGAGATGTTAAGCAAACAATGTAAACCATTACACAAATGATCACATTGTAGGGAACTACCCATAGGGTCATTTCTCAGGAAAATTACATTGGAACTTGGAGTGTGTGTGTGTGTGTATGTGTGTGTGTGTGTGTGTGTACAAATAGCATATTTACTCATAAATGATGCAACTATATTTGGAATTATACCCAATAGGCTATTGTCCAAAAATTTTATATAAAAGTCCTAAATATATTATTCTAGTTGTGTTGCTGAAGTCAGTAAGAACCTATCTACTACTGGGAATGACCTAAAAACTAAAATACATAAGGAGGAAAATAGATCCCAACTTACAGAAAACATAACATGGTTATGTTTTGCTGTGGAGTTTAATACTAATTATCAACTTGACAGGACCTAGAATCACTTAGAAGATAGTTCTCTACGTATGCCTGTGAGGGATGACCTATTAGGTTAACTGAAGTAGAAAGACACACCTTAACTGTTGGTGCACCATTCTACCTGCTGAACAAGAAGAGAAAGTGAGCTGAGCACGAGGATTCGTTACCTTCTGCTTCCTGACTGAGGATGCACTAGGACCAGCTCTCCAACCAGCTATTTCTTGCCATGATGGACTGTACCCTCAAACTGTGCTCCAGAACACACCCTTTCTCTCTCAGGTTGCTTTTGTCAGAGCATTTTTCCTTTTCCTCAACAATAGGAAAAGTCAAGAATATAGAAACTTGGTACCAAGAAGTGGGGCCTTTGTTGTGTCAAACACAACAGAGACATTCTTGAACCTTTGGGGTAGTCTGTAGGAGGAATAAGAAAGAGAATGGAATTTTGGACTAGAGGAGCCCTTGAGTATGGTAAGCTGAGTTCAACGGGCCAGTCCAGCGGATGTTTGGACAGGCAGAAATGCAAACTGTGGGGATAAGTTGGTGAGGTTTCAGAGGTTTCTGTTGGGAACTGGACTAGAGGCCATTCCCGTTACATTCTGGCAAAGGATCTTCACGCATCCCTCCCTTGATCTGAAAGCCTGAATGAGGCTGGATTTAAACGTCATGGACCGATGCATGTGGCAGAGGAAATCTCCAAGCAGGAAGGCATCCCAGGCTTTGACGTGGTTATTGTTCACCACTCTTACCAAAGTACACAGCTATAAAGAACAATAAGTGCCACAAAAGACTTTTTTTTTTTTTTTTTTTTTTTATTATCCTCATTTGTGGAAGAAAAGAGATTAAAGAAGCTTAAAGCTGCATGCAGGCAAAGACTGAGAGGGACATGGACTCTTCCTTCTCCATGACTTCAGAAATATGCTGAGGCAGGTAATGTGTACCCGACTGGGTTTACTGAAAAGTTGTCCTGCGTATGAAGCTGTAAAAGTGAAACCTAAGAGCCAAGGAACCCCCCCAAATTTTGGAGATACTGAATATCTGCTGAGGAAAGCTGCATGTAAGAGAGAGGCCACAGATGGCTAGCTCCAGGATAGCCTGGTCTACAGAGTTCCAGGACAGCCAGGGCTATACAGAGAAACTCTGTCTCAAAAAAAAAAAAAAAAAAAAAAAGTAAGTAAAATAAAATAAAATAGGTATATTCTCTGACATGATATATTCTACTAGTATAATTCATTAGTTGTTTCCTGGAACAAATGTTAGAACAATCTACAAGTCCTGATTAAAGAATTCTACCCTTTATTCTCTTGTAACAATTATCATCTCAGTGGCTTACTGTTTCAGTCTGTTAAACTAGGCCGGGGCCTGGAATTTTCTAGCCTCTGCACAATCTAATCTAGGCCCAAAATGTTTCAGCCTTCGACTTGCTATGGAATAAGCTTACCTTTTCTTGTCCTTTCTGACCACTGACTTGATGGTCAACTCAATTGTTTTGGCTCAAACTCTTCTCTTGGCCTCTCCTGAATTGCTCTGTTTGACCTCATACTAACTTTGGCAATCTGTTCTAATCTTCTGGCTCCTTCTCATTCTCTGGCTCATTCTATCTTCACATGTTTCTAGCTTGTTCTCTCTCTTCAACCTGTCTCTGTACAACTCTCCTAATAAAACTCCCTCCTTCTTCCTCTCTCCGCACTGCCCCTTAAGTGGCTTCCCTTTCCTCTCTCTTCTCGTGGGGGTTTCCTATTCTGTTGACTCTTTTCTCAGATTAGTCTCTTTGTCTGACATTCAACTAGACATCACTTTCAAACATGAGTGCTTCCTTCTACAAACTAACTTTACCTTCATTGCTTGGGATTAAAGGTATATGCTAAGGGCATGCCAGTATTCCAGCTAGAAGGATCGAAGATGTGTGCTAAGGGCTGAGCCACACCACAGTTAGAAACACCTTCCCTCCAGTGCCCCCCTCCCTCCCCCCAGTAAATAATACAGTCTCCGGGTTGACAGTGTGATCAAGTACCTGGCAACAATTTCTAGTTGTGGGATAGGTGACATAATCTGGGATTGTGTTGAGTCGGGGATGGACAGCTTCTCTTTCCTCTAGTTAGTATGCATCTTTTTCCCTGCCACATATTTATCTTTGTAGCTACCATTCCTGTGATTCACTCTCATAAACACACTAGAAGATAAGTCTTATTGCACCCGTCGGTCAGCCTGACCCCTCAAAGTCAACAGGGCTCAGCTTCCAGGGAATCCATGTGTAACTAATTACCTCGGATGCCTGAAAGCTGGTCTAAGTACAGACTGTGAGTCCTTGAAGTTTGGGTGTCTGCCTTGGAAGGCAATCTTGAGAGAGATGACACCAGCTGTCAGAGGGGGAGAGAAGACAATCTGTTTATCACACAGGGACTAGGGATCAAGCCAGAGGGCAGTGGGGAGAAATCACTGGCCAGAGAGAAACAGGAGATCATGCCAACATTTTTCTACCTTTAGGCAAGCGGTCTTCTTCAAAGTCACTTCCTGTCAAGGTTACTATGACAGGGAGGCCTGTCTTACTTGTGTACTAAATTAGGGGTGAGGTTAGAGAAACTTCCCTCAAGAACGTGCCTTAGAGCATGGGATGTGCAGAATGAGCAACAATCTGAGTTTTACAACATATTAAGGCAAGGCTGTTCTGGGCAGTAGGAGTAGGTGTGAAGGACTGGATATGACAGAGAGCATGAATACTTGGGGAAAAATCCAGGGCTACAGGACCATGCAATGTAAAGGGTGATACAGATACTGGTGGAGAGATGGGCAGAGTCTGCTCAAGCCCTGTAATCTCATAAACAGCATCAATGGCTCTCAGCATCAGGGTGTTGGCACAAACCACCTTTTTGCTTTATATGTGTTGGCCAGACCAACTTCAGGAAGTATGGCAATTTCTTCCTCCACTCTAAAAGATGAAGAAACTGGGCCCTAGAAAGTCTGTGCAACCTCTGGCTATGATCATTGTTCTGATACTCTCTTACCAGAGAAGTTCTCAAGATTAAGTGAAAGGATGAAGTTTTATGATTTAGCTAGAGTTCCAGAATTCTTGATTAAAACTAGGCCTTTCTCAATCCCACTGAGCAACCATGATGTATGACTTAGAGATTATCACTAAGATTTAGAATCTCACAATACCCTACCAACCTTTATCGCTTAGTCCTAATTAATTCAGCATATAGCAGTCGAATGGTTACTGAAAGTTAAAATTGTTATAGGCATTAGGAATAAACCAATGAACCAAATACATATAATTTTTGCCCTTAGCGTATTCCTGTGTCCTATGACAGGGGTCAGGTGATTTATAACCATACATTAAATGAGTCATATAGTGTATGAATAGATGAGCTTTATAAAACAGCAGACAGGACATGTTTTTGTTTTTTTCTGACAAGTAGGGCTTCTACATTGTGATACAGTGAAGAATATCAATCTTATATAAAATCATTTTGTGTTCATTCTTAAGAATATCTTCCTAAATACCTATATTTTATACTTATCATCATGAAAGAGGATATAAGCTAATTTTTTATAGTTCCACTTCTATAATCATTTTTTCTTTTTTGGTCGTGGACAAGTGAATAAAAATGTAATGAGAGTAAAAGTGTAAAACCCTAAGCAAAGCTTCATAGCGTCAGAGTGGCCACCCCGATGATACAGTTAGTTCACGAGATGTAGAGTTTGGAACCGAATGGATGTTTGAGTGGCTTCCATAATGGAATGTTAGTTTGTGAGTTAATTAGAATAAAATAAATTTTTTAAAAATAAAAGATAAGTCACACCAATTATAGGTAATTTTTGGATTATATGAAATAAACAGATAATATTATATCTTAATGTTATACTCATCATCAAAATAAATTTATTAGTATTAAGATATTAGTAAGGCCCGGCGTGGTGGCACACACCTTTAATCCCAGCACTTGGGAGGCAGAGGCAGGCAGATTTCTGAGTTCGTGGACAGCCTGGTCTACAGAATGAGTTCCTGGACAGTCAAAGCTACACAGAGAAACCCTGTCTTGAAAAACCAAAAAAAAAAAAAAAAAAAACCAAAAAAAAAAAAAAAAAAAAAAGATATTAGTAAAATAATATTGAAAGAGATAATATTTTCTATGCTTCAACAGCTAAAGCATAAAGATAGTCATCTATTTTTAGATTCATTTGCTCATATATAAATTATAAATTTATTTTTGTTGTTGATGTTAGTTTGCAGAATGTCCCTGTGTGTGGATTTTTCTCATAGTTTCTTCGTATTCAGATTCAGGTTATTATTTCATTCTAGGCTTCTAAACCATCATATAACCTTTATGAAAATTCTTCTTTCTTTTAGATCTCTGTTAAAAAAAATTCAACCCTTAGCCAGACAGTGGTGATACATACCTTTAATCTCAATACATGAGAAGCAGAGGCAGGCAGATGTCTCTGAGTTTGAGGACAGCCTGGTCTACAGAGCAAGATCCAGGACAGCCAGGGCTACACTGAGAAATCTTATTTGGATAAACAAAAAAAAATGAGCAAACAAAAATTCAGCCCCTAACAGTTATTGTACTAACTGCAGCAGAGGTTGAGCTACTGGAACAAAGAGTAACATCCCTGCTAAGTCTGAAGTCCACGGAGGAAAGGGCTCTTCTTCACCGACTCATCAAGCTGCCCAGGCTCATTCCACCTGGCTTCCCCATCATGCTGATCTTCAAGGACTGAAACCTCACTACATCAAGGCCGCCCCACTGGCACAGCATCTGCGCCTCAGTGTGCAGGAGCGTATGGAGAGAGTAAAGTGCAGACCGGTTTCCATTTTAAAGTCTGAAATTCAGAAGGTATGCTAACTCTTAGCCGACATTTAGCTGAAAAGGAATCTGGGAAAAGAAATCAGAGTCTAGAAAGCCAATTGCCTAGCTAAAACTTGAGGGTTATAATCATAAAAGGAAGAAGAGGGTGATGGATGTTTAGGGACTGTGATGGTTATTCTTGGCTGTCAACTTGACTACATCTGTAATAAACTACAATCCAGAAATGGAGGGCACACCTGTGAGAGACTTTTCTGCTTAGTTTGGAGTGAGTAGATCCACTTCTAGTCTGGACCTTTGAGGTAGGAAGAAATACCTCTGATCCCTACCCTGAGGTGGGAAGACACATGCCTTTAATCTAGGTCTCGAGGTGGGAAGTCATAGCTTTAATTTTGACCAAACCTTCTTCTGGAAGTCCATGTAACAGCATGGAAGAAGCTTTTGCTCTTTGCCTGCTTGCCCTTACCTTGCTAGCACATCCATTCTCCACTGGCACTGGAGCCTACATCTTTGGGATTCTAGAATGTACAGAAGACCAGCCAACACTCTCAGCCTTCTAGGACCGAGCAACTGCTTGGACTTTCTTTTCAAAGGTAGCTATCGTTGTATTAGTTGGACTGCAGACTGTAAGTCACTCCAATAAATGTATATATGTGATGTACATATTTATATTCAAATTCATTCCATAAGTTCTGTGACTCTAGAGAACACGGACTACTATAGGGACCCTCAGTGTCAGAACCACAGCTGTCCAAAACGTAGTTCCTTCCTTCCTAGGAGACAGTACTTTAATAAGAAATTCTGAGGCTGGAGAGATGGCTCAGCAGTTAAGAGCACTGGCTGCTCTTCCAGAGGTCCTGAGTTCAATTCCCAGTAACCACATGATTGCTCACATCCATCTGTAATGGGATCTGATTCACTCTTCTGGTGTGTCTGAAGACAGCTACAGTGTGCTCATATACATAAAATAAACAAATAAATCTTAAGAAAAACAGAAATTCCACCTAACCTAACCATTTTTTTTTTTTTTGTTCTCCTTCATGGTACTTTTTCAGGTGTCCTTTTCTTGGTAGAGCTTTTCTAGGTTTATCTTAATATAATTAAAAATATGATAAAAGTTCTATAAAAAAATCTGTGATACTAGCTGGTTATAGTTGTACATACTTGCAGCAAATGGGAAACCAAGAGTGTTGAGAATTCCAGACCAATCTGTGCTTTGAAGCCAACACCTTGCCTCAAAGCAAACAAACACACCCGTGGGACCTAATTTCCAGGAAAGTAGGGTTTATATATATTTTTATATTTTTTCAATGTCAATCTTGACAATGTTGACAAAATTATTATTAATAATAATGATAATAATAATAGTAATAGTAATGACAGTCCAAACTGAGCCCAGTGAGAGGGCTCACTGGAGAAGGCATCTACTGCAAGCACTGATGATCTAAATTAGATCCTCCAGACCCATATGGTAGAAGAAAAAACCCAACTCCCATGAGTTGTCCTCTGACTTCTATATGTGCACCATGGCCTGTGTACCCACACACATACAAAATAAATAAATAAACATTAAAGAAAAGCAAAACCGTAATGGCTTAGTTTTAGGCTCTAATTTTTTTCTCTTTTATTGCTTGAAAGTAAGATATGTTTATTTGCATGGTTTATTTAGAGTATAAAAGTTACAACACCAAGATGTAGCTAGTTATAACATGTTGATGACCAAGATGACCTTAGAGAGTAACCGAGTTTATCCCTTCATTTAATTTGTAGAAGAAAAGCCCACATCATCAATGAAATTATAGTAACAGATACCTCACAGCTAGTTAAGATTGGATTGAGATCTGGATTTTCCTGGCTTTGGTGACGATTCTCCCTCTGTGTCTCATAAGCTCTCATTGCCTTGGATCCGTGTTCACCTCGTCATAGATTTGATTCCAGGTACTGAATGGGTCTAGTAATACCTCTGAATCTTCCACGTTCTATGAAAAAGAGGTAAGTACATTGGAAAGCAATGCCAGCAACAAGCAGTTGTTGAAGGTATTTGTTTGAGTCATGCTTTGGAATGTCTGTCAAAGCAGAAGAACACATGATGGCCTGGCACATCTGCCCTCTCTCATGCCTAGGGATTATTTGTTCCTTCATTGCCAAATTCCATTCCTACCCAGCTCCCAGCACCCTTGATCATATCAAATGCATGGAAAGCTATCTTTACCAACAGCTTGCACATACAAACAATAAATCAAGCAGAAAAGACACAGCCATATCTTTTGAATTCTTTCTGCACTTTGATATGAAATATATCTGGATCATATATATTTTGATATTATCTAATATTTTTTGCTTTTATTCTTCTGTTTTTTTGAATTTACATAAACCCAAGAAAGAATAATAATAGTCACATGCCTATGACTACATTGAAGAGACACTTAACATGTCACCATATTTTCCTTAATTTTTATTGGATATTTTCTTTATTTACATTTCAAATGTTATCCACTTTCCTGTCCCCACCCCAGGAAACTCCTATCCCATCCTCCCCCTCCTGCTTCTTTGAGGGTGTTCCTCCACCCACCCACTCCTATCTCCCCACCCTCAGTTCCCCTACACTGAGGCTTCTATCAAGCCTTCATAGGACCAAGGACCTCTCCTCCCATTGATGCATGACAAGGCCATCCTCTGCAACATATGCAGCTGGAGCCATGTGTACTCCTTTGCTGATGGCTTAGTCCCTGGGAGTTCTTGGGGGGACTGGTTGGTTGATATTGTTGTTCTTCCTGTGGGGTTGCAATCCCCTTCAACTCCTTTGGTCCTTTCTTTAACTCCTATATTGGGGACCCCATGCTCAGTCAAATGGTTGGCTGAGAGCATCCTCACATTTTTTTTAAGGCTATGACATTACAAATACCTGACAAAGCTTCATGTCATTCTTCATTCCTTCTATTTCTCCCTCCTCTTCTCCCCCACCCTCCCTAGAAATCACCATTGTTAGCAAATGAAAATAATGACTTAAAATTTTAGTTGTTTATTCATCTAAGTTTTATGAAGTATTGTTTTGCAGGTTTGTAATGGCATTCTAATAGAGGCATGCTGTCTCAGTGCAACCTGGGGCAAAAAGGGTTTGTTTCATCTTATGGTTTGTCGTTCATTGTCTAAGGAAGTCAGGCCAGGAACTCAAGGCAGGGACCCAGAGTCAGGGACTGCTTCAGAAGGCATGAAGGAGCACTGCTTACTGGATTGCTCCTCAAGGCTTGCTTTCTTGTCCACTCAGGACTACCCTGTTGCAGTTGCTAATCAACTATGCTCAAGTCAACCTGATGGTGGCATGCATTCCTTGCTGCCCACCTCAGTGTTCTGGGTTTCCAAATGTAACACACACACACACCCTTGGCTAACACTTCCCCTCTGGTATTCCTGAGTTATTACTTACTAAAATCTATATTCCATTGTTGTTGCCCTAGACCCACTTGGGGGAGGAGTATGGGGGCACCCCTGGGCCTGCTCTTCTCTGGCTCTTTCATGATGGCTATGCTCTCTCTTCACCTCTCAGGCCTGGTTCTTCTCCTTTTCCGGTCTGGTAGTTCTTTTTCTTCTTCCCTGCTCAGGATCCCCTTGCCAGCCATTGGCCCCTGGCAACTTTATTTATCAATCAAAATCAACTGGGAACAGGGACCCTCAGCATTTTACATTTGGATTCTTGTGCAATCTTTTGGACCCAATTAACATAATACAAGTGTTAGAGGAACCTAGGGATGCCACTGCCTACAGTGGACTGTGCCTTCCTATACCAATTACTAATTAAGAAAATATCCCACATTCTTACCTACAGGCTCATCTCATGGAGGTGTTTTCTAAATCGTGGCTCCCTCAGAGATGTCTGGGTCTGTATCAAGTTGACAAATAACAAGCCAGTCCACAGGCTGTCTTCAGTGTTCTGCACCTTGCATTTGGTTTGGTTTTGTTGTTTTGTTTTGTGACAGAGTTTCTCTTTGTATCTCTGGCTGTCCTGGAATTGATTCTGTAGACCAGGCTAGCCTAAATTCAGGAGATGTTGCTGCCTCTGCCTCTGAACACATTTTAAGTGGTCTTTTCATACAAATTTAATCTTACCTGTATTATTTATTATAGTTTCAGCTTTTCTACATCTTCTTTGAAACTAAGAGCATTGAAATTCTTTTACAAAGGTTTTCATTTTTAAAAGTTACTTATTTATTGTTTAAATTTTATTTGTGTGTGTGGTTGTGTGATGCATGCAGGATCCTGCAGAAGAGGGTGTCAGAGTCCCTGTAACAGGAGTTGTGAGCTGACATGTGGGTGCTGAGAACTGAACTCAGGTTCTGTGGAAGAGCAGTCAGTGTTCTCAACCACTGAGTTACCTCTCAAGCCCCACATCAGAATTATAAATCTTTGACATGTTAGGTATAGAATGGTAGTTCATTGTAGTTTGTATATGTATATATAACATATGTGCATGTATGTGTATCTGCAAGCATATGGAGGTCAGAGGTCAATGTCAAGTGTCTTCCTCAAATATTTCTCCACTATATATATACATATATATATATATATGTATATATATATTTAAATATATATGTATATATTTATGTATATGAATGTATTTATCTATGTATAAATGTATATATGTATATAAATTATATATTTCTATTATAAATATATATCAAATAAATGTATTTTTAAAATATATTTAAAATCTTTTTGCCATTTTAGATCTATTTTTTATTAGATTTTTAAATTTACATTTCAAATGTTATCTCCTTTCCTGGTTTACTCGCCAAAACCCCCCTATCCTATCCCCCCTCACCCTGCTCACCAACCCACCCACTCCCTCTTCCCTGTCCTGGCATTCCCCTACAATGGGGTATAGAGCCTTCACAGGACCAAGGGTCTCTCCTCCCATTGATGACCAACAAGGCCTCTGCTACATTTGGGGCTGGAGCCATGAGTCCCTCCATGTGTACTCTTTGGCTGGTGGTTTAGTCCCTGGGGGCTCTGGGGGGGGGTACTGGTTGGTTCATATTGTCATTCCTCCTATGGAGCTGCAAACCCCTTTAGCTCCTTTACAAAGGATTTTAAAACTGTTTTAATTTATGTGTGTCTGTATCATTGTGTGCCACAGGCACGTGGGTCTCAGTAGAGGCCAGAAAAGGACATCCGAGCCCCTGGAACTGGAGCTACATGTGATTGTGAGCAACCTAATGCAGAAGCTGGGAAATGAATTCTGGTCCTCAGGCTGAGCAGCAATCCCTCGTAACACCTGAGCCCTCTCTCCACAGACACATTGGTGGAGACACAGAGAGGCCCAGTCTCGCTGTTTGTACAAAGTCCTTTGTCTTTGGTCACAGTCATCACACACACGCCCCATTGCCCCGATCTAGTCATCTGCCTCTAAGGAAACTTTGATCTTCAAGGAATGTTGAGTCCACAGTCAGAGAGCTTGCTCCTGATGGATTAACGGCATTGGTTTAGAACTAATCATGGCGACCCCAGTGCAGATAAAGCTAGGGTTTAGGAACCTGGAAAAGACTAAGAGGGAATTAGAAGACAATCTTGCTTAGTGTTCATGGGCAACAGCAAGGTTTATTATGGGCTACTTCGATTATTATTTCACTAGTGCAATGAATTTTAAAACTTAGTTTTCTTTGAGCCTAGTTGAAATTATGCTTTAAGTTTGTATTCATTATTCTATTTCCAAATGCAATGAATTTTAACAATCACTTTCGAGGCACCTTTTGCATACCATCTGGTCAACTAATGATGAGCCAATCCCAAATAATTCTCTCTTTCTCTCATCTCCTCTCTCTCTCTCTCTCTCTCACACACACACACACACACACACACACACACAGTTTATTTTTGAAGCAGTGTTTCATTTAGCCCAAGTTGGTTTCAAACTTGCTCTGTAGGAGAAGGATGATAAATTTTGCATCCACTTCTTGAGTGGAGGGATTACAGTCATGATTTATTCAAGTTTCTGTACATACTAAGCAAGCAGTTTATCAGCTGATTTCAATCCCCATCCTGACTTAACTATACATTTCTTTTTACAAATATTTGACCTGTGTAATATACTCAACTTTTTTATTCATATAAACATAACTTTTGACCCAATATGAATAAGAGGTCATTTATTCTGAGCCAAACACGAACAACCATATCGGATAACATGAATTCCATTTACCCTGAATGACATGTTGCACGGTGAAAGTGGTTACACAGACTTTTTTAGTCCTGGGGCAACCATAAATAAGAACATCCACAGATGCATTGATGGGGACACAGATAGGCCAGTTCCAGAAAAGCAGGAAATCTCTGGATTAAGATTAGAAAAAATATACCAGTAAACATGATCAATGACTTCAGAAAGTACACAACAAGACAGATGGAAGCAATCCAGGACTTGGAGAGGAAAGTCTCACATTGGATGAGTTGGAGAAACTGCTGAATTATCACTGATAATACCAATGGAAGTACTGTTCAGGCTCAAAACCCAAGCACGTAGGCAGCAATACCTGCCTAATGAGAACAAAGACCCAATCCTTCAACGCTGGCGAACCTACTCCTTTGCACCCTCTTGCATGTTATACCACAGGTGTTCATCTACAGTGGAGAAGACAGCAGGGCCCACCTAAATCTAACTTCTGGGCCTGCAGGTGTATGGTGAGCTGCTCCTCCTGTCACTCCCCTGCTGGGACAGGCACTGTGGACTTCATGGCAGTTGGACTTTAGCCCTGTTATGGGGTACAAACACTTAAGAAAACCTCTGTATTCAAATAAACCTAAGACCATCTAACACATTCTGCTTCTGGTCTGGAAGACCAGTTAGACGCCTTAGCTGAGGTTGTTTTTCAGAACGGAAGAGGAGTCAACCTCTTTATGAATGAAGAATGTCGCTGTGTGGTACTGAGGAAAACTTGTTGCTTCTGTGACAATAATCAGGGACAATTAAACTTTAGCCATAGTCAGAAATAACCTTAGAAAGAAAGGCAGGAGGGAGGGAAGGAAGGAAAGAGAGAAAGAAAGAAGGGAAGGAAGGAAGGAAGGAAGGAAGGAAGGAAGGAAGGAAGGAAGGAAGGAAGGAAGGAAGGAAGGACCTAAGCACCTAAGAACTGGTCCATCTTTGTTCTCCTAACCTCCCTGGTTAACTACTCTACTTACAGCCACGGCTGGGGGTGCTATCATACTTTGTGTGGTAGGGTTACCACAGATAATCCGTTTGCTTCTAGCTTTCACTATATAACCATGTTTACTCAGCATTCCACTTAGATATATAAAACATAGAATAAAGTCTGTTATAACACTAGTGCTGAGGAGATTCTATAACTTCCTGCCTTCAGATAAGTTCACGGTTTTACTCATACTCACAGAATTAGTGGGGGGAATGTGACAGGCCCACACATCTTAGTAGGCACAGATGATGCCATGATGGAAGTAGTTAGCATTCAGGCTTTAGAACCCAGCATGTAGACAGCACCACCTGCCAAAAACAGAACAAAATCCTAATCCATCGGAGTCCATAGTTTTAGGAAAGTCCCAAAATGTCCTAACCTTGTTTTTTGACTTCTGTAGTTCTCTTTCTGGATAATTGTTCTTGCTAACTTGGGTGTGCCAGCCCAAAGCTCATCAAAACTGTACTGTTGTCCTGAACACCCAGTGTAGTTGCTGGCTGACTAATGAAGACTTTCTATTGGCTTNAACCCCGTGTCCATGTGGTCTTCTCTGGTTGATAACCCCCAATACCAGCAACATAAAAGTTCAGCAAGGGGTTCCTATATGAGGAAAGTGAGGGGCCAGCAAGAGGAAGGCTGGGGTGGACTACAGAGGGGGAAGAGAGTGAAAAGAAACATAATTGCATATGTGTATGAAAATTCCATAATGAAACCCATTACCTTGTGTGCTATCTTAAAAAACCAAAATTTTAAAAGTAATAAATAATATCTACAAAACCGTATTGCACTCTAATAAAAGAGAAAGGATGTAAAGCTGGAAGGGGAACGTGGGTGTGCTTTTGGGGAGTGGAAGGGAATAGTCGATGTGATCAAATGCAATGCTTACAAGGATCAAACTGCTAAAGAATTAATACAAGATAGTTTATTAAAATACTCGATCCAAGGGCTGGGTGTAAGAACACCAGCATTAATCCCAGCTGGTGGGAGACACGGGTAGATGGGTCTCCATGAGTTTGGAGTCAGTCTGGTCTGCATGGTGAGTTCCAAGACAGTTTGAGCTACATAATGAGACCCCATCTCAAACAAACAAATAAACAAACAAACCCCCATTCCATCCAAACGCATCCAAAGACAATTTCAGGTTAGTTTTTCCTCCCTACTTAACAAACTTTCCCAAATAAACCTAATGAGAACCAAATAGGAGCTAACTATTAACATAGAATACATTTTAAATAACATTTGCTGTGGATTGTTTTGTGGTTAGGTTGGGATTCCCACATATAAACATAAAAAGTCTTTCATGGGTCCTAATCAGCTTTGGGAAAGTGGCCTTATTCCTTTAAACAGAGCACAGGTCCATTTTCTACCTCAGCCATGGTGTCTTAGGTCAGAAGCTTTCTGTCCACACCACTACAGAGTCACATCCGAGCGATCCTGGGGTACTCAGTGTGGTTCTGAGGAGTTAGTCTCATACCTAGGACTGGAGAGATCCGTCACATGCGGGTGCAGACTGTGCTGTTCTCTGGAGGCTGTGGACATGCAAAAGCCCTGTGGTGGGAAGAAAGGTGCCTTTGAGCCCAGTAAGCCTTTCCCCCCTTGTAGCTCCTTGCGGAGTTCATTTCATCCACAAGTTGGAACCATCCCTGGTGGGAAGGAAAGTACATGATTTAATTGTGCTATTCTGCTGGGGTGTGGCTCCAACCAGATGGGCAAAGAACTACATTTAGATTAGGGCCTTGGAAAAGTAGAGAACAGTACGAATGACCCTGTGAGGAACAGGGCAGAGCCATCAGGGAGAACAAGAAGAAATGACAAGCCCATCTCACTTGATAATGTTTTCTTGTTCTCCCCTAATGTACATGGATGAGGGTCAAAGGACAGGTTCTGAGTGAAAGAGCTGGAATACTTTCCTGAGATTGGATTCTGGGAGGTTAGACATGAGGGCTCCACTGTTGTATCTGGAAAAGAAGCTCTCCTTCAAGACAAACCCAACTCCCAGAAGCAAGTCTGCTTTGGGCCGCAACTGACACCAGTACCTAACCTCTCTGGGAGGCGCAAATCAGCTGCCTCTCCTGCCAAGAAACTAGAGCTGCGTTCTGGCTCACTGTTCCTAAGGACACGGCCCCCAGTGTCCTTTTTCTTTGAGTTCATGGTAGACTTTGGTCTCAAGTTTTCATTCCACTAATCTCTTTGTTGTAGAGAAAACACACACACACACACACACACACACACACACACACACACACACACACACACACATTAAAGGCAGGCTTATTGGGAAGCTGCTCTTGGGTGAACAAGTTCACTGGCCCCAATGCCAAGGCCAATGAAGTCACCATGGGGAAGCGGTGGAGGGGAGGGAGAGAAAAAGAGAGAAAGAAAGGGGCACATGCAGAGAGAGGGGAGAGAGAGAGAGAGAGAGAGAGAGAGAGAGAGAGAGAGAGAGAGAGAGANNNGGAGAGAGAGAGAGAGAGAGAGAGAGAGAGAGAGAGAGAGAGAGAGAGAGAGAGAGAAAGCAATTTATACCTCAAAACTTCTTTGTTTCTAGGCATAGAATAATTTGTTCAGTTGAGAAATAGCAAGTTCCACAGCACTGGAAATGTGTATTTTCCCCAAGGCACTTTTACCTCCGAAGTCCTACCCTGTATCCTAGCCTGAGATGCTGGCAGGAAGGAGGTCTATCATGTCCTCAACAAACCTAAGAGGCTGCAGAAGTCTCACCCACACCCAGACCTGGGGAATCTTTTCTGGTGCTCTGAAGCAAGCATGGTCTTGGCACTAGGATACCGAGATAAAAGAATCAAGCCAAGGGACAGGGACAGGGACATAGGCAACAATCCCTTCAGAAAATAAATGGTAAATTCAAAATTTTGCCACCTCAGTATTTTGACAGGGAAAACACCAAGAAGTCGGTCTACTTTGCCTCCCCTTCTTTTCCTCTTTAAAAAAAAAATAATCCATTAGCGTCTCCCGTTTATCCAGTGTGGGTCAAGATTCACCGCTAGACATTTCAGGAGAATTTTCTAGAAGTCCATTCTAAATGCACCTAGAAAGACTTCCCTGGGCGAAACTCTGCAGTGACTTTGCGTGTTCAGCTTGTCTGCTACCCGAAAGCTGCCCGTGCTGCCTCTGTGGTGCCTGTAGTCGCCGCCAGATTTGTGAGCAGCTCAACCCATCCCTGTGGCTCCCACAGTGCCCTGAAGTAACCTCACAGGCTCTCGGTGTGTTTGGATAACACAGAGATAAGATAAGAAGAGGACATGAAGCAACACCCCGAAAACATGGTCCAGTGACCTAGTATTCAAGCACTCATCAAGACCGACGATGCACGGTACCAACATTTTCTTTTTCTTACCGCAAGTCTCTTCTGCCCTAATTACTCCTTGCTGCAGACTCAGCAGAGACAAACCACAGCTGGCCGTCAGTATTTTCTGCTGCAATGCTCTTCATGTAATCAAAAACAACTGCTGCAGACTTCCTTTTCCCAGATAAAGCAGTGCCAAAACCTGACATCCTTTTTTTTCTCTGTGCTCCGTTCCCCAGCTCTATTCTTACCCAGCGCAGGCATCTTATTTATGGACTGAAAAAGCAGTGGTGTCTGTTGGCTGGATACATTTTAATTGGATAACTTTTAAATCGATTTTTATTTTTATTTGAGAAAAAAAAAATGCACACACGTACTCAAGAATTAAAAGGTACACCCGTGAAAAAGTGAGCTATGTTCTCTGTGTTGGCATTTGGTCTGGGCTCTGCCCCACAGTTACCTGGCAACAGCCAGGTGTGCCTGACTCACTAAGAGGCTGCTTGCCCCCGCCCCCTAGCTCCTGCTCTCTTCTCTTGCCCTCTTCCCCCTCTTACCCCCCCCCCCATCTCTATCGTCTGGCTGGTCCCTCAAGGAGAAGGGTTGTCTCAGCATGGGCCCGCAGAGGCACCACCTTCCCCCACACCATACCGAGCCTCCACCAAACATATTCCTTGTCTGTCTGATTTTATAAAGCACAGCTCTGTCTCTTCCTTTAGTAATCAGGTACCCTGACCTAGAAGCACTTACCTCCAGGCTCAGGGCTCTATAATCTGAGAATTCTAGTGCGTTTCAAAAATATGCATAGTTCTCTGAGCTCCTACAGACAAATGAGATTATTGTCTTTCTGCATCTGTTCTTTTTCACACAACACGGTAATCTCCAGGTTCAGTCATGTTGCCACACATGACAGGACTGCCTTCTTTTTATTACTGACTAGCATTTTCCTGGACTCATAACCACACATGACTGTTAATCACATTCATTTTTCCTGCTTCTCTATTGATGGACACTAAAGCTGATTCTATCTCATGACTATTGTGAACAGTGTTTTAATAAACGTGGGCGTGTAGGCATCTCCTGAACACACTGCTTTTTATCTCCTTTGGATATATGCCAGATAGACAAATTGCTGAGTCATGTGATTATATATTGCTTTTGTGAATGGGTGGACTAATTTACATTCCCATCAAGTGTGTGTGTGCAAGCTTTTCCTTTCTCCCAACTACTCACTCATACTTAGTGTCTGTCTCTCTGTGTGGTGTGGTGTGATGTGGTGTCTCTGTCTGTGTGTGGTGTGATGTGGTGTGGTGTGGTGTGTCTCTGTGTATGCAGGCATGTGTGTGTCATAGTGTGAATGTAGAGGTTAGAGGGCAACTTTCAGGATTCCGTTCCCACCTTCCACCTTGTGGGTCCTGGGGACAGAATTCAACCTGTCAGTGTTGGTGGCACATGGCTTTATGTGCTGAGCCATCTCAATGGCATAGTTTTATTTATTTATTTATTTGTTTGTTTGTTTGTTTATTTTGTAACAGCTGTGAGATATCACCTCTCCACATTTGAATCTACATTTTCTGGATTTTTTTTTCATAAACACCTTGGAACACAGAAGTGGAAAGTAAAGTAGATTTTTCTGTGGCTGAGGTGGTTCGTGAGAGTTGGAGAGGCTCTGCTAAAGGATATAAGATTTCAGTGAGGCAGGAAGACTAAGTTTAAGCGAGCTATTGTGTAACATGGTGACGGATTAATGTATTATGTAAAATCTTAGGATATTGGAAATATTTTACAAAAATTGTAAGTCTGTGAGGTATTTCATTTGTAAGCTAGCTAGACCTAGTCTTTCCATAGTGTATGCATACTTTATATATCATGTTGTACATTGTAAATACATACAGTTTTGCCAATACGATACATACACATACACACACACACACACACACACACACACACACACGTAGGCTTTGAGTTTTCAAAATCTACATTTAGTAAGGGTCTTACATGGTTTAACCTCCCTTCTAGTCTACCACCCACCAGAGGTAGTGGGAAAGAAAGGTTATTAGGAAATGGGGAAGTGGAACAGTTTAGAAATAGTTCTTTGGAGCAAATCCTATCTGCTTTGTAGGAATATACACCAGCAATCCACTTCAGCAATGTCAGGCTAGCAAGCACAAATCAGCAGTGGTGGCAGAAGCAGCAGAAACAGCCAGGCCCCCACTGAGTCAGCACAAGTCAGCAGGAGCCACCAGGACCAGCAGGGACACCAGGAGAAGTTCTCTGCTGTGCCTCTCTCAAGGAAATGAAGATCAGCCAAGGAACAAGACCAAGAAGCATTGTAAAGCCAGCTATGCAAGACATGTCACTGTCCGTTGGGTCCTCTTTATACTACCTCCAAACCCCTCCTGCCATGGGTCTTGCCTCAGCTGACATCACTCTGCCAATTTGCTGGAGTCTGCAGAAGCAGCCAACAATGACCATTAAGGAACGGCAAAATGTACCAATACCATCCAACATCATCCACCATCTGTTGGGTCCTTCTTAATATCATGTGTCCTTTCATGTGTTTGCTTTAGCAAAACACCTTTTCACCTATGTCTGCTTCAGGAAAACATTCCTTCACATGTCTGCCCCAACAAAACATCCAACACATCTGACTTTCCAAAGAAGAAACCATAAGTTTCCACGACACATACACACGCACACACACACACACACACACACACACACACAGTTGTAAACAAAAAACCAGGAAGTATTTAGTTCTGTATGCTTCCCACCCACAAGGGATAACAAACATTCTGTAATTATTTGACAATACATTTTCAGATCTTGCCATTTTAATGCATATGAAATTATCTCTTTTTATACAGTAACATAGAACTATATAGAAATGCGTCATATTTTTATCAATACAGTTTTTAATTAAATTTTCCTTTTTTCAAAGATGTCATTTTTCTTTTTAGCTTTGCTTTTCATTCATGTTATTATGACTAAGTCTAAAATGGAATACCATTTCACAAATTCTAAAACTGTATTTTATCTCTGAATATCTGGTTGCACTTTTATATTTCTTTAATAATTTGCCAGAAGATAATTTATTGATTTATAGGTGCTTTTTTTAAATAAGAAATTAGCCCTTTAATTTTTGTCTTTATTGTTAATACACAAAGATACTTTAACCTAATGCAAGTTCAGGCTTTAATTTTTGTTATGACTTCTGGGTCATTTTATACTCAGGAATGCCTTATCAACTCCAAGAATAATATCCTTTTGGTTGTTGCATTTTCTTTTAGTATTCTTTTTCATTTTATGATTTTTTAATGTTAGGTCATGTAGAGTTTGTTTGTTTGTTTGTAAGATATAAAATAATGGGTATTGGAGAAATGCTAAGAGAAGCTAAGTGACCTTGACGCTCTTCCAGAGGTCCTTTGGTTTGGTTTCCAGCACCCATATCGGGTGCTGCCCAGCTATATCTAATTCCAGTTCTATGGGATCTGAGACTCTCTTCCAGGCTCCACTGGCACTCACCCACAAGAGGCATATACTTACATAGGTACTATTCATACACAAATAAAAATGAATCTTAACTAGATTTGAGAGTTACTACTGAAGATGATTTGGTAGGGTGCAGCCTAGTACAGTGGAAGCCCTCAGGCGTGCAGGGCCGGCCATTTGTCCAGGGGACCACACTGGAGATGCATTGGACCCCACAGCCATCAAGGATGCGCTGCTCCTCAGCTAGCAGGTCTTCAGATTCGTCTGCATTAGACTTGGTGAAGACCCAGTTTTTGAGGTGTGTATCTTCTGGCAGCCAAGGAACATAAATCACACAGTCCTTATAGTGGACAGGATGATCTGGCCAGTGTGAATCCTGGTCGCTGCCCTGGGGCTTCCCAAAGGCAACAGACATACCTACTTGTCTAATGGCTAGACTAGGGACAGCGTTGAAATCAGAGACATGAATATCCACCCAGAAAACTGTCTACAAAGTCCCACGGGGCAGCACCTGTAGACAAAAGACTCAATGCACTCCAAAACAAGCTGCAGCTCACAGCCATTGCATGCAAGGTCCCCATGCAGATAGTTTTATCTGCCATGGTAGCAGATAAAAATAAGATGTTTAAAATATATGAAGTGGTGATAAATTTGCTTTTCTCTGTGGCTAACAATTGTTAAAAGAGCACATATTAACTAATATAATTTTAATTATTTTCCAATGATTTGAAATGTTGTCCTACTGTCAATGCATACTAACCAGATAAGCATATGCACTAGTTAGACACATATTGTCTGGTTTTGCACTATTGCTTTATCTCTTCACCCACCAGACAATACTGTTTTTATATCATTGCTTGACCTTAATACATGGCAAAGTTTATCCTTGTACTCTATTCTTGTTCTTCCTCAGAATCTTTCTTCTTACTCTTATTTAATTTGCAAATGATTATAGAAACATGTACATAGTTTTCTTTTTGAAAGTTCTCATCAAAATTATGGACTAACATTCTATTTCCTCATCTCTTCTCTATTTCTACTATCTATTCCAGGTAGTAATTTTAATGTGTTTTTAAAAGTCAGTTTCTAGGTATTTTGTTGTTTTTGTTATAATTGTTAATAGTTTTTCCTTTTGTTTTAAAGAAAAAGGGTTTATTTAATATGGTACAAAGAGAGCACTATGTATGACTGTAATTGAAGAGCCACCAGCCAATAAAGCGTTTTTTATCCATTCTACATTTCAACTTGTTGTTTGTATATATGAAGTTATCCACTCTTTGTAGATTAATTCACCCTATCCACCAAACTGAAAGGGAGATGGGTGTAGTACTTACATCTGGAGTTCTGTGATCAAACTCCCTAACAGACAATGGAAGGAAGGAAGGAAGGAAGGAAGGAAGGAAGGAAGGAAGGAAAGAAAGAAGGGAGGGAGGGAGGATGGAAGGTTGGTTCAGGCCAAAAGAAACTCAAGACAACTAGCTGTCTCTGGTGCCTCTTAGAATACCAAAGGGCTTCCTGGCTAACAGGCTTCCTCCAGCACCTGTGCTTCTTCTCAGTTTTCCTAACTCTATCCTTTACCTTCAACTCCAGCTCACCTGCCTCCTCCCCACAGCTTCACACCAGCACAGCTCTTTGCTCTCTCGCCCCCTCTCTTGCCTCTCTCTCTTGCCCCCTCTCTTGCCCCCTCTCTTGCCCCCTCTCTTGCCCCCTCTCTCTTGCCCCCTCTCTCTTGCCCCCTCTCTTGCCCCCTCTCTCTCGCCCCTCTCTCTTGCCCTCTCTCTCTCTCTCTCTCTCTCCCTCTCTCTCGCCCCTCTCTCTTGCCACTCTCTCTTGCCCCTCTCTCTTGCCCCCTCTCTCTTGCCCCTCTCTCTTGCCCCTCTCTCTTGCCCCTCTCTCTTGCTCTACTTTGCCTGCACTCTCTTTGACTTCTCTCCTCTCACAACCTGATCCAGTTGTAGGCCAGGGTCAGTTTACTTTCTTAGTCTTCGTTTTGGACTCTTCCCGGTACTTTAGGTTGCACTCCCCCTATGTCCTCAGTTTATGCAGGCAGGCAGGAAGGAAAGAACAAAGGAAGGAAGGGAGGGAGAGAGGGAGGGAGGGAGGGAGGAAAGAAGAAAGGAAGGGAGGGAGGACAGCATTATTTGGGCTCATAGTTTCTAGATATTTCCGTTCTTCATAGGTAGGAGGGTATGGCAGAGCAGAGGGGCTCGCAGCAGGTAGAGTGGACACAGATTGCTGTGGGAACCAGTGGGCTGGTGGAAGGATCTGCAGCTGCCAGCTGGGTCCAAACTCCCAGAGTTCCTCAAACCTCCTCAAATAATGTCAACAGCTGAGTACCAAGCATTCAAAATACATCCTATGAGAGACATTTCATATTGGAAACATAGTGTCTAATGTGATACAGTATCAATGCATATAATATAGTTTTTCCTCCTTTCTATTATTTATATTGTTATTAAAATAATTTTCAAATTGTATGATCCAGAATTACCAGAGCAACAGAAAGATATTAATGATAGGAGAAATCCTTGGTTTTTCTCTGACATGAGAAAACAATGATTCTAATATTGTCTCATTAAGCATAAGATGCTAGGATTAAGAGTGTGTGTGTGTGTGTGTGTGTGTGTGTGTGTATTTGTGCATGTGCACACGTATGAGTGCACGCACATGTGTGCATGTATATCACAGAGATGTATACACTATTGTTTTGTTTCGGCTTGTGTTTGGTTTTTGAGTTAAGGTCTCAATCTGTATAAGCCAATCTAACCTCTAACTCATGGCAGTTCCCTTGCCTCAACTTCTTGAATGCTGGGATTACAGCCATGAGTCACCATGCCTTGCCTAATAAAATATTTTTATGTTAAAAGTGTATATTTTTATTTTTATTTTATTGAGAGTCATCCCAGAATTAAAGGCCAGATTTAATATTTGTTTGTTTATTTCACATTGCTGGAAATTTAACCAATGGCTTGAGTATGTTAAGATGATGTAGCCCCTCACTGAGCTACATCTTCATACTGGATACTAAATTTTAATTGACTTTTGTATTTTTGTAATTAAAATTTTTTATTATTAGATATTTATTTACATTTCAAATTTTGTACCCTTTCCTAGTTTCCCCTCCAAAACCCCCCTAAGTCCTCCCCATTCCCCCTGCTCGCCAGCCCACTCACTCCCACTTCCTGGCCCTGGTACTCCCCTATACTGGAATATACATAGAGCCTTCACAGGACCAAGGGCCTCTCCTCCCATTGATGGCCGACTAGGCCATCCTCTGCTGCATAAGCAGCTCGAGCCATGAGTCCCAACATGAGTGCTTTTTGGTTGGTAATTTAGTTCCTGGGAGCTCTAGGGGTACTGGTTAGTTCATATTGTTGTTCCTCCTATGGGGCTGCTAACCCCCTCAGCTCCTTGGGTCCTTTCTCTAGCTCCTCCATTGGGGACCCTGTGCTCCATCCAATGGTAGGCTGCAAGGATCCAGCTCTGTATTTGTCAGGCACTGGTGGAGCTCTTCTGGAGACAGCTATTTCAGTCTCCTGTCAGCAAGCTCTTGTTGGCATCCACAAGAGCTGGGTTTGGCGATTTGTATATGGGATGGATCCCCAGGTGGGGCAGTCTCTGGATGGTTATTCCTTCAGTCTCTGCTCCAAACTTTGTCTCTGTAACTCCTCCCATGGGTATTTTGTTCCCCCTTCCAAGAAGGATCGAAGTATCCACACTTTGGTCTGCCTTCTTCTTGAGTTTCATGTGGTTTGTGAATTGTATCTTGGGTATTCTGAGCTTCTGGGATTCTGGGCTAATATCCACTTATCAGTGAGTGTATATCATGTGTGTTCTTTTGTGATTGAGTTACCTCACTTAGGATGATATCCTTCAGATCCATCCATTAGCCTAAGAATTTCATTATTTCATTATTTTTAATAGCTGTGGAGTACTCCATCATGTAAATGTACC
>NC_034608.1:83637654-83650297 GCF_900095145.1 Mus pahari | reverse complement strand
ATTTGAATTCTTCTACATGCTAACTGCCAGTTGAGCCAGTACCATTTGTTGAAAATGCTGTCTTTTTTCCACTGGATGGTTTTAGATCCTTTGTCAAAGATCAAGTGACCATAGGTGTGTTGGTTCATTTATGGATCATCAATTCTATTCCATTGTTCTACCTGCCTGTCAGTGTACCAATACCATGCAGTTTTTGTAACAATTGCTCTGTAGTACAGCTTGAGGTCAAGGATGTTGACTCCACCAGAATTTCTTTTAAGGTTGAGAATAGTTTTCACTATCCTAGGTTTTTTTGTTATTCCAGGTGAATTTGCAAATGCCCTTTCTAACTCAGTGAAGAATTGAGTTGGAATTTTGATGGAGATTGCATTGAACCTGTAGATTGTTTTTGGCAAGATGGCCATTTTTACTATATTAATCCATCCAACAAGTCTTTCTTCAAGTTAACTTGATGTTTTACTGTTTTGCTGTATATTGCTTTTACTATGTTTAGGTACCGGCCTTGAATTCCTGATCTTTTCAAGACTTTTATCATGAAGGGATGTTGGATTTTGTCAAATGCTTTCTCAGTATCTAACGAGATGATCATATGGGTTTTTTTTTTTTCTTTTTTCTTTTTGAGTTTGGTTATACAGTGGATTACTTGATGGATTTCCATATATTGAACCATCCCTGCATCCCTGGGATGAAGCCTACTTGATCATGATGGTGGATCCTTTTAATGTGTTCTTGGAAGAAGTCTGTGAGAATTTTATTGAGTATTTTTGCATCGATATTCGTAAAGGAAATTAGTCTGAAGTCCTCTTTCTTTGTTGGGTGTTTGTGTGGATTAGGTATCAGAGTAATTGTGGCTTCACAGAATGAATTGGTTAGAGTACCTTCTGTTTCTATTTTGTAGAATAGTTTGAAGAGTATTGGTATTAGGTCTTCTTTGAAGGTTTGATAGAACTCTGCACTAAACCCATCAGGTCCTGNGCATTTTTTGGTTGGGAGACTATTAATTAGAGTTTCTATTTCTTTAGGGGATATGGGACTGTTTAGATTGTTAATTTGCTCCTGATTTAACTTTGATACCTGGTATCTGTCTAGGAATTTGTCCATTTCATCCAGTTTTTCCAGTTTTAATGAGTAAAGGCTTTTGTAGTAGAATCTAATGATTTTTTTTTAATTTCTTTTGTTTCTGTTCTTATATCTCCCTTTTCATTTCTGATTTTGTTACTTAGGATACTGTCTCTGTGCCCTCTAGTTAGTCTGACTAAGATTTTATGTAATTTGTTGATTTTCTCAAAGAATCAGCTCCTGGTATGGTTGATCCTTTGTGTGGTTCTTTTGTTTTCACTTGGTTGATTTCAGCCCTGAGTTTGATTATTTCCTGCCATCTACTCCTCTTAGGTGAAGAGGAGTAGATGCTTCTTTTTGTTCTAGAGCTTTCAGATATGCTGTCAAGCTGTTAGTTTATGCTCTCTCCAGTTTCTTTTTGGAGGCACTCAGAGCCTTGAGTTTTCCTCTTAGGACTGCTTTCATTGTGTCCCGTAAGTTTGAGTATTTTGTGGCTTCATTTTCATTAAACTCTAAAAAGCCTTTAATTTCTTTATTTCTTCCTTGACCAAGTTATTGAATAGAGTATTGTTCAGCTTCCACATGTATGTAGGCTTTTTATTGTTTATGTTGTTATTGAAGACCAGCCTTCGACCGTGGTGATCTGATAGGATGCATGAGATTATTTCAGTCTCCTTGTATCTGTTGAGGCCTGTCTTGTGACCTATTACATGGTCAGTTTTGGAGAAGGTACCATGAGGTTCTGAGAAGAAGGTATATCCTTTTGTTTTAGGATAAAATGTTCTGTAGATATCTGTTAAGTCCATTTGTTTCATAACTTCTGTTAGTTTCACTGTTTCCATGATCTGTCCATTGGTGAGAGTGGGGTGTTGAAGTCTCCCACTATTATTGTGTGTGGTGCAATGTGTGCTTTGAGCATTGGTAAAGTTTCTTTAATGAATGTGGATGCCCTTGCATTTGAAGCATAGATGTTCAGAATTGAGAGTTCATCTTGGTAAATTTTACCTTTGATGAGTGTGAAGTGTCTCTCCTTATCTTTTTTGATAACTTTCGGTTGAAAATTGATTTTATTCGATATTAGAATGACTACTCTAGCTTGTTTCTTGGTACCATTTGCTTGGAGAATTGTTTTCCAGCCTTTTACTCTGAGGTAGTGTCTGTGTTTGTCACTGACGTGGGTTATTAGATATTTTTCTTCATTTACATTTCAAATGTTATCCCAAAAACCCCCTATATCCCACCCTCGCCCTGCTTCCTGGCCCTGACATTCCCCTGGACTGGGGCATATAATCTTCACAAGACCAAGGGTCTCTCATCCCATTGATGGCCCACTAGGCCATCCTCTGCTACATATGCAACTAGAGACACAGTCTCTGGGGGTACTGGTTAGTTCATATTGTTGTTCCTCCTATAGGGTTGAAGACCCCTTCAGCTCCTTGGGTACTTTCTCTAGTTCTTTCATCAGGAATTTCTTTTCTGATCAAATCTATTTGGTGTTCTGTAGGCTTCCTGTATGCTCATAGGCATATATTTCTTTAGGTTAGAAAAGTTTTTGTCTATAATTTTGTTGAAGATATTTCCTGGCCCTTTATGTTGGGAATCTTCATCTCTTCTATACCTATTACCCTTAGCCTTGGTCTTCTCATTGTGTCCTGGATTTCCTGGATGTTTTGAGTTAGGAGCTTTTTGCATTTTGTATTTTCTTTGATTGTAGCGTTAATGTTTTCTATTATATCTTCTGCAGGTGAGATTCTTTCTTCCATTTCTTGTATTCTGTTGGTGATGCTTGCATCTAGGACTCCTGATCTCTTTCCGTCTTTTCTAACACCAGTGCTGCTATGCCCACTCCTGTGAAGTCTGCTTGATAGGCCTAGAAGCCTGGAAGCACTCACGAGGCAAAGAATTTCGAGGAAACTCAGCTTCTTGGAACCTTGGCATTCCCATAGCTTGTATACTCAAACCCTGTGAGTTATTCTGGTGTATGCTCTCTCTCAGTATTGTTTTATTATAAGTGCCTTTAAAGATTGATTTTGACATAGGTAAGCCTCCACCAGTGTTCCAACATCCTAGAAAATCCTTGAAGCCCACAGTGATCTTGGAATTCAGCAAGAATGTTACCTCTTCAGTAATATTCAAATTTACTTCTAGTAGAGACAGTGAAACTAATTAGGCATTACAAAGAACGGAGCTAGAATAGCTTGGGGCTAGTCTGAGTAGAGATTACTTAGGACAATAGCTGAGTCTCACCCAAAGAAGGGAATACACAATGGTCTAGGGAATAGGTGGGTTAGCCATGAAAGAGTTAGTGGAAGGGAATTCCTCTGGGACAGGTTTCTTCACTAGGCCCAAAGGAACAGTTGTAATCAGGTATTTACTAAGAACCCCTGGTGGTGGGTTTAACATTAGACTAGCATTACACTTGGCTCCATCCTAAGTGGTAACAGAGGCCTGGTCCCCACCATCTTTTGATGTATGCATTCCTTTTGTTTTTGTGTCACTGTAACTAAGCAAATGTGTCCGCCGGGCTTTTCTTGTTTTTTTCTTCTATATAAAAAAGTCTGGTTTTTGTTTGGACATTACATTCAGATTCAACACACTCTCTTGTGCCACATCTGTTTGTCACCCCATTCCCGCCAACTCTATGCCCATCTGTCTAAGACCCTGATTCACACGGATTGAGGAGGGCCCACTGAGCCCGGTCCATGGCACAGGGTTGTCTCCCTTTATGATTCCTTTTTTGTTTCTACTTCCATTTTTAGATACTGGATGGTTTCATTCACTTCCTTCGCCTATTTGATTATATTTTCCTGTAATTCTTTAAGGGATTTTTGTGTTTCCTCTTTAAGGGCTTGTAGCTGTTTACCTGTGTTCTCCTGTATTTCTTTAAGGGAGTTATTTATGTCCTTCTTTTTTTTTTTTTTTTTTTGGTTTTTCGAGACAGGGTTTCTCTGTATAGCCCTGGCTGTCCTGGAACTCACTTTGTAGACCAGGCTGGCCTCGAACTCAGAAATCTGCCTGCCTCTGTGCTGGAATTAAAGGCGTGCGCCACCATGCCCGGCTTTTTTTATGTCCTTCTTAAAATCCCCTATCAGCATCATGAGATATGATTTTAAATTCATATTTTGCTTTTCCCGTGTGTTGGGGAATCCAGGACTTTTTATGGTGGGAGAACTGGGATGTGATGGTGCCAATAATCTTCGTTTCTGTTGGTAAGATTCTTGCATTTGCCGTTTGCCGTTTGCCCTCTGGTTATCTCTGGTGTTAGATGTTCTTGCTGTCTCTGGCTGGAGCTTATTCCTCCTGTGGGTGTGTAAGACTATGTCAGCACTCCTGGGAGACCAGCTCTTTCCTGGCAGAATTTGTGTACAGAGGGCTCTGGAACACCCCAAGCTCTCGGTGCAGATGGCAAACCAGAAGGGTCCTGTCCCAGCTGCTCCACTGATCTTGCACCCTGGGTGCTCCTGACTGGCCCAACTCCACACAGTCATTACAGAGACAGTGGCTGTCTCATCTCCAGGCTTGGTAGTGAAAACACTCCTGGGAATACAGGTCTCTCCTGGTGGGACCTGTGCACAACAGGCTGGGGAACAGCCTCCTGGCTTTTGTATTTATGGAGTTAATTATAAGGTGTTTTGCTTTCTTGCCATTTATTCTAACTTTTATTAGGGTTTCCTTATAAATTACCAAACCTAGTGGTTAATCTATACTTGCAGCTACTAAGGAGTCTGAAGAGACCTTGCAAGCTCAAGACCTGTTAGTCCTGGCTGAGCTATAGATTGGATTCAAGGCCACTTTGAGCAATTTAAAACTCATCTCAAAATTAAAACAATAAAACGGGGGCTGAATATCTAATGTGATGGTAGAGTATGTATGTATGTATGTATGCAACCCTAGAATCAACCAGTGCCACTCGGGTAAAAAAGGAGGTTTTTTTCCCCTGATCATTATGTGAAACCAACTGAAGAAAGTTCCTCTGAGAACTATTTCTTTTATAGTAATTTATTATATTTAAGTTTTGTCTCTTGAAGTGATTTAAGGATTTGTTGGTTTTTAAAATTTTTCATTTTTTGAAGTTCTTAAATTTGTTTTTATAGAGTCTAGCACAATATTTCCTGTGATTATTTATGATCATTTTCAATTCTCTATACCCATGGTTTTTTTCCTAACAACTCTTTGTGAGTCTATGTGTTTTACTTTTCATATGATTATGATGTAACTGTGGTGGCTTGAATGAGAATGACCACCATAGTCTCATACGTCTGAATCCTGGCCTCCGGTTGGTGGAACTATTTGGGAAAGATTGGGAGGTGTGTCCTTGTTGGGAGAGGTATGATCATAGGGCTGGGCTTAGAGGGTTCAAAAAATTTGTGCCACACCCAGTGTCTCTCTTTTTGTCTCATGCTTCTGGATCAGGATGTGAGCTCTCAGCTACTCTCCAGTTCCTGCCTGCTGTCATGCTCCCTGTCAGTATAATCATGGACTCCCACGCAAGAGTTTACTTGCTTCAGATAAACTGTATACTATAATCTGCCACAATCATGGTATCTTATCAAAGCAATAGAAAAGCAAGTAAGACAACTTGATCTTTTTAAAGGCCTAACCTTTATATTTTTATTTATTTGTTTGTTTATTCATTTATTTATTAGTTGTGGTTTTCTGCTCCTTGATCCATTTTTACATCCATCTTTGTGATTTCTGTCTTTTTGTGCTATTTAGATTTTTTTTTTGTCTTTTCTGATATTTTGAAGAACTCATTTCAAAATTAAAACAATAAAATGGGGGCTGAATATGTAATGTGATGGTAGAGTATGTATGTATGTATGTATGTATGTATGTATGTATGTATGTATGAAACAAACATTTCTTGTTTATTGAGCTAAGTCTTTGGATACCTCCAAATGATTTTTTTTCTGGTATAGTTTTCATTGAATTTTGTGAGTGCTAACTTGTGGTGCTTGTACTATTGTTATTTCTGAGGAGTCTATCTATGGAGTTTTACTTTTCTCTAAAACTCTGAAGTTCTGTCTTTATCCTGAAGGTAATAGGTTAAGGGTTTATCTTAGTCTTTGCTTACTGCTATAGCAAAGTATCATACAATCGAATAGGTAACTTATCAACAATGGAATCTACCGTTCTTGCTTCTGAAGTCTGGGAAGCCCAAGGTCAAGGCTGGAGTACAATGGGTTTCTGAGAAGAACTACCCTCTTCCACAGATGCTGTGTGGCTGACTGTTAGGTTCTCACATGAAAGACTAACAACCAGGACAAAAGGGCTCCCTCTAACCCCTTCATGAGAATGTTAATCCCACTCCTTCTCAGGAAAAGTAATAGAACCATACGATTTAAATATCACCCCTACTTCTTAATAATGCTAACTAAAATGTGAGAGATTTAGTGTGAGACATTTCATAAAGTCAAAGCATTTAAGCATGTTTTTCATCAGGAGAGTGGTGCCATAATTATGTAGTACATATTCTTCTCCAGTTAAGGTAGAAACTAGACATTCAAGCACAATGAGCCAGTAATAACACAGTAAATATATATCAAGTGAAAGATACTCATTACCGAACTGGAGTCAATGGAAAAGGGGCTGAGGATATGAAGGTTTTTCTGGAGACTGTATGAATTAAACTTAACCAGATGTAGAGTAGGGGGATGATCAAATTGTTCCATAAATGAACAGTTAGGCTTCGATGACATGCACTGAAGTACAAATACAAGAGGGACATCACAATTGGCAGGGGCTGTGACCATGCTCATTCACACCCTCACTTTTCCTGTACATATGACCACACAGACATGCACATCTCAGTGTTGGAAAGATCACTGCCATGTAGACACGGATTGTAAGAAAACATAGCATCTTTATGTTTCTTCTATCATTTGGATTGTTATTACAAAATACTTGTAATGTGTCAACAACAGAAATGTAGTCTTTACAGCTCCAGTATCTGGAAAGCCCATAGTCAGAGCAGTAGTAAAGTTGATGTATGATAAGAGCTGACTTGCAGGTTCATAAACAATGCTTTTTCTCTTTCCTCACATGGGGACAGGATGAAACAGCTCAGAGGGCAATGACACTTCTCATGTCTCTCCTCTATTGGCACCTTTGCTTTAAAAAGGTGAGATTCTTTCTTGGAGAGAACATATGGAGACATATTAGTGCCTTTAAGGATGTCTTTATTTAGTGTATCACTGTATTTTTAAAATAAATGATTTAAAGAAGTTATAGGTGTGTCAGTTACAAACAATTCCCTTAATTTAAACTAATTTAATGTTTTAAAAAACTTCCTTGAGATGTAAAATACTAACAAAATTTTATGATATATTTAGATAATTTGCGCCAGCTAATACTCATCATCACCCTTCTCCCCATCGGAAGTAACAAAAACAGTATGTGGTCTATATCATCTGAGTATTTTAAAAAGAAACAAAATGAAATATGCCAAGTACTCAATGTGCTGCTGACATTAAATAAATGTCAAAGAGAAAGAGAACATTTGTCACTGAAAGTATAATTTGGATTTCAACCTTTTCATAGGATTGCTTTCTTCCTAAGATGTATTTTCAACAGTTCAAGATCCCTTTTTAAAAGGCTGGATGAGAAGGAAACACACACACACACACACACACACACACACACACACAAAACCAAAAACCCAGCAATAACAAAAGGACAATTGTTTTACAAAATCATGGAACAGAATATTAATATATTATTAACATTGACTACGCTCAGAACGTAGTATGTTAGTTTAGGCAGAGAAAAGCTAATAAAGGTTGCATTGAGCATTCTCACCTTTAAGATGCTTACAGTTTGATAGGGAAAGAGAAAAGACTTAAGAAACATCCTTAATATAAAGGAATAATGTCATGGTTAATTTCAATAGTCAACTTGAAATCTGGAATCACTTGGGACCCTGGCCTCTAGGCATGCTTATGGGGGATTATCTTGAATAAGTTAACTGAAATGGAAAGACCTGCCTACTGCAGTTGGCACTGTTCCTTTTTTTGGGGTGGGGTGGGGTGGGGGGTTTTCGAGACAGGGTTTCTCTGTGTAGCTGTTGTCTTGAAGAAGTTAACTGAAATGGGAAGACCTACCCACTGTAGTTGGCACTGTTCCTTTTGTTTTTGTTTTGTTTTGTTTTGTTTTGTTTTGTTTTGTTTTGTTTTGTTTTGTTTTTTGAGACAGGGTTTCTCTGTGTAGCCCTGGCTGTCCTGGAACTCACTCTTTAGACCAGGCTGACCTCGAACTCAGAAATCCGCCTGACTCTGCCTCCCGAGTGCTGGGATTAAAGGCGTGTGCCACCACGCCCTGCTGGCACTGTTCCTTGAGCTAGAGTCTTGGACTAGAAAAAAGAGAAGGTGATCTGACCGTAAGCCTTCATCTTTCTCTGCTTCAAGCCTATGGATACAATGCTGGCAACTGCTGCGTTCCCCACCACAATGAACTATAGCCTCCAAGAATGAAACAAAATGAACCCTTCCTTCTTTGGGTGGTTTTTGTTGGATATTTTATCATAGCAACCAGGAAAAGCATTTCGGAGATTGGCAGTGGAAATGCAGTGAAACTCAGAAACTCCATTCTCAGAGGAGAATACATTCTATTCAGAAAGATGAGCTATATGTAAATAAACAAATTTTTATCTATGTCTAGTAGATCATCTCAACTATATCCATATGGGTACCTATATCCATAGTTCTACATGTAAAGCAGTTGTCACATTCAAAGCGGGCATGAAAAGAAAAAAAGAAAAACCGTCACAAAGAACAAAGGACATTATATGGTCCCTGAAGGCCTCCTTCGACACAGATACTTTAGTGAGACCCAAGATGAATTGCTATATATGATAGACAATCTTGATCAACTTTGACATCAACTTAGTGACACTTCTGGACAAATCTGTAAGGATATTTCTTGGGAGGATTGGCTGTGTGGGGGAGGGAAGTGTTTGGCACCTCGTGGCCCAGATGTAAAGTGGTCCAAGGGAAACGCGGTTGTTTTCTGTCTGCCTTGCCCTTACCCTGTTGTTGTTGTTGTTGTTGTTGTTGCTGCTGCTGCTGCTGCTGCTGCTGCTCCTGGGCTTCAGTGGCTTTGGATTTCCAATGTGGACTTGTGACTCATGGGTCTCTAGAGTCCTCCAGGCTTTCAGTACCAGATGCTCACTGTTGAGGCATCTAGTTTCATGGACCGAGCAGCTACCAAGTTCTCAGACACTGCAGTGTAAAGACTTGTGCTGAACTACCCAGGATATCATGAAAGCCAATATGATATGTCTTTTTAAAAATATATATATTCCTTCTTTTGTTTTCTGAGAGAATCCTGATGAATATGCTCAGGCGATGACATGTGAAGAACCTTGAAGGCCATTAAAGAGCAGCCTACCGGGGCAACTTCAGCGTGGACAGAGAACAGTGTTTTGGGACAAGATATGAGAAATGACTAAAAGATATGTCTAGAAAGGAAATTGAGATCAAATCACTACTCCTCAACGCCCCTGGCCTTGATTGCCTGACTCTCAGGTTACTTTAAATATGTACCTGCAGTGTTAGTTGGGTCAAGGTACTTTATGTCAAGCCATTTAATTATTTTATTGACTCAAGAAGGAAGACAAATGAACATTTCCTATCTTGGTACTTAGAAAAACTAAAACCCAAAGCATCATGTGGCTATAACACTTCTTGAATAGGATTGAGTAACCTGGGCATGTCCAGGAAACTAGAGAGCTTTGCCCTGCCTAATTGTCCCTATAGGTTGAAGTAGAGATGGCATGTCTATATAGCACTGGCAAATACCTATGCCCCCTAAACACAGAGAAGGCTGTACTCAGTCTTGGTGGTTCCATCGCTCCCCCATTCCTACTATGCTTTCTCTCTTGAGTGGGACACAGTTTTCCATATGCTATTCTATTAGAAGCCCACATTATAAAATTTTGTATCACTGTTTCTGTTGGTCTCTGTTGGGACTACAACATTACTACACGCAGGAATCACCTAGGCCCTTGGTCCTAGGGAAATCTGGAAAATACAGATTCAGCTAGTCAGGTCCCACCCTAGGAATGATGGTAGCTCATATGGGTTATATTCAGACATGACATATTGTCAAATCTCCCCTGTTAATTCTAATATGAAAACCATTGTGAACATTATCTTACTTGAACATATAAGACTCCAGCTGATATCAATTATTGACTATAGTGGAGCTTTTTGTCTTTCTCACTAGACAGCTTGCATTAGAGGGAAAAACAACAACTACTGCTTTTAATCTGGATAACTCTACAGAAAATTCCTCAATACCAATTCTACTGCTGCGTTAGGGTCTGCTGGAGTCATGTGCAAATCACAGTCAGGAGTTAGGAAAAGGAATTTGGCCCAGAGTAACCTTCTGTCCACTGGAATTTTTTCAATACTATTTTTTTATGCTCAATCTACTCTTAGAGACTTTGTCAGAATTTTCTAGAAAGACTTCTAAAGCAAGAGTTAAATCAAGATGACAATATCTCTCTTATAATTATTACAGGAGGCAAAGACAGCCATTTTAATTTTAATGTCTAATATTTAGTGGGAAAGCATTGCTGATTCTTTGGATCATAGTGGTTCTAGTAATGCACTAGGAATGTTTATGCTTTGGGACAGTCTTATCCTTTGTAATACTGATGAAAGGGAGAAAGGAGGTGCCTAGCCAGGATCTATCTGGGAATCCAGGGAGACAGAAGCAGGATGTGGGACGCTAATCAGATTTCAAGGTTCTAAGGTTCCCAGAGATGTCAAGTTTCTCTCATGTACAAAACAATCAGACCAGCTGCTGATTTCTGTTAACAAGCTAGATAACACACACTGACCAAAACAGAGTGATTATTTTTTTAATTTTACTGAATATATTTTCAATATATCATTGGTACCAATTCCAGATCCTGGTCAGGATCAACCTCTTTGACCAGACACAGAAAAGTCCCTGTGGCCTTAATGTGAAACTTTCTCTTAAAGCCATCAATCACGTCGGGAGACTTTTTACCAATTTTGGGGAGTCTGTGATACAGGAAGATCTTAGTGTGGCAGGAGAGAAGGGGCTAGAGAAGGATGGATAAAGACTGATACAGAAAAGAAGCCCCTTTGCAGAGGAAGATTGCAGGACCTTTCTTAGCTGAGCTTCTTCTAATGACCACAGTACACTCTAGAAAAGCCCCACTATCTAAACTTCAGAGAGAGGTTTGTGCTATACAAATGCCCAGTTTTAAGGGACAGGTGCCATGTGAGACAGAACTTTTGGGCTTTTTCCTCAGATCACCTACCCAGTGCTGCACTGCCATTCTTAGGAATGATTTTCTTGTCTTAATAAGCTGTCTCTATTTCTATTTTTAACCATGTGTCCCCGGTACAATCTTTTGCTCTTGTACACAAGCACCGGGAAACTTGTCCCCTCTGAACTTGGATCTACAGTTTAGCACTCCTAAACTCCCTGGCTTTTTCTTCCTATCTCCTTCTCCTTGCAACTATCAAGAATTTCAGCTTTTCTTTCATGCTGTTTTTATTTCAAACTTTAATACAAACATTCATAAGCTTTATTCTGAGTTTAAAAAATCTTTTATGGGTGCAGCTAAGAATCAAAAGCAAACCTCTGTTTCCCTGATAACATCAGTCCTCACAGAGTCTGCTGGCTTACATTTCAAGTCATCATGGTTGCTTGACTTCTCCAAAGCCAGACAAACAAAATGTAGATCTGCCAGTCAATACTCAGCTTTAAATCCTAATTCTTTCTCATGGAGTGTATCCAGGAAAAATGAATAAAATTCCAAGAAGTGATGTAGACTTCAGGCTTAAGTATGATTTTCAAGTGATCAAAACAAAAAGGAGAAATAAACAAAGAAAGAAGAGTTCAGCAAAGGCCAGCTGCAGGGAGAAGTCCAGGGGAGTGTCCTAAACAAGGTAAAAGTTTGTTTACAGAGGCAGATTTCAAAAAAAACAAACAAAAACAAAAACCAAAAAACCCAAAACAAACAAACAAACAAAAGCTGGGTGTGGTGGCACACGCCTTTAATTCCAGCACTCTGGAGGCAGAGGCAGGCGGATTTCTGAGTTCAAGACCAGCCTGGTCTACAAAGTGAGTTTCGGGACAGCCAGGGCTACACAGAGAAACCCTGTCTCGAAAAACCAAAAACAAACAAAACAAAACAACAACAAAAATTATGATTTTAAACATTTAAAATTCTCTCTCTCTCTCTCTCTCTCTCTCTCTCTCTCTGTGTGTGTGTGTGTGTGAGAGAGAGAGAGAGAGAGAGTGTGTACAAGTACAGGTAGAGTTGGACTTAGAGATGGTTGGGAGGCATCCAACATGGGTTCTGGGAACTGAATTCAGGTCTTGTGGAAGAAAGAGGAGCATCAGTAGTCATAGCCATTGAGCCGCCTCTCCATCCCCTCTCCATCCCCTCTCCATCCCCTCTCCATCCCCTCTCCATCCCTTCTCCATCCCCTCTCAGTCCCCTCTCCATCCCCTCTCAGTCCCCTCTCCATCCCCTCTCCATCCCCTCTCCATCCCCTCTCCGTCCCCTCTCCATCCCCTCTCCATCCCCTCTCCATCCCCTCTC
>NC_034608.1:83624029-83637304 GCF_900095145.1 Mus pahari | reverse complement strand
CCTCTCCATCCCCTCTCCATCCCCTCTCCATCCCCTCTCCATCCCCTCTCCATCCCTTCTCCATCCCCTCTCCATCCCCTCTCCATTCCCTCTCCAGCCCCTCTCCAGCCCCTCTCCATTCCCTCTCCAGCCCCTCTCCAGCCCCTCTCCAGCCCCTCTCCAGCCCAGTGACTTTTTTTTTTAATGATTTCATTTGCCACTTGCAATTTCTTCTTGGAGGTACTGTCAAAATCACTTGTCCATTTGGAAAAAGTAGTTATTTTCTTATTGTTGATTTTCCGAAGTCTTATTTTTGTTGTTGTTTTCGTACCACATAGGATTTTTATAGGTTTGTGATTTTATTTGTGCAAATCTGACAAAAATATAAAACCTCTATCCTAATGCCATGATTCACATATGCTTGGCCCAGGAAATGGCACTATTTGGAGGTGTGGCCTTGTTGGAGTAGATGTGTCACTGTGGGCCTGGGATTTAAGACCCTCATCCTAGCTGCCTGGAAACCAGTCTTCTCTGACCATCCTTCAGATGAAGATGTAGACCTCTCAGCTCTTCCTGCAGCATGTCTGCCTGGATGCTGCCATTCTTTTTATTATTATTGTTGTTGTTGTTGTTATTATTATTATTACATTCAAGACAATATATATTTTTATACCAATCATAAAAATGATGGGCATGTTATTAAATGAACATAAATAGATAAAGTCTTTTTGTTTGTTTATTTGTTTTGTTTTTAGTAGAGCTTAACATCATGGCTCTTACTGTGGTACAAACCCAAAATAAGAACAATTTTTAGACATTGGAGTAATAAGACT
Source organism: Mus pahari (assembly GCF_900095145.1). NCBI lineage: Eukaryota > Metazoa > Chordata > Mammalia > Rodentia > Muridae > Mus > Mus pahari. The sequence continues at coordinate 83,636,492 of NC_034608.1, read as the reverse complement.
GTACTTCAATGTCCCTCACATCACCAAATGATTTTACCTTCATAATAGCTAGGCTAAGAGTTGACAGTTCTGCTGCGCCAAGGAATGAATTGTAGGCACGATTATTTGGGTACAGATTTCCTGCTATGGTCAAAGCTATTTGACTTGAGTGATTGTCATCATTCTCAGCCCACAGGGAACAGGTTAAATTCATTTAAGAAATAGTGTGTGTATTAAGATGGTCTATCCATGAAGTCATTCATCAATGAACAATGGTTCTGCTTGGAAGGTGGCACAGATAGTAAGAGGGTAGATTCTGGCTCATTGGCTGTGATGATTCTGAAAAGCATTCATCTCAGAAAAAGAGTACCTTATAAGGTCCTCTTCTTCAAAATTGATACAATAATTATAAATATCAAGCAAAACATTCAGTTTCACTCTTTGTTGTTCTCTTACAAGCCACCTCCCAAATTAATTGTCTATGTTTCTTTTGGCTGTATAAATAATTTTGAAATATGTAAGCTGTTCTGAAAACCATAGTATAGTGAAAAACATTGAATAACCAATCCTACAATAGAGAGGCTGAGATACGGGAAGCAAGATCTCAAGGCCATTATGTGGCCCACGGCAAGACCCCGTCATGAACAAACAAGCAGAAGGTGTATACGGACTGTACAATGCTGGACCTATTTCTCCAATTACCAAATTAGAGAGACCATGGGATGACAGCCAACAAGTTTCCAATTTCTCATATTTTTGAATTTCAATTGATTAGGATATGTTGGTAGTATTAATTTTCATATTAAGAGATATTAAGGAAAAGTGATGGTTACTTCCTGTTATTTTTGTTATTAGAGGTAGAATTATGTTTGTGTGGGTTTGTTGAAAGATTACTTTCTTGCTTTTTCTAGGGTGTAGTTTCACTCCTTGTGTTGGTGTTTTCCAGGGCTGGATTTGTGGAAAGATATCGTATAAATTTGGTTTTATCATGGAATATCTATGGTGATTGAGAGTTTTCCTGGGTATAGTAGCTGGCCTGATCTTCTGGCTTTCATAGTCTCTGGTGAGAAGTCTGGTGTATTTCTGATAGGTCTGCCTGAATATGTTACTTGACCCTTTTCCTTTAATGCTTTCTTCGCTTAGTGCATTTGGTGTTTTGATTATTATGTGATGGGAGGAATTTCTTTTCTGGTCCAATCTATTTGGAGTTCTTGTATATTTGGAATATACAAGTAGGCTTCTTGTATATTCATGGGCATCTCTTTCTTTAGGTTAGGGAAGTTCTCTGCTATAATTTTGTTGAAGATATTTACTGATACTTTAAGTTGGGAATCTCTACTTTCTTCTATTATCCTTAAGTTTGGTCTTCTCATTGTGTCCTGGATTTCCTGGAAGTTTTGGGTTAGGAGATTTTTGCATTTTGCATTTTCTTTGACTGTTGTGTCAATGTTTTCTATGGAATCTTCTGCCCCTGAGATTCTCTTTTCTATCTCTTGTATTCTGTTGGTGATTCTGTTGTTGCATCTATGTCTCCTGATCTCTTTCCTTAATTTTCTAACTCCAGGGTTGTCTCCCTTTGTGATTTCTTTATTGTTTCTCTTNCCANTTTTAGGTCTTGGATGGTTTTGTTCACTTCCTTTGCCTGTTTGATTATGGTTTTTTTGTAATTCTTTAAGGAATTTTTGTGTTTCTTCGTTAAGGGCTTCTAGCTGTTTACCTGTGTTCTCCTGTATTTCTTTAAGGGAGTTATTTAAGTCCTTCTTAAAGTCCTCTATCAGCATCATGAGAAGTGATTTTAGATCCTAATCTTGCTGTTCTGGTGTGATGCTCTATACAAGCCTTGCTATGGTGGGAGAATTGGCTTCTGATGATGCTAAGTAACCTTGGTTTCTGTTGCCAATGTTCTTATGCTTGCCTCCTGCCATCTGGTTATCTCTAGTGCTACCTGCCCTGGCTATATCTGACTGGAGCCTGTCCTTCCTGTGATCCTGGTGGTATCAGAATTCCTCATAGTCAAGCTGTCTCTGTAATCCTGTGATTTCTGGGATCCTGGGATCCTGAGATCTTGGGCAGTTGAGCTTCCTCTGGGTGTTGTGAGACTGGCTGTGGAGTTTTCGCCCAAGGTCTGCTCAGGGAACTGACCCAGACAGACTGGAAGGAGTCCGTGTCACTGGTCTGGGGGAGTTCCTGCATGCCTGGGTCCCACTGTCATTCTTTCACCTTGATGATAATGGACTGAATCTCTGAACCTATATGCCAGCCACAATTGAGTTGCCTTGGTCATGGTGTTTGTTCACAGCAGTAAAACCCTGACGAAGACATCTAAGAACTACAAAATGATTCTCTAAACTAAAGACCTGTAAGAGATGAACACAGTAGGAGGTTCCATTTTTTTAAGGAGTAGAAATTTTATTTTAAAAATTGCATAGAAATGTGAAGAGTAAAGAACAGCCAAAATGTTTTTAAGTACAAGAATTAAACAAGTGGTAGTTACTGAGTGTCTGTAATTCATTATGAGAGATATTCCCAGAAAGCGTCAGTCTCCTCTCACACTTTAGTGTTTGACCATGCAAAGTGTACAGGCAAATGCCTCTGAAATAATTCAGGATGGTAAAAAATGAGAAGATGATGTGTGCTTGTGTTTGGGGGAAGCAGGACTCTGTAAGGCCCGAAGCCCGAGGGAGATGTGCTGCACAGCTGGCTATCCAAGCTTAGAATGAGCCAGGCTCAGGCTCATGGGAGAAGCCAAGAAACCAGGGCATTTAAGGCAAAGAGAAGAAAAGAATCTGGGATGGAAAGGGGATTTCACATTTGGGACCAAGGTTATCCAAGTAACAGTGTGCACGAAATACAGAGTGGTCAGGGTAGGGGGAGGATGAGGGGGAGGAGGGGGAGGGGGAGGAGGAGGAGGAGAAGGAGTAGGAGAAACAAGGGGAGAGACTAGAAAGAGTGTGAGGAGGCAGGAGGGAGGTGTTGTTTTCAAGGTACTGAATCAATTTATAGGCTGTATTCTCACAAGTACTCCATCTAGCAGGAGAATGTCATTGCAAGTGAAGCAGCTCACTTTCAAGTTCTTTCTGGTTCCCTCTGGGGACAGCAGAATTTGCAAAGGAATACCTCCACTGACTTTACCATAGCTATAGGCTAGACCTCCTTTAGTTAGGAAAGAGTATTTTTTTTTTTTTTTGTATTCAACTCAGCAGATTCCAATTCTTGCGGGGAGGGGGGTGGGTGGGTGCTTTAATCCCTTTCCCTTCTCTTTAGGATAGAACCTGCCAGGCCAAATCAGCTGCTTTCCAAGTGTAGAGACGTAAACAGGGCTGACTGCTTCCAAGAAAACCAAGCCCAGTTCTAAGTATGCCAGGATTATCTTTTTTTTTTTTTTTTTAAATATTTTTCTTATTAGATATTTTCTTTATTTACATTTAAAATGTTATCCCCTTTCCTAGTTTCCTCTCTGAAAATCCCCTATCCCCTTCCCCCTCCCCCTGCTCCCCAACCCACCTACTCCTATTCCAGGTCCTGGCATTCCCCTGTACTGGGGCATAGAACCTTCCCAGGACCTAGGGCCTCTCCTCCCATTGATGATCTACTAGGCCATCCTCTGCTACATATACAGCTAGAGCCACAAGTTCCACCATGTGGTGTTTTCTTTGATTGAGGTTTAGTTCCAAGGAGCTCTGGGGGTACTGGTTAGTTTATATTGGTGTTCCTCCTATGGGGTTTCAGACCCCTTGCCCCTTGGGTACTTTCTCTAGCTCTTTCATTGGGTATGTTGTAATCTGTCCAGTGGATGATTGTGAGCATCCACTTCTGTATTTGCCAGACGCTGGCAGAGCCCCTCAGGAGACAGCTATATCAGGCTCCTGTCAGCAGGCTCTTGTTGGCATCTGCCATAGTGTCTGGGTTTGNTGGTTGTTTATGGGATGGATCCCCAAGTGGGGCAGTCTCTGGATGGTCATTCCTTCAGTCTCTGCTCCGAACTTTGTTTCTGTATCTCCTTTCATGGGTATTTTGTTCCTCCTTCTAAGAAGGATTCTGAGATTCTGGGCTAATATCCACTTATCAGTGAATACATATCATGTGTGTTCTTTTGTGATTGGGTTACCTCACTCAAGATGATATCCTCCAGATGTATCCATTTATCTAAGAATTTCATAAATTCATTGTTTTTAATAGCTGAGTAGTACTCCATTGTGTAAATGTACCACATTTTCTGTATCCATTCCTCTGTTGAGGGACATCTGGGTTCTTTCCAGCTTCTGGCTATTATAAATAAAGGCTGCTATGAACATAGTGGAGCATGTGTCCTTATTACATGTTGGAGCATCTGGGTATATGCCCGGGAGTGGTATTGCTATATCTTCCAGTAGAACTATGTATGCCAGGATTATCTTGCCAGAGGAAGTCGGGAATGAGTGAGCAGACACTTTTGGAGTGACCATATATTTGTCTTTGGGGAATACTGAGATGCAGATGCTAATTGGGACTGGATATAAGATGAGATTTCCTTTTTGTATGTGCACATGTGTGCACATGCATGTGAAGACACCACTGTGTGCCGTCTCTTAGTCACTCTCTACCTTATATTTGAGACAGTGTCACTATCTGAAACTCACAGACAGGCGACTAGCAAGATCCAGGGTTCTTCCCGTCTCCACCTTCTCAATGCTGCCACATGGCAACGTGCTCAGCTTTTTATGTGTTTTGGGAAGTGAAGTCAAGAGAGACAAGATCTGCCTCTTCCTGTCCCAACAGGGAATGTTCTAAGAAGAACAATGTCATCCCAAACTGGTTTGTTGCAACTTTATCACTTTTTGCCTTTGTTTTCTTCCCTTCCTCCCTCCTCCCTTCCTCCTCCTCCCTTTCTTTCTCTCTCCTTCCCTTGCTCTTTCTCCATTCTCTCTCTCTGTCTGTCTATCTGTCTGTCTCTCTGTCTCTGTCTCTGTCTCTCTCTGTCTCTGTCTCTGTCTCTCTGTCTCTCTGTCTCTCTCTCTCTCCCTCTCCCTCCTCCCCCCTCTCTCTCTTGAACTATGGTCTTACTATATAGGTCTGGCATGGAACTCTCCAGACTCCCTGGAGCTGGGCTGATTAGGCATTTGCTGTCACACCCACCCTTCAAGACTGGATTGGGGGAAAGGCCACTTGTTGTTGTTGTGAAATTAAAATATTTATATGTATGCATGTCAAGATGTCTAGAAACTCAAGAAATGACTTTCAAGGTAAAGTCTGCCTTACCCCTGTGCCTGGACATTCTCCAGGGTCTGCCCACTGTTTCTACACAGTCTCTGGAAACCCTTGCCTTTCACTAATTTGTCGGGCAAACTAAATGTTCTGAAATAGAACTAGAAGATCATACTATTTTACTCTATCCCTTGGGTTGGTTTATTCTCTTTATTTTTGCTAGGCTTCTCTAGAAGGCCCAATTTTGAAAATTTTATTCATTTATTTCCCTTCAAACTTATTTAATTATCTTAGTCTTTCTATCTTATGTGCATGTGTATTAGTGTGCGTGTGTGCAGGTATATGTGTGCCATTGTGCATGTGGTGGTCAGTACCCAATGTTGGTCCTTGCCTTCCGTCTTGCTTGAGACAGAGTCTCCTGGTTTTGCTCTTTTCTCCGTGTACAGCATGTCTCTCAAGCCTCGGAGAGTCTCCAGTATCCAACTCCCATCTCCCTGCAGAAGTGCTGGGAATACAGGTCTGAGTCACCACTTCACGTGGTCGTTATGTATATGACAATGCCTTACCCACTGAGCCAACTCCGGAGCCCTCATTTCTGGCCTTGTCATTTTTGTTTGTTACTGCTAGATCCTAGAGCTTCTTCTGAATGCCTTTACTGTTTATTTAACTATATATTTTCAGAACAGTCTACCCATGTGACCAGTAACCCCTTTCTTTCCAGCTTTGTTAAGACTCTTTTAGTGGGTCCCTTTCTACTCCCTCTTTCCCAAGTTAAGTAATCTACCGAGGTCTCAGTTTAGCTCTGTCTCTGTCTCTGTTTCTCTCTCTCTCTCTGTTGTCCATCTGTTATCTTATTTAATTAAGAGGCTGCTGACCTCTCTGCTGAACTCCTGTGCTCCTCTGTGCAGTTGTACTTCCACCCCGTCATGTTCTGTTTGTTGAGTCTAAGTCCATCATCAAGTACAAAACGGAGTTTTTAGTTAGTCTTTGGGGTGGGGGTGGGGATTTCCTGTTGGTCAACTTGAAACACATTTGTCAATGTTTCCTTTTCCTTTGTCCCTGGCCTTGCTCAATCATTCGCTATCTCTTGATGACTTACTGCTAATTTACCTCCCTCAATCACAGATTTCCTTCCTGAATTAATGTAGAATCGCTGTCCTTTCAGTCTTGATTCTGTCTTCATTCAAGACTGTCTCCATGTACTCCTAGGGACACATCCCAAGCATGACTTCATTTTTTTCACACATTCTTTGACAGTCTGGCGCAGATATGTAGTGTGTCCTAGTGATGCTTGCCCACTACTCTCTCACACTCCCTGCTCCTCCTGAGCCCCCTCCCAACGATTCCCCCTCGTATTTACACATCTTCTTTCTACGGAGCTCCTCAAGGCAGCTTTGTTACTTGTTTTGTTGGTTGGTTTTGAGACAAGGTCTCAGTATGTTGCCTGGAAGTCAAGATCCATTTTCATCTTCTTCCTTCTGCTTTGAGAATATATCATACCCAGCTCTTAAATCTAAAATTTAAGAAGATTCTTTAATAAGTTTAATTTTTGAAGTTTCCCCAATGTCTACCAAATAAGTCCAAACTTCTTATCAGGGCTTTGGGTTTAATTTCATTCACTAAGCAAATGTTTACAAAGTTCTTGTTATTTGGCAGCTAAGGCAGGATAGAAAGTTGGGAAATTTAGAGGAACTAGGAAGGGGAAAGAAATTCTTCTGTCCTTATTTAACTTCTTACTGATTCTTTGTGAACTTCACATCATGTGCCCTGATCCCACTCATCTACCCATCCCTTCATACCCACCCTATGCTCTTGCAACCAACCCCCCAAAGAACAAAAAAAAATATGGAAGCTGTAGTGTGTGACATCGTGTCCCACAGCATACCCTTTCGTCCACATGTCTTTACTTGCAAATATTCATCGAAATGAGTCATCGGTCTGCTTCAAGATCTCTGGCTCCTCAATACTAGATCCCCACTGGGACACCCCTTGGATATCCTGCTGTTGCCCAGTGCCATGGAGATCATGAAGTATAACAAGTTTAAGCTTACCCCTGACTAGCTTACAAATAAATGAGACCCAGACTGTGCTTACTTTATTTGGCTTTGACAATGACTGGGGGCAACCCCTAATCTACATGCCTAACTGCTGGCCTGGCTACCTCCCTTGGTGTACCCCTGATATTTGTTGTTTCTCCTGGCCACCTGCTCATGGCTCTTTTCCTCTCATGGCGGTTTCCTCTCCCTTTTCGGTTTTTTTTTTTTTTTTTCCTCCTTCTCCCGCCCCAGTCTCTCCTCCTCTGACCAGGTCAGTGCAAACCCAACTCCCTGTAATCTCTCCAGTAATTGGCGGTAGCCAATTTTATTTAACTAATAGTTTTAAATCAAGGTTTGCACAACAAAAGCGTGTAAACAGAAGTCACTCACAGGAATAGAATTTAGCAACACAGTTCTTAGCAATAGACCCGGCTGTAGGACTGGGCCCTTTTTCATGCTCCTGCAGTTCAAAGCCTTGATTTGGGGCCTCAATGGTAGCTCAATGGGTCAACCATCAGCTATCCTGCATCCACACCACCAGTGTGAGCTCTCCGGCACCGCCCCAGATGGTTCACTCGATGCCTCAGTTGGCAAGGGGTAGAGACAGCTTTCCTACTTGGATGCCCTCAGGGCCCGCTCAGCCACACCCAGGCCAGAAGGGTCAGCTCTATTGTGCTTCCCAGGTGAGATGCAGGGCATCTTTTCCGAAGTGATGTAGTAGGTGAGGGGCTGGGCCTGCTTTTGGAACCAGCTCTCTTGCCAGTCATACATGAGGGGTGGAGGTGGGCATCCATCTATCCCTCACCCAGGCCACTGCATGCCAGATAAGTGACAGGGTCAGCTCCCCCACTCTCATGCCTTTGGAGTCAGTTCACACACACCCCCACCCACTCCCTACCCCTTAGCATCAACTGTACTGTGTTGACCAGGCAAGACTCTCCCGAGTGTTGTAGCCGCAGAGGGGCAGGGTCCACACACCTGCTCTCGACTCTGAGACCAGCTTTCTGCCTGCCGAGTATGGTGAGGGGCAAGGTGGAGGAGGCAGCTCTCCCTCACCCAAACCACTGAATGGCAGAGAAGTGGCAGGGCCAGCTCTCCCATGCTCGTGCCTTTGAAACAGCTTATCCTGAAACCTGGGCCAGCACTATTTACTGTGCTTCCTAGGCAAGGTGTGGGGTCTACTCTGCCCAGTACTGCAGCTGGCAAAGGCTGGGGCCAGCTCTGTACAGCCTCCAGACTTCAACATGGTCCTAGGTTGAAGTCTAGACCAGGACAAGTGCCAGCAGTAATAGGCTCCCACTGCTGTAGGGCCACAGACCTAGACATGCCGGTCGGTGGCAGCACAGGCCTCGACCTCACTATGGCTTTAGACAGCATAGCTGGCTACTCACGTCAGGCTGTTCCTCACGACCCTTGAGTTTCCAGTTCCACCTCTCTTCATCGTGCCCACATCTTTCTGCTTCTCTTTCTCTTCCATCTCTCCACCACTTATTTGTTCATCTAAGTGGTGCCTGGTGCCTCTGGGTGTCTGGCGGAATCTCAGGAGTGGTCTCAGGAGTGTCATGCCCCTCCCATGCCTTGCCTCCCACATACCACTGGGCAGGGGCTATCTCTGGTGTACCTGCCTGCCTAGGCCTGGTGCCACCAGATTGGGCATGGGGTCATCTCAGGCTTGCTATACCCACCCACACTGTGTGAAGCTAGTCAGGGGTCATCTATGGTGTGGTCAAGAAAAACAATTCTTACCACAGAGTCTGATAGAAGTTGAGGACGAGGGGATATGCGTGTAGTGATGAATCCATGGCTCACTTCTAATTCCATCCTTGGAATGGAGACAGTAGGCCCCTAGTGAGATTATCTCCTCGCTGAGGTGGTAAAATGCCCATTTACACACATAAAATTCTTTGATAAAAATGAGGGATATGGTGTCCCCCAGGGAGGTGATCTATAAATAGAAACAATTTCAGATAGGCAGAGCTGGGGTTGGGGGGGGGGCTCTGAGAACCATTCTGGACGAGAAACGGTGGGGGGACTTTGCAGAAGTCTATGAAGCTGGATTTTATAAGACGTGCAGGGTTTCGTGGCCATGGTGAGTATTTATGGATCTCCTTAGTACATGGTCTTATTGAGGACATCTAGATATGTAATGGGTTACGTGTGGCTAACAGGAAGATATGTAATGGGTTACGTGTGGCTAACAGGAAGATATGTAATGGGTTACGTGTGGCTAACNGTAATGGGTTACGTGTGGCTAACAGGAAGATATGTAATGGGTTACGTGTGGCTAACAGGAAGATATGTAATGGGTTACGTGTGGCTAACAGGAAGGCGGAAGGAGAAAGACATAGTACCAACACCACCCCTCAGCCCAGTTATCTCAACACAGTGGAAGAGAAGTAGACAATTCCATGCAACCTAAGTCAGATGGTGTCTTAGTCAGGGTTTCTATTCCTGTGGAAAACATCATGATTAAGAAGTATGGAAGGAAAAGGCTTTTCGGTTTACACTTACACATTGCTATCATCAACAAAGGAAGTCAGGACTGGAACTCACACAAGGCAGGAACCTGGAGGCAGGAAGGAGCTGATGCAGAGACCATGGAGGGGTGCTGCTTACTGGCTTGCTTCCCCTGACTTGCTCAGCCTGCTTTCTTATAGAACCCAGCTGTTGTTCCTGTCTTATAACAAATGCAGATGGTTTGGGATTAGGATGAACTCAGAGCAAAGTGGTTTAAAAACTGGTTTTAAAACATTGGTCACTGAATTTGACCCTTTGGTTTTTCATATCTAAAAAACATAACATGACTTGTCTGATTTAACTATTAAGAGTCTGTAGGTGTATCTCTCACCGAATAGCGCAGCATTCTAAAGCAGCAATTCAAACATAACTACTTATCACACCATCATGTGTGGACCAGGCACCCAGGCAGGATACTGGGGCAGATACCAAGTGAAAGATATTGTTAGTGTCAGTGATGCACTTAAGAGTAGCAGTCAGGAAAGCAGCTAGAGACAGCAGGTCTCTGGAATCTAGCATGCGGTTCTGTATTTAACTCTCTTAACATAACATGTGGGTCCCATAGCTCCTCACATGTGAAAAATGAGTCTGTGAGCTAATTCCCACAAACTCAGATGGCTGGTAGGAAATTTGTTTTTAGCATGCATTTTAAAAAGTTCTTGCTAATCTGGTTTATTATCTGTTACTCTGGTGGTTTGTAAATTTTTTTTTTTTTTTTGCCTGTTTAAGCAAAGTTTTATTTGTTTATTTTAGAATCTGTTGAATGCTGTGGCTCATCTCCTAAGTAAGATGGTCTTGTGCCAGAGTGTTAAATATAACTTACAGTGTGAAGCATCCGTGGGCAAAGGCCTCCTGGGAAGGCATTTGTGGACCCTCGGTGAGGACCAGGTTGTATTAGTAATGGTCTAACAGTTTCTCTCCCACGGTAATTCTGCCCTGAGTCTTGATTGACACCTCTCACTTGTTTTACCAAGCATTATGAAATGAAGTAGTGAAGACTTAGGTAGGTCAGAATTTTACTTGCTTTGCAAATGACATGAGAATTTTTCTTTCTCCAAACTAGGCAACAATTGAATGGATTTTTCTCTTTGATTTTTCCCAAAAAATTTGTTAGTTCTTTTGACATTTCAGACCTGTTTATAATATGTTTTGATCATATTCATCATCCATTCCTTCCCCAACCCTTTCTAGATCTACTCTCAATACCAACTTCAGGTCCTTTTTTCTTTTTTTAACTACCCAGAGAGTTCAATTTATTCCCACCGGTGTGGGGCTATCCACTAGAACCTAGCCCACCTATGAGAGCCTATATCCTTAAAGAAAACCTACCGTTCCTTCCCTAGTAGCCACCAATTTTCAATCAACCCCAGCTAAAGGAGAAGGACTTTCACTCAAGGACTATTTGTAGCTTTTCTGTTCTTCACAATGCAAGGCAATAGTAGCAGCTCTCTTGAAGCCAATGCCTTAGCAATGCTTCTTATCACATTCTTAACTCTAGGGAATCCACAGAACAATAAATCAATCTTTGATTTACAGTGCCTGCTGATAGCTTTAGTGTAAATATTCCTACCAGCATAATTGGAAAGTACCAACATGATGTCATTGATTAGATACGGTGTTGCTAAGAGATGTGGCAAATGCTTTTATGAAGTGTTTATAGACACGGCCTTGAGGCCACTGATAATCACGAGACTGAATAGGCAAGAATTGAGACTTTTTGTGTATTTTATTACTTTTATTTAAAAATGATTTATTTAATTTTATATTCATATGGTTTGTTTGTTTGTTTGTTTATTTATTTTAGTTTTTCAAGATAAGGTTTCTCTGTGTAGCTCTGGCTGTCCTGGAACTCATTCTGTAGACCAGGCGGGCTTCGAACTCAAGAGCTCCACCTGCCTTTGGCTCTGGACTGCTGGCATTAAAGGTATGTGCCACCATGCTCAGCTTCTATGACTTATTTTTTCTTAAGATATATATTTTTTTTGTTTTATGTGCGTGATTATTTTGTCTGCGTCTGTCTGTGCACCATGTGCGTACCTGGTGACCACATCAGACCCCTGGAACCCGAGTCACAGATAGAGAACCTAGCCTAGGTCCTCTGCAAGGGCATCCAGTGCTCTTAACCACAGAGCCATCTCTCCAGCCCTAGGTTTAAGTTTTAATTAACAACTGACGGAAGACATTGGATAACAACCCCTTTTGAACCAGGTATCCATACACCGGCTCCAGGTCACACCGATAAGGAACACTTATCTGTTTAATATTGTCTCATTACCCACAATGCTTTTGAGAGGCTGGGTTTTCCCAGGTCCCAGAAGCCTAGTCAGTTCTCCAAAAGGAAAGATGGGTGATCTTCAGAACAAATCGATTCCCGTAGGTTGTCATGCTTCCTGTTTAAAGGTAACCAAGAATGTGCGCTCTTATAGATTCCCCCACGTATATGCATATAACAAACATGTATATACACATATACCATATATATGTATATATGGCATCTCTCTATGTATATCATTATACATTATATACATGTATTATACAATTGCATTATACATGATACAACATACAAATTTATATACAGTATACAAATGTCAACAATGTTCATTCGGGAAAGGAGAGAGAAATAATGGATGTTTGCAAAATGGAAAGTAACTTGTTTTTTTGAGACAGGGTTTCTCTGTGTAGCCCTGGCTGTCCTGGAACTCACTTTGTAGACCAGGCTGGCCTCGAACTCAGAAATCCACCTGCCT
>NC_034608.1:83621771-83623914 GCF_900095145.1 Mus pahari | reverse complement strand
TTTTTAAGTTTTTAGATAGACTAAAAGTCCTTACATGGCCTGCAACATCTGCCTTTAGGCTGTGCTCTCCTACAACATCAGAATCATATTCTCCAGGGACCATATTTAAAGAAAATGCGGGCTTTCAAGTGTAATTAGATGCCTTCTGACATAAAAATTCTCCTGGATTAACCAGGGTGCATGTGATCATATTGTTTTTTTCTTTGTTTTTTGGTAAGGAAAGGAAAAGGTGAGGGGCGGGAGACAGACAGACAGAGAGATAGACAGAGAGACAGAGAGAAACAGAGACAGAGAGAAAGAGAGATAGAGTGTGACAGAGAGACAGAAACAGAGACAGGGGAGGGGGAGAGGGAGAGGGGGAGGGGGAAGGAGAATCAGAATAGACAATAAGACTAGAGCTGCCACCAGGAGCAAGGCCCTGCAGGCACTTTGGTCACAGCCTTTCTGCAGTAGCTTTGTGCCTCTGATCACAGAAGTGTGACAGGGTTGTGTGGCTTTAAGCCATGCAGTGGAGCCGTTTGTTAGGGCGGCACTAGAAACAGACGTATCTGCTATGAACACTCACTGTAGGTCCTGCAGGTATCCATTTCCACTTATCTTAGGTAAGTAATTCTGGAGAGCTGAAGTCTGGGCCCTAGAAATGTGCAGGTTTAACTTCAGAGCTGGCAAAGCTCTTTTCCAGTGTGGCTGATTTGTTGTTGTTGTTGTTGTTGTTCTCACCAACACTGTGTGAGAGGCTGCTAGTTGCTATACATCTTTGCCAGAATTTAATTCATGTTTTTCTTAACTACTTAATATGAAAATGTTTAGCATCTCTTAGACACTTATCAGTAATATACTAGATGTAAAGCATTTAAATATTTTGCATCTTTTTATTTTATTTTATTTTTTGCATCCACACTGATGTGTTTATAAAAAGATAAAGAGGTATAAGATATGCTCTACGGGGTGTGGTGAGGTGTGGGGAAAGGGAGTACCTCAGCAGGCCCATGCCAAGGCATCCCTTCCCCCTGAGGGTACATGTTGGGGCAGTTCTTTATACACTCTAGATATAGTTTTCTTATTAAGTAAATATTCTATTGTATGAGTTTGGTTTCTACTTTTAAAATAATTGTTGATGCAGAAAAGGTTTTATTTTTCATAGAATTCAATTTACCTACATTTTTGTTGGTGTTAATTTTTGTTTGTGTTTAGTTAATATCTAAGAATCGTTTGACAAAACTAAAATCATGGAGATTTTATCCATCTATTTGTAACATTTTCAGTTTTAATATTCCAAGTTAGCTTTATATATGATATAAGGGGAGGCTCATTCTTCCTAACCGTTTCTTTTATTTAAAATGTATGTCTGCTATGTTTGTGCATGTGTGTGCCATGTCTCTGAGTCTGTCTGTGTATCTGTGTCTGCATCTCAGTACACGCATGCACTTGAGTGTGAGTGCCTTCAAAAAGTAGAGGCATGACATACTCAGGAGCTGGAGTTACAGATGTTCCCGAGCCTCCTGGGTGCTGGGAGGCAAACTCAGGTCCTCTGCAAGTGCTAATTCTCTTTACCACTAGGCCATCTCTTCAGCCCCCACCAGCTTCATTCTTTATTCTTTTGCTTGAGGCAATCCAGGTGCCCCGACTTCAGGAGATTAAACTGCTTGAGGCCAGGCAGGTGACTTTTAAAGACTACCCCTGAAGGAGTAGAGAAGCTGTTATACCTTTAAAGTGACTTTTGTTTCAGAGAAGAGTAATTTAGAAGAAACTGCTAAACTTGCCAAGTCATCCCGCCCCTCCCATTGAAGGTGACCCAGAGTGAACTTTGCCTTGTGTTGCTCTATGCTTTCCATCCTGGGGGAGTCCTTTTTTTTTTTTTTTTAAGTTAACATGTGATGTATGGGAAGATCCGACCTCAAACTGAACGCGTTCAGGACTATGCCCATCTCCACACAAGTTGATGTGTTTCTCAAGTAAAAGCCCCGTTCTTCCTTTTTCCAGGAAGACGATACTTTGGGAATGATCACGGCTGCTGGCTTTATTTGCTGCATCTAAGCCTTTCTCCACTCTTATGTTTAAATTGTCAGTTTTGCTCTATATGACCTAGCACAAGGCAAGGCCTGGGCCAAGTAGTGGGAGTGGGTGGGTAGGGGAACAGAGG
>NC_034608.1:83619133-83621736 GCF_900095145.1 Mus pahari | reverse complement strand
GGGGGGAGGGGTATGGGAAACTTTCGGGATAGCATTTGAAATGTAAATAAAGAAAATAATAATAAAAAAAAAATTACACAAATAAAAAAAAAAAAAATTGTCAGTTTTGTTCTCGCCACTGGGTGAGCCCATGATGTTATGAAAGACTATTATTCCTTCCACTGGATGGTTTGTAATTCTTATAGAAAATCTGTTGCCCAGATATATGTGGGTCTATTATTGGCTCTTAAACCTATTGCACTGATCTATATTTTTGCCCTGCTGTTCACATCACACTCTAGATTACCACTGTCTTGTACTAAATTCTAAAATCAGGAAGTGTGAGTTGACTTACTTTGTTCCTTTTTGAGATCATTTTAGCATTTTAGGACCTTTGAATTTTCATTTGAATTTTAGAATCTGCTTGTGAATAAGATGATAGCTGGGACCGCAAGAAAATTTTATCACACTTACACATGACATCGAATAAATATCTCCATTTTAATACCTCTTACCTTTTCTGATCTGTAAACCTAAAGTTTTTTCATTATATATTATTGAGCCTTTCAAATTTTCTTTTAATAATGTCTTAGCAGTCCCAATATTCACTCATTGCTTTCTTATTGCTGTGATCAATACCTGACAAGAAAGCATCTTAAAGGGAGAAGGTGTATTCTTCCCATGGTGTGACACGCCCCTCTGCACTTAATTTTTTGGAAAGTTCAGCATGAATGGATATTTGGTTGAGCAGATGATTTTTCTCCTTTAATTTGTTTATGGCTAGAAAAATAATACCAAGCGAAGGAAATGCATCCTCTTCAGATTTGCTATTCCCAACAAAGTGGCACTGACGAGAACATACTATTCCTTTGCAGATGCATTTATCCAATATAAACTCCAGTGAGCAAGAGAAATGTGCATGTAACCATGAGAGGAGTTGTAGCATTACACATTCGCACGAAAAACAAAGGGCATTCTTGTTTCTTTGTGGAGTTGCTGGCATTTTTGAGATCATTCTAGTCTGAATCAGGAAGAAGTGGCAGAGTGTGGTAAATTCTACCCACCTCTTCCTATGTGTGGCAATGATGATCTATTTATACACTAAGGTTCATTTTATATTTGCTGTTCTGTTTCTGTTTTCAGTGTGTGTGTGTGTGTGTGTGTGTGTGTGTGCGTGTGCGTGTGCGTGTGTGTGTGTGTGTGTGTGTGTGAGAGAGAGAGAGAGAGAGAGAGAGAGATATTTTCTTCTTTTGTAGGAGGTTGGTTTTTATGTATCAGTTTTGGAGGTTCATTGTTTCTTTCATTATTTTTGATGTGAGTAGGTTTAATGGGTACCTTTTTTAAATTGATATTTCTGATAAGTTTTTAAGAATGCTACTTGCAAAAAACTTGAAGAAATGCTATGGTTTTTGGTTTTATCAATTCCATTGACAACTCTGCTTATGGAAGGATATGCCTGTGGGGCACTGGGCTGTGCACAGACACCCTGGTCTCCAGTTGAGCTGAGGTCTTGAACCTCGGTGGGACCTGGAGGGAGGGTGGTAATTTCCACCTACATGAGACAGAAGGCGGTTGAGCATGTCTCCTGGACCCCTGGCTCCTGTTAAAGTTACTACCCCCACAGGGGAGGTCTGTGGCTATCAGTCACACAGACAATGTCCCAAGCTTATGGCATTCTGGCTAGACTCCACCCCCACAGTTACCTGGCAACAGCAAGACAGCCCAGCCCACTATAAGAGGTAATGCTCACTCTCTTTAAGCTCTCACTTCTCTTACCACCGAGCACTCCCCTCTCTCCCTGCCCTCTCTTCCCTTCTTCTCCAGGGCCAAGTGCCACCCTGGGACCCCTATTCTGTTCTCAGCTCCTCTGCCATATCCAGTGTGGGATGCCAGAGGCTGAGAACCTGGTACCTGGGGCTGCCCCTTGTCCACTACCCGCCTCTGTGTGGGGTCAGTGGCTTAACACATCCAGATGCCCACCCGGGGCAGCATGGAAAGCATGTGCAGTTCTCCTGTGTTTGCCCGCCCAGAGCACCGGAACTCTGGCAGGACATGGGTTCTCTTCCACTCCCCTCTTTCCCACACACCCATGGCTCCGCATATGCCCAGGTGTTGAACTTGGTAGATAATCTGTGCCATTCATGCTAATCCTTCTCACAGAGAGTACCATCTAACAGGAATGTTCCTGCTGTCATGAGTGTGATAGAAGATTCCATCTAAACTCTCACATCATATTTTCATCATGGGTAGAGGCACCCAATGTGCCTATGTGTTCTATGTGGTGTTACAATGCACCCCTGGACTTGCAATCATTTTTGAGATAATTGGTTCCACAACTCAGATAAAATGTTCTATATGTCTGAAGGAATATTCATCATTAGTGTGTTAGGCATCCTGAAGACATCTAAGAGCTTTTATTTGGATATCAAAGTGCTAAGTCTCCAGTGTCATGTACACTCTGCAAAGGGCCTTCATTTGGCCTGTAGGATCTCTATCCTCAGTGTTTGACACTGCTTTTCATGATGTTGGCTTGAATAGAGGTTGAAAAAAAATGTTAAAGATATTACACTATTAAAACAACACAACATAAACAACTTTCTCCTCCTCCTCCTCCTCCTCCTCCT
>NC_034608.1:83592912-83618895 GCF_900095145.1 Mus pahari | reverse complement strand
TCTTCTTCTTCTTCTTCCTCTCTATCTCTCTCTCTCTCTCTCTCTCTCTCTCTCTCTCTCTCTCTCTCCATTTTAAAAAATTCTTCCCTCATTTATTACATCTTGACCACAGTAACACAGTTTCCTCTTCCTCCCTTCCCCTTCCCTCCGGCCTCTTTGGCCTCTTCCCCCTCCCCCAGGTTATCTCCCTTCCCCTCTCCTCCAGATCCACTCCCTTTCCTCCTCTCCCCTCAGAAGGAAGCAGGTCTCCCAGGGACACCAACCAAACACTTCATAACAAGCTACAGTAAGACCAGGCACATACCATCACATCAAGGCTGGACAAGGCAACCCAGTAGGAGGAAAAGGGTCTGACAAGTAGGGAAAAGACTCAGGGAGAGCCCCTGCTTCCACTGTAAGGATTTCCACAAGAACATCAAGCTACTAAGCCTAACATGTATGTAGAGGACCTAGGTCAGACCCCTACAGGTTCCCTAATCTTTCCAGTTCCCATGAGTCTTGGTCAGGTGATTGTGTGGTTGTATTCTTGTGGTGTGTCCCTGACCCTTCTGGCTCCTCCAATCCTTCCTCCCCCTCCTCCACAGGACTCTTCTGACTTCTGCCAAATGTTTGGCTGAGCTTCTCTGCATCTGTTCCCATCAGTTTCTGGATGAAGTCTCTCTGGTCTCTTCGATGACCATTCTGCTAGTCTCTGGTTCCAGCAAGCTCTGCAGGCAGGACAAATTGTAGGTGGGAGGTTTTGTGGCTGAGTTGGTGTCCAAATCCCTTCTTTCTGACTTCTGCTTTCCATAGTTTTATCTTTTTAACCTCAGTTCAACTCACCCACCTTTTCTAAATAGACTTTCTTAGGGGAGGCACAATATCTCAGTTCCTGTTTTTCCCTTCCTTTTAAGCACACATAGGAGAAAATGCTTCCTAATGCTAATAATATTCACGGTTGTTGCATTCTTGAGAAATCCACTCTAATGAATTAACCAATTTATTTTATGAACATCTTCTATATCTTGTTTCCAGGAAGAATTGAGTACACGGGTCAGTTTCAGTTGCTCCAACCATGTGTAGAACATAGTGAAATGAAAAATTTATTTCTGTGTATTAAACAAGAGTTCAAAAAGTACTCATGATGATAGTCATTATTCTTTTATTTATCTGTTCATTGAACAGATAGTAGTGAAAATATAAATACATTTATTTTATATTCTTTGAGACTCTAAAATGCTTTACTTGTGTGTGCGTGTGTACATGCACATGTGTACACCACAGGACACTTGTGGAGGTCAGAGGACAACATATAGGAGTCAGCTGTCTCCTGCTACCATGAAGGTCTTAGGATGGAGCTCAGTATGACTGGATTGGCAGCAAGTGCCTTTACTCCGTGAGCCATCTTGCTGGTTAAAATCTCCTCTTTTTTTTTTCCCCCTTTGGAAGAGTGAGAGAGTCACTGCTATCAAATCAACTTGATGCCCATCTGAGAGGGTCAGACAGGCAAACATCCATCTCTTGAAACACCACGGTGGCAGCACCACCAGGATGAAATAGCACCACAGTTTTATTCTAGCTTTCTGGGAACCTTTAACATTTTTAAGTCTTTCATTAGTAATTTACATGAGGCCTTAGGTCAATAATTTGGTACGGTTTCAGCATGTGCAGCATTTTTGCATGAATTAACTGAAGACACCACTCTGAGCAGATGAACTGCCAAAAGGCATTTCCTTCTGAGCTTATGAAACACATGCAGATCTGTGCTAGGCCAGCTTTCCTGTCTACGTCCCTGTGACTGTGCAAAGCTGCAAGAGGTACCATGACCCTAATATCTTACAACTGCCTGAAGCAGAGGGTACCTGGGAGATATCTGTCAACTCGAGTTGATCCTCTCTTTACTTCCTTCATCCCTCAAGATGTCAGTATCACTCATCACAGACCACTACCAATGGGTTGCCCATGTCCAGAAATGTCAAGGATTATTGACTGATCCTTCATTTAAGCCAGTGAATCTTATACAGGCTAGTTAGAGATGAAGTGGCCTAGTGGATAAAGATCTTGTCACGCAGCTGTGTGCAGCAGGGTTTAGAGTCCCTAGCACTCATGCAAAAGCCAGCCAGGCTTGGTGAAAGCAATAAATAGAAAACGATTGGAGAAGTCACCTGATGTCAACTTTGGGCGTACACACACACACACACACACACACACACACACACACTTTCACCCTCACACATACAAAGATGCATATATACATACACATTCATTTGCATGTATATACAAAAGAATAAAATTTATTCTGTTAACCATTTTCCTGTCACTGTGACAAAGTACTCTAGAAAGTCAACTTCAAAGGGGACAGGCTTTGTTTGGGCTCCTTGTTTGAGAGGTTTCAGTCTGTATTCTGCTGTCTCTAGGTCTGAGCTGAGACCAAGTATCAGAGCAGGAGATGTAATGAAACAGGGCTGCACTGGGGAGGCAAAGCAAAAACTTGTGTTTATAACAAAAATCTCTTCCCCTAAACACATTGTCATGAATCTATAACTTAATTAATTTACTAATGAGGCCAGATCACCTCTCAAAGCCCTCACTCACTCTCCAGTACAGCTGCACTGTGGACCAAACCTTTAATATCTGAGCTTTGGAAAAAAGTTAAGATCTAAACTGTAACAACCTTACTGGAAAAATGATGGGCTACTGTGTACCGTGGGTACCAAATCTCCCTCTGGCTCTCAAAGTTTGCTCTATCCAAACCTAATAATACATGCTTCCCTACGGGATGGGCTATAAGACCACTGCAGAAACAAACATGCTTCTATCTGCTCTGGATCTTTTGCTCTAGGAGAAAACTGTGTTAACAATAGATTTTTTGATAGATAATCTCCCTGTAGTCCAGATACATTAAAATGGGGTTGGAGCTGATTAAGGATCTAAGTGAGACTACAAAAGTCAGCAGAGAAGGCTACATGGACAAGCTGGAGTTCCCTGGCAGTTGTGGACCCATTAGAGTAGAATGACTAGCTTGACAGACGTAGGGTAGATAAAGAAGAGAGAACTTGAAACTAGGAATTAGGAACAGCATGTTGTAAGGCACGTGTGGAAGATTCTGTGTAAAAGTAGGTTAGACAGTAAGACCAGTGAAGAGATTCCAAGGCTGGAGTATTTATGTATCATCAGCATATGTCCCGACTCTCTGTTCTGTAATGTATCCCGTCAAAGTCAAGTTTTATTAAAAAAAAAAATAATTAAAGACGGGCTCTCAAGTACATATCCTCAAACTTGCTATATAACTGAGGATAACCCTGAACTTCTGGCCATCCTTGCTCTGCCTCCTGGATACTAGGATGTTATAGATATGTGCCTGGTATATGCAACACTAGGGATCAAATACAGGACCCCATACACACTAGGCAAGAACTCTTAACAACTGAGTTACATCTTCTACCAGATGAGGTAACTTATTATCTCTGCAAGTACTATACGTTGTCTGGACTTAGCTAGGCTGTTCCCATCTGGTGTCCCTCCTGTAGTGGATCAAGACGCCAGCTGAAACTGTAGCCTTCTGAATGCCCACCTGGCTAGAGGTTCAATTTAGCTCACACTAATAGATGATGCCAGCAATAGGATAGGAGCTCAATGAAGCTTTTGCCTACAGTGCCAACGTCTCCTCTTTCCATATAACTTGGACTGACTGCATACCAAAAGATGTGTTCCAAAGGAATTTCCCCAAGATAGATATCCTAAGATGCAGAATGAAGATTCTACCAAGCTAGTGATAGGCTGGTCAGGCTGAGTCATTTATGTCATGTTCTATTAGTGGAAACACCACCAGTGCCCACGCAGAATTGGAGAAGTGGGAAGATAGAATCTAAAACTCTTCATAGTGTTGGCAAGAAAATACTACAAGCACATCAGGAATGGAAAATTCTGTTGAGGCCATCTTTTGGAAATGAAATCTGTCACAGCATGGGTACTTAAAGATTTTCTTTTCTTTTTCTTCATGTGGATGTATGTGTGCGTCCATGTCACATGAGTATAGGCTCCTGTAGAGGTCAAAAAGAGATGTAGGATCTTCTGGAGTTGTAGTTAAAGGCTGTTGTGAGATACCCAACATACTAGGGACCAAACTTGAGACCTCTGGAAGGGCAAGAAGCAGTCTAAATCCTTGAGCCATCTCTTTAGCACCCCAAAGCATAGATAGTTAAACTAGTAAAAATTATGACAGAAAAGAGAATGAGCAAATTGCTAAATGATACTAGAGACAAAACAGGTCTGTCAAAATCTGAGGCAAGGAAAAATAGGAGGCAATAAGTATGTTGTATTAGTTTGCTTCCTGCTGTTGAAACAAACAACCCTGACTAAGAGCAACTCGGGGAAGAAATGGTTTACTTAGCTTACATTTCCAGTTACAAGCCATCATGGAGAGAAGTCAGGGCAGGCACCTGCAGGTAGAAGCTGAAGCAGAGGCCATGGAATAATGCTGCTTTTGACTTGCTCTCCATGGCTTGCTCAGCCTGCTTTGTTATACAACCACACACACATACACAGCACACAGCACACAGCACACAGTAGCACTGCACAAAAGGGGGCACAATTTTGAAAATCGTATAGATAATACTTCAAACCATCTGAATTTGAAGAGGTACAATGTTTGAAAATCATTTGAAGTGTGAACAAGCTTTCCATAGCTGTGCCCAGCAGACCACTCTACATAAGTTTTATAATTCAAATGACACCACGGAGGCCTCCACTCAGTTTTATGAGAAGACACTCCACCATTACGATCCCATCAGACATGTTTGTAAGCTATCACAGTCCTGGAGCAAAGATGCTGTTTCTTTGCATGGTAATTAACTCACTTGCGTACTTCACCTACTACCCTTGGCTTGCATGTGTACAATTAATTCCACACCTACAAGTTGACCTGATTCCTTGTGCTTTACTTGAGTTTTGGTGACTGTTCCTGAAAAATCAGTGTTAGTAGGAATATTGGGAACAGTAAATAATTCGCCAGCAAATCCCTAGACTGTAAATTGACCCTTATACTGAGATTGCATGCAATTAGAGTTCCCCCCATGTCTATTGCCATTCTGTTCCTCCAGCAGTGAACAGCATGGCCATCTAGAACCACAAACCAGTATCAACTGCATTTCTCTTCTTAATTAAAAACAAAGTGTGTGTGTGTGTGTGTGTGTGTGTGTGTATGTGTGTGTGTGCTAGGATTGTGTGTTACTGTCTGTGAGTTCAAGTATACCCCTGCTGCTGTATGCATATGGAGGTCAGAAGACAACTCTGGGTCCTGGTTCTTACCTTCATCCTTCAGGTTAGCTGGCTTGAGAGTCTCTATGTATTCCACTTACCACATTGCTTTAAGAGTAATGGATTGGGTACCCAAACAGGTCTTTATGCATGCACCACAGGCACTCTGTTGAGCCACCACCCCAACCCCTCATGGATAGCATTTCTAGCAGCCTTCAAGCTGCCAGTTATTTGCATGTCTGTGTCCTAAAACCAACCTGAGTATTTAAACCTGTTCTGGCCACACCTTTGTTTTCTTGCCCATCTTTTTGCTTATTTTGGCTTGTTCCAAAAAGCAAAAGTTATACCTGGGAGGAGTTGTATTTCATGCTTGGGTGGCTCTTTCTATACATAACGTTTATTTGTAAGCCTATGGGGCTTCCCACTCAGCTTTACTGTAGCCTAATCTCTGATAAGAAGACTGAGGATATTGAGTGGAGGATTTTTCCCCCAGTGGAACTCTGCTGTGGGAAAGCATTTTACAATGCCAAGTTCAAGTACTCCTGATTGGAATGAATTGGTGTAAGACAGCCACATGAAGTTTATAGAGTGGCAATAAGGACAACCAGTCAGTCACTGCGTTTCACCAGGTCCAGTGCTGGTGACATAGATAGGCAGCTTAAGGATCCCCTGATGTGTGGGTCGGGAGTAACTTATTGGTTATAATCCTGAACTCCAATAAGATCTAATGAACAAAATAAAATTTCTTTTCCAGAACATCAGTGACTTAGTAGTTTCTAAGTAATGTCTTAAGAGTTTAGTGGAAATGTTATAAGACCACATTCAAATTAATTTAAGGCAAGAAGGAATCAAAATATTCAATAGGACTGGTGGTGCAGCTCTGTGATGAAGAATGTACTTAGCATGCTCAAGGCCTCAGGGAAAGTCTGCACCTGGTGACACTTACTTGCAATCTCAATTCAAAGGAAAGAGAGATGAGGAACATGGATTTGAGGACCAACAGACTGGCCTATTCCAAAACAAAAATAAGATTTGAAATAAAAAAGGAGCATTGTAGAAGGGCAGATATTTTTCTAGCATCATATACAAGACCTCAAGTTTGATCAACCACGCCAAGTGGGGAGAAGGAAGGAAAGGAAAAATAATAGACCGCCAATAACACTTTTCAGGTGTGGGGGGGAAGGTATAGCTATGGAATCAAACAATAAAGACTTATGGATCCTAGGAAGATGTCTGGACTAGAAATTGGTACAGGGCTTAGGCTTCTCCATCAGGCTTGGCAAGGGGGCACAAGCTATGGTTTGTCTGGATGCACAGGGATGCTCCTGTGGAGTTACGTGCAAACATGCGCATCTCAAAAGAAACCCATGTGCAGTACAGTGAGCTTGAAGGTAATCCCTTTCTGCTGCTTCCTTTCCTGTGCCACACCCTCCAGGCTTCTAGGGAGAGAGTTCAATTCTCTTCCTCTAGAATGTCCCAATTGCTGAGTCATCTAGGCCAAGCGACAGAGCTTATTTATCACACACAGTGTAATGACTGGAGAGGCATTCAGTAAGCTCAGCTAGGACTAGGGACACAATGCCAGCTGGCTTTTTCTGTCTCTTCAGCTAGACCTTTGTACATTCCACCTTACCTCTTTAGCCCTTGTGCTGAAGGACACTTGACTACAGGTCCTCAAAGCTAGAGAAAACAGACCACCCAACAACGTGCAGTTATGCTACTGGAAGTGCAGGGGGAAGTGGGCCAACTAATAGTCATGGAATTCACAAACCACAAGAATTTCATGAGAGTTTGTGTGTTGAGCCAATTTTCTGGATGGCAATGCTATATAACTCAGTTGGCTATTCTTAGCTGCAGATCTCATTTGGTGGAAGAATGTCTGCATAAACAATCCTATCCTGTGGAAAAACTGCAGTATTAATAGGTAAAAACAGCAACATACGGGCAATCTGTGGTGTAGCAGTCCCCTTTGAAACGGGACACTCCATCCTGGAGGAAGGCTAGATAGGACTCAGGAAACTCTAAAGGAAGACTTCTTCAGATTCAGGAAGAAGTCCTTCAGATTCAGATTATAGCTATCAAGAACACCCTGAGCCTTAGTGGAGTTGCAAGGCCCCTTGCTCCCCACTGTTGATGTATGTAGGAAGGACTGAGGAGGAAACAGACTCTCCCACCTGGTGAGCTGCCAGCAAGTCACTCAGAGAGTCCCAGGGCTGCAGCTTTGATGAGTTGTCACATGTATTAGAGTGTTCTTTCAGTTATGAAGTTCCTGTAAGCCCTCGCTCATACTTCTGCAGGTAACCACACTAAACTCAGTCAGAACACTAATTTGGTCTGCTGTCAGTTCCTATCTGGAGTGAGCACACATTTCTCTGTTGTATACGTGCATTAGTCTCTTTCACAACATGGTAGCCTTGGCTATTGTCTACTGTGACCCCTTGAGACTATCCTACTTTACTCCGTAATAAATTCTATGTTCTATATTAACAAGAAAAGAAAGAAAGGAAAAAGAAAGTATTGAAAATCACACCCACTCTGCAGACAATTCAGTACAGGAATAACTAACCTTCAAAGCGTAAGTTTCCCTGGTTCTTTCAAAACACGGACTCATAAGTGTTCTACTTACACGGAGTAAATTAGCAAGATAAAGCAAACTACGTATCTTTCATTTATGCCCTTGGAGCTTGACTAGATGTAAGGGAGCTAGCTCAAATTACTCATATACTCAGAGTTTGGGGCTCTGGTCTTAGCTGCAGTGGGTGTTGCATGGTCCTCTCTGGAGTTTTATTCATGTAAATTCCTCCAGGTGAGTGCCCCAAGACAGAGTCAGCATGAAAGAGGGACCCGAGTGGAAGGTGAAGTCTTCAATAACCGGAGTTTTTAGAACAATATGCCATAACTTATTCAGCATGCTCTTGGTCACATAGATCTTTGAGGGAGAATCTACACATACTCGCGTTTTAACACTAAGGGTCAGTAGTCATTGGAGCTACTGTGGAAACTGATTCCTGCCCTGGCCCCGTTGTTCTGCGCATGTGCATATATGCTTAGTCTCCAGATGGGGTGTCCCATCTAGAGTAGTGTGAGAATTAAAAAAAAAAAAAAAAAGATGGGAGATGTGATGAACTTGTTGGTACCCAGAGTGTAGCACTAGCTTACTGGGATGTCTGGACATATGCACTGTCACAGAGCAGAGGAGTTGAGATTACATTGATTCATTTGATTTCCTTAACTGATCAGGCACACATCTAATGGGAAACTTATTTTACTTCCAAGTCCTAATGGTTACTCAGTCAAAATTTGCTGTCTGAATCTGGCCTAAGAATAAATCTAATTTCTTCTTTAGAAAGGGCTAAATGATACAAAATGATGACTTAGTATCATGATAAAATGTTCTCAATTTTATTGAAAGCAGATACCATTTCTTCACACAGGTGAGTTTTTTTCTTTCAAAAGCCTATTTCGTTGTACTGTTTCATCAGAGTGAGTTGGCTCATTGAGACAGACAATCATGGATGGAGACGGACACAAAGTTAGCACCACAAATCTACACTGCAGATAACCACAACAGACTTTCCAGTGTTTATAAGCATTCTTACATACCAAAACATTATTTACAGCTAATAAATAAATTTAAAGCTAAAGCGTCATTGAGATATATATGCATGTATGTGTATATACTGTAATGAATTAGCAATGATGGGGATGCTGGTGACAAATTGTACATATTTTTATTGTTAGAATTGACTCCAAGCTTGATGAAATCAGTCACCTTTGTCCTATATTACATAGGCACAACCAACTTTCTCCTAGCAAGGGCTAACATTCCAGCATATCTGGAACTACTTCTCTAACATATTCCAGTATATCCCTTAACCCTTTCCTTTCTGAATCACATTGAATAATGACTATGCTTGTGGGGCTTTGCATGTGGGGCGGTGTTCAGATACCCACACATTTCACAGTTTCTGTTCCCAGTAATAGCCTCTGAGATAGATCTTCTTTATCATTTTATATTCATGAATAGTAAAAGCAATCTGAAAATGTGAGATCTCATTCATAAATGATTCTTCATTATTGATTTTCTTTTTTTTAGGTAAAACAAAACAGCGGCAACAAGCCTGGTACTTTATATAGCTATTACAATCGAGGGCTCTTCTCTTTGCACAACAGTTTACAAGCATCCATATGCACATTTTCTAGTAATTTCAACTTTTATGTGAAAAAAAAATGGTCCTGCTCTAAAATTTGTACTTTACACAGTGCAGAATTTGAACTTGATCACATCTAAACTAGAAATTAATGTGATGTGTTAGAAGTGTGACAGAGGCATGGCGGAGATGAGTCTCAAATGAAATACTAACTATTGGGTATTGGGGGTTTCAAATTGATGAAAACAAGTAAGAAAAATCCGATAATAAAATTATGGTTCCAGCACTCAGGAAGCTAAGGCAGGATGGTTGAGAGTTCAAGGCCAGCCTGAAGTACATAGTTTAGTTCTAGGTCAGACTTGGTTACAGCATGGGACAAGTGTGACTTTTTCTCAAGAAAGCAAAAAAGAGGAGTAAAATCAACCTAGGCATTATTTTCTTTCAGCTCAATTTATGTGTCACCTCAACTACAAGCTCACTTCCTTCCTTCCTTCCTTCCTTCCTTCCTTCCTTCCTTCCTTCCTTCCTTCTTCTTCTTTTATTTGTTTTTTATTTTGTTTTTCGAGACAGGGTTTCTCTGTGTAGCCCTGGATGTCCTGGAAGTCACTCTGTAGACCAGGCTGGCCTCGAACTCAGAAATCCTCCTGCCTCTGCCTCCCAAGTGCTGGAACTAAAGGTGTGTGCCACCATTGCCCAGCTTACAAGCTCATTTTCAACATCTATCCAGAGAACAATGTTAAAATATATTACAAATATTTAAAAGATGGAAGGATTAAGCCATGAAAATTCAAGTCTATTAAGAATTACTCAGTCTACGTTTTGTATCTCTGTTGACTTGCACTTTGTCGTGGTGGGACCAAGGGTTAGGACTTCATGAGCCATGTCTTCCGCTGCTTTTGCCAAGTCACACATTCCTGGTTCCTTTTTTTTATGGCAGGGGGAGACATATCCCAATGGTAAAAAAACTAGTTACAAAGGCCAGGTGTTTTGACCACTAAAGAAATGGATCTGACTCATGCCACAAAAAAACATTGTCCATATTAGACTTTGAGAAAACTTTGAAAAGGTCTCAATTTAAAACCTCAGAGTTCTAATAAAAATAAGAAGCCCTTACTGATTTTAGACCATGACCAAATGGGTCATATGAAGGAATCTTATATTGTTGGAAACAAATGATTCCTCCTTAAGGGATATAAGACAGCATGTTTCTCCTGCCTGCTGTCTTCTGATACTGGAAGACCTGCTACGGGCCATTAGATTCCTCACCCTGGGTTAGCCAAATATTTGAGACTGTCTTCTGTTTAACTAACAAGATAGAGCTGGGATTAATACTCAGGAAAACCCACTTTCAAACACCCAAACAAGGGTATTTTTTTAAATTAAATTTACTTTGTTTTCTTCTGTCTTCAAAGAACTCAGATGCTTTCTTCTCTTGTTGGTTTGTCCAGGGTCTGAGGAAAAACGGAAGAAAGGCTATTTGATCATCTGCTTTGTCTTTTACAAATCCATTCCCTTCCCAGCACTGTCATGAGGAAGCAGTGACATTCAGAACAGAGCTTGTGTGGTGCAGATCATAGATGTGGAAAAGCAGTGGTCTCCTGGGGCAGCCCACACCCTCCGTGCACACATAGAGAGACCCCATCTGGGCAGCCCACACCCTCCGTGCACACATAGAGAGGCCCCCATCTGAGCAGCCCACACCCTCCGTGCACACATAGAGAGACCCCATCTGGGCAGCCCACACCCTCCGTGCACACATAGAGAGGCCCCCATCTGAGCATCATCTTCAGAAGACCAGGTCATGTGATGACAAAAGTCACAAAGCTTTCCTATGCTCTACACATAATAGAAAGCCTACTTCACTCTTTCTTTGTGAGCATTCTGAAGAGTTAGCAGGGGACGTTAAACTGAGAGTCTGTGAGTTAAGAACCCTAAAAGAGCACTGGCTGACTCAGAATCCTAAATTTAAAATGCATTTCAAGTAATGACTTCCTATGTATCTGTTGTTTAGAAACCCTATGAACAGACCATAGATACATCATTGGACCTTCTCAGGTAATTTCTTAGAAACAGGGCTAACCAAGTACTTCATAAATAATTGAAGGTATTTCCTCATTTTTTGGGTTTTTACTTATTAAAGGGGCCTTTATTTTTTATATTCACATAGCTACTTAAAGTTGCAGATGGGCATGGGGGGAGGTAGGTGTATATAAGTGTGTTTGTGTGCTTATCTAAATTTTTATACTGGAGTCCCCTGTTTCAAAGAGGAGGTAAATATGAAGTTGCCTTGGATCTATGATTTGTAAGAGGCAAAGCGCTTATGGTTTAGTGGAAATTTCTCCCCTCAGTTAAGAGTCATTTGCCAGTTTAATGCTGGCTAGCTCTTCTCCATGTCAAGCTCTCTGGGGCACTCACAGTGATGTTTGGGATTCATGTGTCGCCTTCTTTTTATTCATTGCCATACCCCAATGTTTGTGATATGAGAACATACAAATTCCATGTATGTATAGTGACAAAGGTTATAAATAAAATTGGTAATCACATGTCAAATGTTACTGATAAGACCTTACCAGTTTTATTTTGCTTTTGTGTGGTTTTCCTCATCTATCCATAGTGAGCACATATAGGTTATATTTAGGTAGATATTTTAAATGACATGCTCATAATAGGTCTTTAATATTCTTTTTCTGAAGAGGCTAACTTTATTTGGTACTTGTGCTTATAATAATCTAGAAAACAGGATAAAGCAAAAGCAAATGCTTTTTCTATGGCCCAGTGATTCTGTGACCAGCGTCTGTTATTGTTTCTGTATCACTGCTTCTGTGGCACTATCTAGTATCTGCCTTTAATAGGTGTAACCTATTAGCACTTGGGGTCTGGCAGAGGAGCAAGGGGGAGGGATAAAAACAGCGTATCCTGAGAGCTTGGTAGAGGAGATGGAAGGTCACATGCTTGGTCTCCACTTAGCACTGACGTGCTGGAAAGATTCTGCTGCCAGCTGCCCTGGGGATTAGCCCCAGAGGTCACGTAGGACGGACAAGCCTGCAGTTGTTTTGAGATGGGATAACAGTTTCCTGTACTCTTACTCCATTTTCTCCCCATATTTGGGGTTTTGACACAGCTTAGGTCCCTCCTGTGGTCCTGTCCTGGAATCTGTGGCTATTGGAGCAAGAAGGTGACCATGTGGCTACAGCTGATATGAGACACTGGGCTGAACCTACAGCCACAGTGTTCCCTGCCTTTCAGATAACATCTATGTAGCTAACAGACTTGCAGTAGTGGGAAATTAAGAAGTGAGGACTTGTGTGTAATTCAAGAAATAAAAGTTAACTTGTCTGAGTTCGAGGCCAGCCTGGTCTACAAAGTGAGTTCCAGGACAACCAGGGTTATACAGAGAAACCTTGTCTCAAAAAATCAAAAAAAAAAAAAAAAAAAAAAAGTTAACTTGTGGGCTGGCAAGATGGCTCAGCGGGTAAGAGCACTGACCGCTCTTTGGAAGGTTCTGAGTTCAAATCCCAGCAACCGCATGGTGGCTCACAGCCACCCGTAATGAGATCTGACACCCTCTTCTGGTGTGTCTGAAGTCAGATACAGTGTACTTAAATATAATAATAAATGAATCTTAAAAACAAAACAAAGCCGGGCGTGGTGGTGCACGCCTTTAATCCCAGCACTCAGGAGGCAGAGGCAGGCGGATTTCTGAGTTCGAGGACAGCCTAGTCTACAGAGTGAGTTCCAGGACAGCCAGAGCTATACAGAGAAACCCTGTCTCGAAAAACCAAAAAAAAAAAAAAAACCACAAAACAAAACAAAACAAAACAAAGTTAACTTGTGTGTCTGGGATGAAGGTCAGCATAGTGCAAAAAGAAAAGTAGCATTAAGCGGTTAAAAAAAGGAAAAGAGCAAGTAAGCATAAGAAAAGAAAGAAAGGCTGAGAGAGAAGCCCTAAAGGTAGCGACCACAAGAGCTGCAGGGCAGAGCGAGGTGGAGGCCACTTCCAGAAGATGCTTAAAAAGCAGTGCTTCAAGCTGCTCACCAGCCAGACTTCTTCAGAGACTTGTCATGGCATTTCACAAACACTGCTGAGTCCTTTCCTTTCTGCAGGTGAGATACTTTCTCCCTAGCACAGAAGATGACCCTGTGGAAGAAAGACGATGTAAGCATGCCACATGGAACAATGAGAACAACTGTTCAAAATGGGTCAAGACCAATTACATCCAATGTAATCACGTTAGCTAACTGTGGTGTGTGGTCATATTTCCAACAGTTAAGGGCGCCATCTGGATTGCATCTCACTCAGAATGTCTGACCAGCAGAGCCTCTTAGTATTGCTGTAGGAGAATTAGGGAGTCAGCCTTCAACTGCTTTGGGAACAAAGGTTATGTAGAATTTTTCTATTCATAGAATTTCTAAAAGTTTTTGTCTAAAAATAAATGACTTATAATAATAATAATAATAAATACTACTACTACTAATAAATTTCTCAATTCTAGTTTAAAGAGTTGTTCCTATCAAAGGTATGGTCACAAAATCCCTGGTCAAGTATGTAAACACTTCAATTCTATGGGGCTCTTTATACAAATTATTTGTTCTATAATTTGTAAATATTTTGTACTTACAAGAAAAAGTCCTAGATGAATACATAGATTGCCTACTTCTGATCCCAGCTTTCATTTTAGATAATTGTGACCAGCTCAGGGCTTACATGTCCCTTACTTGAAATGCAGAAATATCACAGGCTGGGCATCTCCAATCCCAAAATATAAATTCCCAGATGTTCCAAAATGATGGCACACGTGGGAAGTTTCACACCATGATCTGAGGTGATGGATGGTAGTCAAAATGCACACTCACTGAAAAGGTTCAATTACCTTCAGACTGTGTGCATAAGAGGCCCGTGAAATAGCTAACTCCTATGGATCTCATTATATTTGTGCAACTATTCTAAGATCTAAAAAAAAAAAAAAAAAAAGGCCAAACGTTTCCATTGCCAAGTGTGCAAGTGTGACTGGTACCCCACAAGTCCCTCAGTGTGACCAGGAAAGAATATTCCTGAACCGTTTCTGCAGTAATTAACTAGGTCCACAGGACTGGAGAGGAGAGTTCCTACTTTTTCTGAGTCTCTCCGGCTTTCACTCGGATCCTCTCGATGACAAAGCTGGGGCTGCTCCACCAGTCGGGCCAGCTGAAGTAGGAGTCGCTTATCCACTTCAGCTTCATCATCAGCAGTTCTCCGATGTCCACCTCCGTGTAAATCAAGAATGAGTAGGTTTTATTTGTGGAAACCTCGGGCCTGGGTGAAAATTCCACAAAGTTGGTTACTTCTGGAAATCAGCCTTTTCTCCTCACTAAATGTAAATAGCTTTATTGTTTGGATGATATTTTTAAAATGCAAAACATGTCCAAGATGAATGTCAGCAGCATTTGGCTGCTTAAGATCCTGAACCCCCTTTTCCTCCTAACACTATAAATGAGTATAGTTCTCAAGGGAAAAAGGCCACTAGCCAGTTTTCAATTCCTATATTCCTTTTTAATTTATACATGTGTTCCCTTGCCTATAAGGTATATATTCAGCCTTCTTCTTTACTCTATGTTCACTATGTTTACCTACTTTTCAAGAACTCTGATTTTTAGAATCTGCATTGATTTTTTTCAATTTTTTTATTAGATATTTTCTTCATTTACATTTCAAATGCTATCCCGAATGTCCCCTATACCCTCCCCCTGCCCTGCTCCCCTACCCACCCTGTATTGATTTTATTGACATGATGAACCATAACTCACATGACCTTTGCCTCAATGTTAATTAACACTCAGTTTGTGGTATATATTCCATGATAGTGAATATGACACACTTCAATTAAAAAAAAACATTCTATTGAGTATTTCTTCAGGATACATTGTAAAAGAAACCTCTTCCTTGTAACCATAGTTATGGAAAATTATTTCCTTGCTGTCTTCTTTGCATGGAAAGTTCTTGCAACCAATGATACAGCCAGTAGATGTATGTTCTGCTCAGTCACTTTATAGTCACTGTGCACTTTAAAACATGTGTTCATTTAGGAATTGATAAAAGGTATCATGAAATTTTCTCTAATCAAAACTGAGTAATACTTTGTCATGTGCATTTTACTTATGCTATTTTCTATATCTATCTATCTATCTATGTTAGTAAACTGACTTCCTGCTACAATTGTTTTTTTTTTCTTGGTGACACTGGCACATCCAAATGATAGGTAATTGTTCTACCTTCCAGCCACATCCCTGCTTCATAATGTTAACTCTTTTGGGCGGAACTTATCTACTTTATCTATTTTCTTTTTTAAAAAAAAGACCCGAAGCTGGGCAGTGGTGGCGCACGCCTTTAATCCCAGCACTTGGGAGGCAGAGGCAGGCAGATTTCTGAGTTCAAGGCCAGCCTGGTCTACAGAGTGAGTTCCAGGGCTACACAGAGAAACCCTGTCTCAAAAAAAACCAAAAAAAAAAAAAAAAAAAAGACCTGAAATGTTGAAGGAAAATACAAAGTATAGAGTAAACAAGTATAGAAGAGATTAGAAAGCAGTGTTTTCTCATATAAAATGGTGCAAAATCTCCATTTTTTTTAATTCTAAATTCTTTTTCTTCTTTTGGTATTTTGAAACAGGGTCTCTCTACATAGACCAGGCTGGCCTTAAACTCACAGAAATCTAACTATCTATGCCTCCCAAATGTGGGATTTTTAAGGCTTTGATCTAATTTCTTTAAACTAGAATTTCTTTTCATAGAGAGGTCAGGAGTCGTGTGTACTTCTGTTTCCCAGATCCAGGGCTCTGGCAAGGAGCAAGGTTGTGACCGAGCCACAGTTTGGAGACAGGCCCAGAGATACTCACAGGGTGAAGGCAATGTTCTCACTCTCGGCCACCGTGCCGTACAGAGAAATCTCAAAGGCCTGGTTGTGTTGCTTGCCATTCTCAGCCCCAGAAAAGTGAATCTTGACTTGGTAATGGAACACTGTAGGGAAGGATATTGGCACAAGGCATGTCAGTCTTCATGGAAACATTATAGTTCCCAAAACATCAAGCAGTTCAGACTCCTAGAACATGTCTTCTGAGCACCCAAACAACAGGCGCACATGCTGCACCATCTGAAGTGACTTGGAAACAGTTGAAAGTAGTGCAGCCCTTATGTGCATTTCCGTGTGGCCAGAGTGCATGGGAAAAAACCCAACTTGTATCTGAACTGCCAACCTGGAAGGGACTGCCTGCCAAACACACCCAGAAAGCTCTTTTGGCCTCCACTTACCTTGGCCACCTTATATTTCTACATCTGTGCCAAACATATTTGGTATTTGCTCTACTGTGTTACTGTTACTGTGTGAGGCCTTGTTTCTTCCCATTTCCTGGGTTCACTGTGCCACCCCCACCCCTCCTCATTCTGTTCCTTCACCCACGCAGTAAGCATGTGTGCGACACATACAGTACAGTGAATTACTGTGAACCACCAGAAAAGCCCTGAGGTACAAAGCCAGGTCCCAAATTGTCCTGACTTAGGAAATCCACCAGGAAGCAGGAACTTGAACTTCCGTATCTCTTCCCCACTTATTTGCCAAAACCCCGAGTCCAATAACAGTTACTGTGACCAAGATGGGGGTCATTCTGATGGTTACTTCCTGTAACCCAAGATTCCTATGCATAGCTTTTTTTTTTAAATCAATCTCAAATTTTCTGAAAGCAGGGTAAGACTCTTTTATTTTTTTTTTTAAGATTTATTTATTTATTATATGTAAGTACACTGTAGCTGTCTTCAGACACTCCAGAAGAGGGAGTCAGATCTTGTTAACGATGGTTGTGAGCCACCATGTGGTTGCTGGGATTTGAACTCCGGACCTTCGGAAGAGCAGTCGGGTGCTCTTACCCACTGAGCCATCTCACCAGCCCCTATGCATAGTTTTTATTACACTGATATCTATTAAATGGAATTTCTCTTATGACGAGACTGAACATCCTTAACTCTAATGGCAGAGAATGTGTCAAAACTGGATTTTGATGTGGCTTTGCATATTTATTTTCATAACAAATTTTCAGTACATTCTATTGTGGTTTCTTGTGATAATCTATTTAATTTAGCTATTTGTTTTGTTTTAAGTGATGGTGTGTATGTGTGTGTGTGTGTGTGCGCCCAGCTGGCCTCAAACTCATTATATAGTTGAAGACATTCTTAGATTCCTGATTTCCTGCCTGTACCTCTCAAGGGATGGGTATTACAGGTATGCACAACTATGCCAACCTTGTTAGCTCATTTGATAATGAAAGTAAATAGCTAGGTAAGCAAAAACAACAAACAAACAAACAACAAACAAACAAACAAACACCACAAAGCAACCAAACCCCACGCTTACTCAAATGTAAAGATAAACCATCCTGTGCCTAAGGCAGAGCTGTAGGTCACCCCAGGAGAGGCTCGTGCTAGGGATTGTCTAAGTGTTTCTAGGAAGTCCAGGCAGAAGCCTGGGTGACCGTGTGTAAGCCACGCCCTGTTTTTAGAGTATGGCCTCTTCCATACTCTAACACCTGGTTCTAGAGTTAGAGAAAGTGAGTGCTATCTCACAGCCTTCAAGATTTTTTTGCATACCATATGCTCCAGTATCTAGGCCACCTGGCATATATCTACAGATATATTTTCTCTAGGGAAGCTATGTAATAAGTTCCCTTCAGGCTTCAACCAGGTCTCTGCCAAAGGCAATCTGTCCAAAATCGATCTCTAACACCAGATGTATCTTACAATACAACCTTCTTCCCCCATGTATGTCTTTTGGTCTTGCTCTAAGCAAGAGTCCAAGCTTTAAGTTCAAGTTTGAAATGAGTTCTCATGGCCAGATGGACATCTAACTTGGCATGCTTGCTCCCGTGTCAACTTGACACAAGCTACAGTCATCTTAGAGGAGAAAACCCAATGGAGAAAATGCTTCCATCAGATCAGTCTGCAGGCAAGTCTGTAGAGTATTTTCTTAATGATTGATGGGGAAGGGCCCAGCCCATTGTGAGTGGTGCCACCTCTGGGCTGGTGGTCCTGGGCTCAGCAAGAAAGCAGGCTGAGCGAGCCATAAAGTGTAAGCCATTGAGCAGTACACCTCTGCAAGCTCCTGTCTCAGGCTCCTGTCCTGCTTGAGTTCCAGCCCTAACTTCCTCTGATGATGGACAGTGATGTGGGAATTTAAGCAGAGTAAACTCTTTGCTCCCCAAGTTTCTTTGGTCATGGTATTTCATCTCAGCAATAGAAACCCCAACTAAGACACCTGGAATATTTGAATATTGGAGTTCCTTGACTTCATGAAAAGCAAATTTTCGAAGTGACAAATGCTCTATGAAGTTCCAGATTGTAATTTAGCCTTTGTGGGCTATGTGGTCTTTGTCTCAATCACTCGAGGCTGCCTTTGTGGCAGCGTAAGATAATATGGAAATGAACATGTCTGACCATGTTCTAATAAAACTTTATTTACAAAAGTAAGTAGTAGGCTGAATTGGGCCAAAGGGCTAGAGTTTATAATCTCAAAGTGATGGTTTCAAATTAGCTATATCACAGTACTAATGGCTGGTTACGGCTACAGAGAAGGCTCGCTGCAAATTCAAGGCTGAGCACTGGGGTCTTACTGGTATGGGAATCAAGACCTAGATGAAGTGGACCAGTGAAAACGCCTCTGCATTAACAGAGGCACAAGTGAGGCTTTAGGACTTAGTAACATCACTTCATTAACTATTCTAATAGACAGGCTTGGCCCATGACAACAGAGATGGCATTAACCAATCCCCTCCTTCCCTTCCCACAGCGTCCAGCTTACCTTTGTAGGGCATCTGAGAGCGAGTCTTCAGGTACATCTTGCTGCTTCTCTTGGCTCTGACCTTGTTGATCTCATAGCCCAGATTGTTACAGCGATTCTTTCGACAACTCAGGCAGAGCCCTTTCTCAAAGGCTTCCTTGGAGTTGCACCTGTACGCCTTGCTGGGGTTTTCTTCATTCAGCAGGGAGTCAATGAAGAGATGAATGGATCGCTCATGCGAGCACTTCACCAGCTGGTCCACGTCTGGGCAAAGAGACATGAGAAACTGCTGCAGTTCTCCCGAGATTGCCTTGCACAAGGGTAGACTCGGTGTCAGGCTCTGTTCTCAGGGTGTGTTCTTGGTGGCAGCTGCTCACTTTCCTCCTTAACTGTCAAGCTGACCATGAAGAGTTGACAAGAACTTTTGGCCCCTGCCACTTTGTATTTATGAATATTTATAAAGTCATAATAGACAACATCTGAGGGAGAAGTTGATTCCCTCCAGCTTACGAGAAACTTCCCTTTACTGAAAGCATCTACCACTTTTGGTAGACATTAAGGTGTTCCTAAAAGCATAGTTCTAGAAACCATACCATAAAGGGGATAATTGTTAAATTAGTAGTTGAGAGGTCAGAAGACAAATTCGGTCCTTGCCTTCTACCTGGTCTGACATAAGGTCTCTTCTTTGTGTCCAGGTTAGCTGTCCCGCAAGCTTCTAGGGAGGCTCCTCTCTGCCTCCCACCCCACTGGAGGGCTGTTGGGATTACAAACATTGGTGCATCTGGCTTTTATGTGGGCTCTGTGATCTAAATTTAGGAACTTACACATGCATGGCAAGTGCTTTACCCACTGGGCCATCTTCCCTCCCCACAAGTGTGTATACTGAAACCACACATTGTAGAGATAGGGGACAGGATACAAGATCATTGAGCCCTAAGCCTCCAAACTCACATTGAAGTGACTTGTAGCTTACCTCCGAGACCTCTCTCTGCAATCACACGAATGGCTTCTCCAATGTTGCATCCTGGCTGGAAAGTGCCTCCATTGGGATAAATGTCAACATGCCCTACTGGTTTCTGGATCCCAATACTTCGACCAGGTGACCCCCTGGTAAATGTGTGTAAGACATCTACAAAATCAGCGTCATCAGGAGAAAGGCGACTGGGGGCTTCTGCATACTCGAAGTTAGGCCCAGCTGGATCCAAGCCTTAGGGGCAAAGAAAGGAGTCCCATGGATTTTTAAAGTCTGCAGCACATTTAATCCTTGCATCAGCATCTGCTCTTCTGGGTGCTATTGGAAGTCTTAAATTCCTAACAGCTGATAGTCTTCACAGTTGGATCTTTCAGTGACTAAGAGTCAAAAAAGTAGGCATAGTTCTTCTAAAACCCAGAATCTCTCTTGCTCTCTTCCATTCCCTCTCATTCTCCGACTCTTGATGCCCCTGCCTAAGATTCCACAGTGCTGGGATTACAGATGTGTGCCAATGGAGCCCACACATTGCAGTTTCCCCACCCTCCATCTTTCTCCAGATGCTCCTGTTACTAGGATGGCTTTAAACACACACCATAGCTGCCAATGGCTTTGAACTTGCTACCTTCCCGTGTGCTAGTGTTACAAGCATGCATCATCAGGCCTAGCACGCACCTCTTTAACTGGCCAGTCTACAGAGGTTTTTCACACCTAGTGGCCTGATGTCCTCTTGGAGGTTATTTCTGAATCTGAGAAGACCATTAATCACTGATCAGTTCCCTTCTCCTCTCTATACCAGGTTTATATTTATATTTCCCATTTATTGCCGCTTCCTAGATGATTCTCTTACTCCAAAGCTCTCTAGAACCAGTCCTTGTCAGTCTCCTCGGTGCTATGCGAGAGGGAGACAGCTATGGACCAGAGGAGGGTGAGAACTCATTCTCACAGGAATGTGTGGGTCTCTGTGCTTAACACTAGTGCCTATTTTTGTGCCACCGCCAGGTGGAAAGCTAGAGCTCAAACAAGAGATGATGAATATTGGGCCCAAGCCCCCAATACCACGCACGTGGGTATGTAGCAGAAGCAGCTCAGATTCTATCTCAGAATGATGGTCCTGTTGCTTCTTGTGATAAATGAACGAAACGACAGAATGCCTCTTACCAGTAATTCTATTGACCTTCTTGTTGGTCAGACTTCCTGCCACGCCGGCAGCGTGGGCTCCAAGGCTGTACCCTAAGAGGTGGACGTTGTCCAGGGGGTAGTTAAACTCCTCCTGTGGGGTAATAAATGAAAAATGTCTTGGTATATGGTCAAACATCAAAACTAAGAGTAGTAAAAAATGAAAGTAAATGTTGATTTTTAAAAATTGGCACTACTATAAATGAATTTTAGTGATTTCATGCTATACCTAAAAGAGACAAATACTCTGGCATTGAGACTTTTTTCCCAAGTATTTGGTATGTATGAATATATATGTGTGCGCATATATATATATATAATTTAAGTGTATATATAAACTTTTGCACATTATCTGCTTGTCCAAATATCCTGCATCCTGTTATTCCTTGAAGTTAGCCATGACTAAAGCAGACAAAAGGAAATGGGAAGGGATCATGGGCACGTATAGCTCAGCTTTCTGTATCAACAGATGTGGTGGTTTGAATGAGAATGGCCCCTATAGGCTCATGTATTTAAATGTTTGGTCCTCAGTAGGTGGAACTGTTTGGGAAGCATTTGGAGGTGTGGCCTTGTTGGAAGAGGTGTGTCACTGGGGGTAGGTTTTGAGGTTTCAGAAGCCCACACCACTCCCAGTGTCTCTATCTGCCTGATGGCTGTACCTGGAGATTTGAGCAAGCACGCCTGCCTGCCTGCTGCCATGCTCCCTGCCATGATGGTCAAGGAGTCTAACTCTCTGAAACCCTGGGCCCCAAATTAAATCTTTGTTTTCTAAGTTGCCTTGGTCATGGTGTTTCATCACATCAATAGAAAATTAACTAAGACAACATATAAGAAGCCTGGAGTCCAGGGAAATGATCTTGTTTTTCCAAGTTCATTTGTATGACTAACAAAAAAGCCAAGAAAATAACTTTTGGTTTTTTTTTTTGATGGTTAATCCAATAAACATAGCATGGCCTTTTGCATCCAATTCCCTGGTTGCAACAACTTGGCTTTATGAGAGTCCAAGCTTACACTGTGGTAAAAATGAAGATATACAGCTAGTAAGTCATCCCGCTCTGTCACATCCTTTGATATTTCAGTGAATAGAACTTTAGCTATTTAGCGCAAAAACAAACAACCAAAAAAACACCAAAACAAACTAAAAAAACTTTCAAAGTTAACTCCCAGAGTGTGGTCCCCAAGAGAAGGAAGTGTGTAAAAATCTGTAGGCAACACCAATTCTGGACCCTTACCTAGCTCATGTCTTAAATGTCTCCCCAACTGTCTTTCTGCCTCAGTTAATCTCTGCCCCACGCCATGAGGGTGACTATATATGGATCTGAACTACTCTAAGAGCCAAACACTATTAATTATTTTGTTAGAGGTTGGCAGTCTAACAAGAGTCAAAGCAGGATACAAATACACGTGCCAGCCAGCTGTAGGGAAAAGAGGTGGCTGGACATGCCATCTTGCCTCTGTCCTAAAAAGCAGGGCTTTTGTTAATTCTACCCACTTATTCCATTCCACAGATCTTAGTCTCAGCAGATCTGCTCACTGAAATACCAAAGGACAGGGCAGAGCAGGGCAGGAGGATTCATTGACTGTATAGTTCATTCTTACCTGTGGTGGTTTGAATATGCGTGACCCAGAGAGTGGCACTATTAGGAGGTGGGGCCTAGTTGGAAGTGTGTCACTGTGGGGGTGGGCAAAGAGAGCTTCCTCCTATCTGCCTAAGGATGCCAGTCTCACGTTAGGATCAAGATGTAGAACTCCTGGCTCTACCATCTACCTGACTCTATGCTGTCATGCTTTCTGCCGTAATAATGGACTGAATCTCTGAACCTGTAAGGCAGCCCCAATTAAATGTTGTCTGCTATAAGAGTTGCCTTGGTCATGGTGTCTCGATCACAGCAATAAAAGCCAAACTAAGACACTGATACAATGTAAAAATGCTCTTGTGAAAAATTGAAATGCTTCAGAAAACATCTTAGATCTCAGAGAAAAGGCAATAAGATAAAATAAAAATCAGCCATGTGTCGAGCTCTAACCAAGAATTTTATCCTACATACAGAAGGCTCCTCCCTCCAGTCTTACCTCCATCCAGTTGATGAATCTGGCCACATCATTTCCCACCAGCTTGGTGTAGCCAGCTGACACTGGATAATGTTGCTGGGCCCGATACAACCAGTCTACCACAATGACATTGGAGTCTGGTTCTCTCTTGTACAGGGCAGCCACAAGTTTGGGCACCCAACTCTCATACATTCCCGTTACCTGAAAAGGACAGTGCAGGATTTCTTTTGACTATAATTCATTACAAATATGGCAAGCATCTATGTGAAATGAAAAATACAAACTTTCATGGAAGCCCATTGGCTCAGGCTGAAAACTCAAGCCTCAAGGGGCACTCTTATTCTTTCTTATTCTTTCCCGCTTCCAGGGCAAATGTGAGTGTACCAGGGAGAGTGCTGGCCTCAGGAACAGCACACTGGAGACTATCCTGCTTTAAAAAGTTATGTTTTATCAACTAGTAAGACTTCAACAGTTTACACTATTTTTTTTTAAAAAAAGATCAGGGCCAATGTGTTAAACATTTATAGCCAAATTATACACTTTTAGAAAAGAAATGTTGTTTAATTACTTTTAATTAAGTTAGGAAGTGTTTCCCAGAAGAGGCTATGTAAAGGCCAGGCCTGCTGGGCATGTCTATAATTTTGGCAACTCTGTAGAACAATGGAAGAGTTAAGTTCATGGCCTGCCTCAGTTACAGAATAATTTTAAGACCAACCTTGGGGATCTTAATGAGACTGCCTTAAAAACAAAAGTGGAAAGAGGGTCAGGGCCATTGTACAGTGCTTGGCTTGCATGTGCCGAGAGAGCCCTAGGCTTAACATTCAAAACTGCATAATAAGAAAAAGGAAGATATTTTTAAGAGCTGCAAATGCACTGCTTATAAAGTATGGTTTTCAAATGCAAACCATTTGTTAAGGACGTTAGGGTCAGGTCACATTGCAGCCACAGTAGAGGATATACCGAATGTTTGTTGAACGTAGAAGACTTTGGCAAATGTGTTTAAGGCAGCTTTTAATGGAGTCCTACAAAAACCAACAGAGTAAAGGGACCCTTGGATACCCAAATCTACTGACTCCATCTGGAGTTTTACACTTAAATGATGAGTTCTTTTAGACTCCTGTTTTATTGTTTATCATATATTAGACTAGAATACCCAAACTTGAACTTCGCTTCATCCCTGCACTAGACAAACTTTAGAACTTCTCACCTAGTTTCTGTGCCCTGTGTTGGGGCAAGTCCAGCCAGCCCAGGAGATATGGATTGTAGTTCTGCCTCTCCTACTTACTAATCAGTAATTCTGTAAACTTCAGCCTTCCTGGGACACCTGCATCAGAAAACTGGCTCAGAAAAGCTCAAAGCTCCCACATACATTTCCACTTGGGACCAATCGGGTTCCTGATCTCCTTGTGGGTCTCTGCAACTATTTTAAGCATGGAGAGAAAGCAGAGAAGAAACGATACAAAGCTGAGGTCAGCCCACCGAAAGCCCAGTTAAGCCTCTTTGAACAGGTCACAGCCAGGATACTTCAAGTTGGGGTTGAGAGTATGCCTCTGAAGGAACAAACTGAGCAAGTGCAGACTGTCCGTCCTGGACTGTTGGTCCTAATCAGCCCCCTACCCGACGGCTGCACTGACTCCCTTTGGCAGCTCCCGTAGAAGATCAGAAGGTGGTGTCATTTCTTCAGAATGTAATGTTAACTGCAGACTCCTTCCCGCCCCCGTGTGACAACCAGCAAGGGCAAAGCTCCACTGGGAGTGGGTGGCTCTCCTGACGTGACAGGAGAGTGTCCTGACTTCCCGGGCGTCTGTGTCCTTGAGTGGCCTGGAAGCTTATCTTTGATAAGCTGTTTGTTCTAGGTTCTGTTGTACCTTTTTCTCTATCAGTGTTTCCAAATTGGTCAGTCTGGAAGAGGGCAGGTGACCAACTTACCTGCACTGCTGGCACTTGGATTAACTCAGTAGCAACTCATCCAACCCTTGCTTTTT
The DNA here is from genome assembly GCF_900095145.1 of Mus pahari. Lineage (NCBI taxonomy): Eukaryota > Metazoa > Chordata > Mammalia > Rodentia > Muridae > Mus > Mus pahari. The sequence continues at coordinate 83,593,524 of NC_034608.1, read as the reverse complement.
TGATTCAACTTAAAATACAAAAGGAAGAAAAGGTGTCCAGGGAGCTGTTCCCGTCCTCGGCTCAGAAAAGGTCTTGTTTTCTAGATTTCTCTTCTTACAAGCCTGTGGCAGACAAGGCTCTGAAGCAGAGCCCACTCTGCTGCCTGTAGCAGGTGTTTTGACTGAACCCAGGCAGCCTTTGCTCAGATAAGCCAGGATCAGCTGGCTTTATTACAGTTCCAGACGAGGCTAGCCTGTGTGATAGGGAAACAGCCGGTATGACCAGCAACCTCGCCTGAAGAGCTCAGGTGCTGCATTTTGTGAGGTAGTAGGCCCAGGAGCAGCTTCTGGCACTGTGTCTACAGACTGCGTTAGTCAGGTTACCTTATAAGCGAAGGAAAGTCTCGTAGCCCCACGGCAACTTTCTAAAGCACCAAATTCTCTCAGGGGTCGGGCTGAGATGTGTGAGAGTTAAGACTTGCAGTTGCTTCCCACGGATAAACGAGCTTAAACTTCTTGGGAAGTATTAAGGGCCTGTACTGGCTAGCTTTGTGTCAACTTGACACAGCTGGAGTTATCACAGAGAAAGGAGCTTCAGTTGGGGAAATGCCTCCATGAGATCCAGCTGTAAGG
>NC_034608.1:83577702-83592867 GCF_900095145.1 Mus pahari | reverse complement strand
GGGTTCTATAAGAGAGCAGGCTGAGCAAGCCAGGAGAAGCAAGCCAGTAAAGAACATCCCTCCATGGCCTCTCCTTTCCTCCCCAACTTGTTCTTGGTCATGATATTGTGCAGGAATAGAAACCCTGACTAAGAGAGGGCCATAATATGTACATCCAAACTGTCTCCAAACACCTCAAATATAAAGCTATTTAACATAACCTACAGTTTATGTTAGGGACTTAGATTTTCATTGTATGATATATACCATACTAGGTTCAGCCTAGTAAATGGTATCTTAAAAACAACAACATCTGTATGGGTCTTGCTGTTGACATATCCATAGAAATTATAAATGATTACAATAACAAAATCACTGCAGCCAGGTGTGGTGGCACACGCCTTTAATTCCAGCAGATTTCTGAGTTCAAGGCCAGCCTGGTCTACAAAGGGAGTTCCAGGACAGCCAGGGCTATACAGAGAAACCCTGTCTCGAAAAACAAACAAACAACAACAACAACAACAAAAAAATCACTGCAGTGTTTGGGAAGAGATATCTGTATTGGATGTATATTGCTTTTTCCTACATCTCACTGGAATTCAGTATACAGCTATAGCATTCAAAAGCTGCATGTAAACAGAAAGATGACGCATCTCTAACCATCTATTTTATATAAATTATTTTTAATATACAATGCAACCTGCTCAGTAGGAGCTGAAAATTGTAAAAGTAAATTGAAATATTCACATAACAGGACCCTAGAAAGCAACGATTTGGTGTGTTTGGGAGGGGCGATTTATGAATATTCTAAATAAGCAGCTTTAACCACAACTTGTACTTTTGTTCCTCTCCTTTTTACGTGGTGTGTGTGTGTTGTGTGTGTGTGTGTGTGTGTGTGTGTGTGTGTCTGGTTGGGTACATGTGGGACAGCCTGAGGTATTGTTCTTCAGGAGCTATCCATCTTGCTTTTTTTATTTTTATATTCTTTTTTGTTATTAGATATTTTCTTTATTTACATTTCAAATGTTATCCCCTTTCCTAGTTTCCCCTCCGAAAATTCCCTATCCTCCCCTCCCTCCCCCTGCTCACCTACCCACCGACTCCTACTTCCTGGCCCTAGCATTCCCCTGCACTGGGGCACAGAGCTGTCATAGGACCAAGGGCCTCTCCTCCCATTGATGACCGACTAGGCCATCCTCTGCTACATATGCAGCTAGAGACATGAGTTCCTCCGTGTGTTTTCTTTGATTGGTGGTTTAGTCCCAGAGAGCTCTGGGGTTACTGGTTAGTTCATATTGTTGTTCCTCCTAGGGGACTGCAAACCCCTTCAGCTCCTTGAGTACTTTTTTGAGCTCCTTCATTGGGGCATATGCTGTCGAGGATGTGGAGAAAGAGGAACACTTCTCCATTACTGGTGGGATTGCAACCTGGTACAACCACTCTGGAAATCAGTTTGGCTTTTCCTCAGAAAATTGGACATATTTCTACCAGAAGATCCAGCAATACCACTCCTGGACATATACCCAGAAAATGCTCCAACTTGTAATAAGGACACATGCTCCACTATGTTCATAGCTGCCTTATTTATAATAGCCAGAAGCTGGAAGGAACCCAGATGTCCCTCAACAGAGGAATGGATACAGAAAATGTGGTACATTTACACAATGGAGTACTACGCAGCTATTAAAAACAATGAATTTATGGAATTCTTAGACAAGTGGATGCAACTGGAGGATACCATCCTAAGTGAGGTAACCCAATCACAAAAGAACACATGATATGCACTCACTGATAAGTGGATATTAGCCCAGAAGCTCAGAATACCCAAGATACAATTTGTAAAACACATGAAACTCAAGAAAAAGGAAGACCAAAGTGTGGATACTTCGATCCTTCTTAAAAGGGGGAATAAAATACCCTTGGAAGGGTTATAGAGACAAAGTTCAGAGCAGAGACTAAAGGCATGACCATCCAGAGACTGCCCCACCTGGGGATCCATCCCATATACAACCACCAAACCCAGACACTATTGCAGATGCCAACAAGGGCTTGCTGACAGGAGCCTGATATAGCTGTGTCCTGAGAGACTCTGCCAGTGCCTGACAAATACAGAAGTGGATGCTCACAGTCATCTATTGGATGGAGCACAGGGTCCCCAAAAGGAGCTAGAGAAAGGACCCATCTTGCTTTTTGAGATGAGAATCTTGACCAGAAATTAGCCAAGTAGCTAGGTTGGCTTGCCAGTGAGTTCCACAGCTCTCTTGGCCTGCGCCTCTCTGGGATTATACTACTATGCCCCTGTGCCTTGCTTTTTTTTTTAATTTATATTTTGAGTGCTGGAATAGAATTCAGGCCCTTGCTTTCCAGGCAAACACGTTAAAGTGTGAACTACCTCCGAAACAGCGTTCTCCAGCCTTCTTCCATGACAGTTCTCTGATAAACTCCCTTAAGTCTGTAACTGGGGCAAATTGGAAGCAGAGGGGCCTTCGTGAAGTCTAGATGAAGCCCTTTGTTTTACACTAGGTCAGTAAGATGAAGCCTAGAGATGACAAACGATTTGATCACATTTGAGGGCTGGAGAACAAGAGGCACCTGAACAGCTTTTCTGCTCTGGCCTCCTATTACTCTCACAGACAACCTTCAGGAAAGAGCCTTTGGTGAATGAATGCATGAATGCATGAATGCATGAATGAATGAATGAATGAATGAACAAATCTTTTCCTGGTTCTGAGGTAGCTCATCCTGTGTGTATCAGGAATATGTCAGGCTTCCACTGGCTTCCTGACACAGTAACACATTCATTCTTTTTTTTTTTTTTTTTTTTTTTTTTGGTTTTTTGAGACAGGGTTTCTCTGTATAGCCCTGGCTGTCCTGGAACTCACTTTGTAGACCAGGCTGGCCTCGAACTCAGAAATCCACCTGCCTCTGCCTCCCAAGTGCTGGGATTAAAGGTGTGCACCAACAGTAACACATTCTTATCTAGTTTTGAGTGGAGCATCCTTTTTTCACCTCCATAAATGATCCAAGGGTAGCAGACAGGTACTGGGTTGAAACAAAGGTGGGCACCAGCCAGGGGAAGGATTATTGAACTCAGGACTACTGGGGCTACCATGAACCAAAATTGCCTCTATCCAAGTTTGGACAGAAGTTGCCAGAGAGCAGACAGATACAGAGGTGGGTTTCCCATAGCTGGGATCTGACCCTAACCCTCTCTTTGTTCCAGAATCACTCTTACCGTCCATCCGTGGATCACCACGAAGGTCTTGCTGCTGTGGTTGAAGTGGCAGTTAGACACAGAGTCTGGTAACCCAGGAATGAGATGACAAGTGTCCTCAGCTGTGTCTTCAGGGGTCCTTAGGGCAAATTTGCTTTCGATGTCTGCGAAATCTCTTCCCACTGCAGGAAAAGGGATTGTTGGCTTTTACTCAGGACTGACCGCTTTTTAGATTCACATGCAGCCAATGCCAACAACACCCTTGATTTTTCTAAAGGAGGTTTTCAAAAAGGAATATGGGTCTGTGCAAGCATGAGGACCTGAGACCAGAACACCAGAACCCACAGAAATGCCAGGTGGCCGCCATGGTGACCTGCCTGAAACTGCAGCCTCCCAAGGCAGAGGTGGGATCTTCTGAGTGAGCTGTGGTAGCAGCCATATTGGCGAGCTCTGGGTTTGATTCTAAGACCCTGCCTCAAAGAATAAGATGAGAGAGTGACCAAGACAGATAGCCTCTGTCAGCTTCAGGCCTGCACATGCGCACATGTGTACCTGCACACACTCAAACATCATCCACTACCCAATGCACTCGTACATAAACATATTCTTAAAAAGAAAAAAAAAAAGAATATGGATTGCAAGAGAATGTCTGATGTCCCACTGGTGACAGTGTGACCTTAACTGTGACTTAAGCAATCTGACTGCCAGCCCTTGCTCTCAGTCCCCGTCCAGTTAGGGAGTATGTGGGTGTGCATTTAATTCATGTAGAAATTCCTTAATTTCATCATGTCTCAAGTGAGTTGGACAAGGTGGGAAAGACAGGGCAGGCTAGCACCTGGGACGTCTGGTTCAAGTTCAAAGGCTACGCTCCTGGAGAACCCTGTGTGGAGATCTCATGTGGCATGGTTCCTGTTATGTTTTGAGTTATTTCACCTTCTTTAAATATATTTATTATATTTATCTAAGGTTTTCCTATGAAAATACAATCAAACTCATTTGAAGGAAGGACTCCCCACTACCACCACCCATTATCAGAAGTTTAAAAGAAGGAGAGTTGGGCAGCATTTATTATCCTAACTGCAGCATGTGCTGTCTCAAGCCATTTTGAGAGAGTGGAGGGTTCAAAGGTACCATGGTGTGTGTGAACCACCGTCAATACATTCTCTTCCTTTTGTCCTTAGAATACTTCACACAAAATTAGACCTTTAAAATTATGGCAAATCCTGAGCTAGGTGGTGGTGGCACATACCTTTAATCCCAGCACTTGCAAGTCAGAGGCAGGCAGGTCTCTGTGAGTTTGAGGCCAGCTTGGTCTGCACAGTGAGGTTCATGATATCCAGGGCTACACAGAAAAACTATGTCTCAAAAATAAATAAATAAATAACAGTAAATCTGTCCGTAGAGGGACCTTGTTTTCCTTCTTCACACTAAATCTTGAACACTGGATAAGCAAGGAAGGTAAACCTAGATTTTGAAACTATTGACATAAATCTAAGTGCTGATAAAGTTTATGATTATATATAGAAAGGAAAAATTGCTGAGTTGCTAATACCATCAGATCCTTTTCAGGAAACAGAGCACAGAGGAGTTAGGGACAATTGCTTAATTCTTGGTCAATTTATAGACACATCCTATTTACTATTATATATATATATATATATATATATATATATATATATATTATATGTAATTTATATTATATGTAATCTATTATATAATTAGAATGTTTCTCTTTTAAATTTTTCAGGAAATGAACAAATGAGATAATTAAGACACTACTTATGTCTCAATATAAATATATTCCTTTTTTATAAGTAAAAATTAAAACCTCTAATTTCAAGCTAGCATTGAGAAAGTCAAGCCAAGAATGACAATACGAAGGATTTGCTAAAAGTGAAAGTATGGGCGTTGTGATTGGGCTCCTCATGCAGTTTTCAGAGGCCTGGCAAGCCTTTTCCTTCTTAAGGATTGTGTTCAATGCTGTTTAAATGTTAGTGTCTGTGTGTACACATACACACGCAGATCTCTACTACTGAAAACACAGGAGATATTTCTTACTAATCATATTTGCTAGAAATAAATGAGTTTCACAATAATAGCTAATTACTCTAAATGCATTTATCCAACTCAGAGACTGTGCTAAACTCCTGATCTTGAAAGCTCTTAACAATGCATGGAATTTATCCTGCCACCAAGACGATGTGCAATCCCTATCTTATTTGATGATTCAGCCATTCTTCCTCCTTCTAAACCAGAAAACACTGCTAACCTTACTAGCTGCCAAAAAAGAATATTATGTGCCGTTAACCTAATTAATCAGATTCTACCCAGCAAGTTATTTTAATTTTAGAGAGTGTTTTACAAAATATAAAAGTAAGTTAGCCTTGCTGGGCAGTGGTGGCACACAACTTTAATCCCAGCACTTAGGAGGCAGAGGCAGGTGGATTTCTGAGTTCGAGGCCAGCCTGGTCTACAGAGTGAGAGGACAGCCAGGGCTACACAGAGAAACCCTGTCTCAAAAAAACAAAAAAACAAAACAAAAAAAGTAAATTAGCCTCATTTGATTCCACCTCTCTCCACCTCTAATAGTTCATCCTCCTTTCTAACAATTCATTCTCTCTCTCTCTCCCTCTCTCTCTCTCTCTCTCTCTCTCTCATGCAGAGGTTGGTCTCAGTTCTCTCCTTCTACCATGTGGGATCTCAGGACATCTGGCTCTCATACAGCCGTAATCTGCTAAGCCATCTAGCCTGATTATCAGTCTTTTCCAACCAGAGGCAACTAAAGGATCCAGCAGACAAGCTCCCTTACTGCCCGGTTTTTGCATTGCTGCGTCAGATTACCTTGAACAGCTCCAGAAATGCCACTCTCTTGTGGCCACCTTTACCCTAGAATTGGGCAAGTTAGTGGCCCTGCTGACTTTGAAATGGCCATGGATATTCTCTGAAATTATTAAGGCCGACTTTGTATGTTTTTATGAAAAAAAAAAATCCAGTTTAATGTGGAGATCCATATCCAGGGCTCAGGTTGGATGCCGTACATCTAGCATGTGTGCTGGGCCCACTGCTGGATGAGAAGAGACAGGAATTCAATCACCATCACAAAGATTGGCATATGGAAATTTTTATTTTAGTTTTAATGTATTTGTATGTGTGTGTGTGTGTGTGTGTGTGTGTGTGTGTGTGAAGTTTTCATATTAAAATGGTGCTGTTTAATGAGTTAGGCAGTAGTTTCAATTTTACATTAGCTATGAAGTCACGGATCTTTCTGCTGCTTAGTCTGTGCAGGAGGAATTTTTCATATTGCTAGTTAGTGTTTGCCTTTAAGAATGTGTCAGTACCCTAAAGATTTCCCAACCTCTGTGGTCCTTGAAGCACCAACTGAGAAGAGCATGTAGAGGCAGGGAAGAAGGTGAGCCCCAGGCTTGCTTCCATGAGTAGATTTCATCATCAAGGTGCACTCCAGGTTGACTACTGGAGGGTCAGGTGAGCTTGACTAATCTGAGATGACTGTTGCTAAGGAAACTAGGAGATGTATCTGTGACTCTGCATTCATCCAACTGTGCTGCCTTTCACTCTTTTCTTAGGAACATTAAGTCCACATTGGAAAAAAGAAGGGGAGAGGACAAGAGAGGGGGAAGAAATAAGGGAAGGGGAGGACTGAGGAAGTGAGGAAGACGAGAAAGAATGAAGGAGAGGGGCAGAGGTCTATCCTGCAAAGGCTTCCATCCTGAATTTGACCCACAACAGTAATACTACCCTAACAACTGCGACCACCCAGACATACCCTCATTACACACTGGGGCGATGTGTTTATGTAGGCAAATTAGAAGGTAATATGTTCCTTTTACTGTGTAATCTTTATTCCTATGTTTTCAAAAAGACAGCTCAAATGTAGTGTATAACAAAGAAAGGAAATTTATCCTGATATGGGTAATAGTCACAGAGATGAAATCAGGCTTAGCCGGATTGCCATAGAGAGGGTGGCGTTAGATAGAGGGGACTGTAGTTCTGTCAGAAAAGCAGCAGTAACAGGTGACGGAAAGTAACAGGTGACACTGAAGACAGATGAACCCCAGAGGAGGAGCACCAAAGTGTCTGAAGACTAAGAAGAACTCAGTCACCATTCCAATACAGTTTCCTCAGATGAGCCTCCCCCCCCCCCCCCCCCACACACACACATCACAGTGCAGCTTTGGTGATGATAATGTGGAAACAGGCTGTGGTCAGAGGAAAAGGGGACAAGACCCCCTGAAATGTTTTCATCGACTCGCCTGGACAATCTGACAGAACAGAAACAGTCAGTCAAGGAATATAAAGTCTCCTCTACAACGCAGCAGTAAAGGGAGGCTGTGCTAAAAATACAGTCTGTCAAAGGCACCGCATGTCTTTCCACTGCGACTCTCCCCCCACTTGTCTCCCCACACCTTTCAATGCTGCTATTAATCAGTCACTCCCCCGTCAAGCTCTTTTCCAATGTCATCTCCCAGTTATTTAACTCTGATCTTAACTAAGTGAGCACTGTGGCTGAAGGAACGGGACTTGGCCAAGCAGGACCCTCTATGCGTTCTCTCTTAGCTCTCTTCTTTCCTGCCTGGGACCAGGAGAGGCTGCAGGGGCTCCAGGAAGAAGCCCAGGGCAATGCCTCTCAAACTCACACACTATTCGTGGAAAAAAAAAAAAAAACAAGAGTGAACACGGAAACTGGGAGCCCAGAGGGGAGCTGGGATGGCTCCAAGCTGTGCCTTTCTCACCCACAGACTTACCCCAAGGTGAACTCACTTGTGGGACAAAGGGCTAGGCCTGGTGTGGTTAAAAAAAGCTCACTGTAAAGGGCTACCCTGAGAGAACAGAAAGATGATAAGAGGAAATCATTTCACATCTGCTTAGGAATAATATTCCCCAAAATACATTTTATTGATAGGAAAATCAGGTGTTGGCTAAAATCCAAAATTATTATGTAGTTACTCAGGTGTCCTTTAAATCAAGTATAAGGGAGGGGCCCCAGGGCACTTTGAGTCTTGCCAACTTTCCTAACGTTAGAGCTCATGCAGCTAAACCCAGAAGGGTGACACTAACCGAGAAGCTGGATCCAGAGCTTCTAAAGGAACCTTTAGCAAAACCTAAAATGTAGGCGACCTTTTCTATGGGAGTTTACGGTAAAAGTTGTGTTCTACTATGGTATATTTTTCCGAAACGTGAATTGAAAGTTTGCTCCTATTTTCTTAACCAGAGTTGCAAACTATGTAGAAAGACAACCTGCCACCGGAGAGGCAGAATCTCCAGTTTCCTCAAAACACCCAGGATTCTTTTCTTTAGTGCAGTTCTGCCATGATGGCTTCTCTTTCCTTTGATAACAAGACATTTACAAGTATACGCAGAAATAAAGGCCATAGGCTCCACTAAGACTGGAATTAGGCTGCGGACTGCCACCTTAGAGCACCTCCAGGGGACACCACCCTCCTGGCGATTCCACCAGCAGCAACACAAGGAAAACTCCAGCCTTCTTTTATGACTGGGTTCAGTCACATTTTGAGTCTGTGTTCTGTTAGCTCAACCAAGGTTCAAGTTACAAGGCTTCTCAACTGTGGGCAGGTCTCGACTTCAAGGCCATAAAACAACTTGCTACCGACCCTAGTCTTCTCTAGGCAGCGAGAGCGGGCAGAGCCGTGGAGGTGGCCGCTTTTATTTTATTTATTTACTTATTTACTTATTTATTTTTCACCTAGTGTTGAAAGCGACCTCCCTTAGGTTCTAGAGAATCCCATGTGCTCCCAGCTAGCTGAGCGCCTGGCTTAGGGCGAGCCCTCTCCTGGGACAGCGAGGAAAGGACACAGAGCTGAACTGGCAACCTTCAAGCCACTGGCTCCAGTCGGCTGGTGGCTGAGCCTAGTTTTCTGGAGGGTAGGCTCATTGCTGGGCTTTCTTGAGTACTGAGCTAAGCCGAGCGCAAGGAACGCTTGCAGGACGCCAGTTCCCGGGACTCCCGCGCCACGCGTTCCCGGGCGCCACCGCGCACTCCCACTCTCACCGTAGCTCACAACCCCCCGCCGAGAGCGACAGCACCCTGTGCAGTTGGAATGCACGCAACGCGTCCTTCCACCCGCACACTCGATGGGGACACACTCGGTTCACTCTTCCTGCTTCCAGAGGGGTCTGACCCGCAGTCCCAGCAAAGTTAGGGTCACTTTGGCCCGCGTGCCTTGCATTCAGCACCCCTATTCCCTATAGGGAGGTTACCACTGGTCACTACAGCTTTGCTCGGCCTCTGCGTCTCCCCATCCTAGACGCCACACTCCACGCCCCCGCCGTTCCCTGCTACGGCAGGCCGCGGGAGAGAGCAGGAGACGGAGTGGTAACTCAGGAGAAAGGGAAAAAAAGCGGGAACCCGGAGTCGCCGCAGCGTGATGAGAGTCAGAGTCTCTCCCTTCTCCTGGATCCATTCCAGCCACCCTTCCCGGGAATCTACTGCGCCTGGGAGTCCCAGTGCATGCACGTCCTTTCCAACTTTCTCCCTCCCATCTTCAGATGGAGAAAAAGTGGTCCTGTCCGGGTCTGCAGGTGGGGGGTGGGGGGGAGTTGGCGCGAAAAACGTACCGTCTGCTGCGGCCACCCCTCCTCGAAAGGCGGTCAAACTCTGGAGCCAAACTCCCAGGACCACCAGGAGCAGGGCTTTGCTCTCCATCTCCCGGCGCACCCTTCTGCTTTGCGGCTGGAACTACGAGGCGCGGGCAGTCAGGCGCGGGTTGAGCAGGAGGCGCCAGAGGACTGGAGCGCGGTGGAGCGCCGCAGGGCAAGTCAACCTTTAAAGGGGAGGGCAGAACAGTTACAAGGGGCAGAATTCCTCGGAGGAGGAGGAGGAGGAGGAGGAGAAATCGAGAGTCTGACACTGTTTCCACTGCACAGCTGTTTAAGTGACTGGAAATATGCAAATAAGCCTCATCACCTATTGGCTATAAAATCATAAGTTGGGGGGAGGACTCTAAATGCACTTCCAAATATTTGAGCAAACTGTAACGAGGCTCAACGGTGCCAGTGAGAAGAAGGGGAAAGGGCAGGAAGGAAAGCTTGCTTGTTGTTTAGGCTCCAGTTTGCCTACCGGGAAGAATCTGATCCCTAGGGACTCCTATAGAGGCAGAGAGGAGGGGTTTACGCTGATTTATGTTAAGTAGTCTACGATCCGTTTTCTGAGGGAAAGTTTTGCTCTTAAACTGCGTGTACCTAACACTTTCACTCACACACACACACACACACACACACACACACACACACACACACAACCTTTTGATAAATCTTTGTTAAACTTGAGAGATCCTTTTAAACGCACATCCTCTCCCACCCACACACAGGTCTCCACACGCCAAAGGGACCTTAGGACACATTGCTCTGCGCCTGGTGCCTGCACGGTCTGCTTTTTATCTTGGCAATATGGATCTCCTTCTGTGGTAGAAGAAAAGACCCACTTGCTTTAATTAGTTTCTAATTTTTGCCTTATGTAAATTGTACTCGATCCTTTAATTCAGCAAGAAACTCAAGAATAACATCTATTTTCAGAGGCAGAAAGTCATGGTCAAATATTTTAAGCTATCCTGGATTTTCAGTGGGAGAAGCCATGCCAAATGACCATTCCAAACCTACAAAGACAGTCCATAGATTAGTGATGGTCCAGGGTGAGGGGATATGGGGCGCTGGGAGTGTGGGGGCAGGGCGAGGAGCATGATAGAAATCTTCCGAATTCCATTATGCTTATCATTGTACAACTATGTAAATGCACTAATATTAAATTGTACTTTGCAAGGGTGAATACTGAGCTTTTGCAAAGTGGATTAGCACATGTTTGTAGAAAAGCAAGAAAAATAAAATCACATCATACACTGTGGTCATCGGCAAGTATCTTTTTAAATGAAGAGGGGTTGATTAGCTAGAAAAAACAATAAACATTAATTTCCCCACTTTAATGCTGAGAAACCACCTCAAAAACTTAGTTCTCTTTACTGATTTCAATATTTTTAGTATGGTCCCCTCTCTCTCCACACACACCCTTCTAGATTAAGGGGATCAAAAACTATATAGTTTAATATAAGCCCACTTTTTAAATTTCTCACAACTATCAGATAAAAGCCATACATGCTGTTGTGTAGATGAATTCCAGCCAGATGTCTCGCCATCTCATCTTTCACTGCTATCCCTAAGCAGTGCATCATCCACATTCATTACTGGCTCCAACGCATGTGGCAGATCTTGAAAACTGGCAAGAGCGAAACCCCACTGAACAACTTTGGAAATGGCAGAGATAGTCCAGGGCACATAACCGGAATGTGGCCAACCTCTGAGAGCAGTATATAGGAAGCTCTGATTTTAAAACATGGCAGTGGTATAAAAGACATAAAATCAGAAGTGTAGAAATACTTTGTGTTTTATCTGGAATAGCCACACAGCCACATTTCAAGCAAAAAAGTCATTTGATCAGACTCCAAACCAACCTGCACTGCTACCTGGAACTTTCAGAGAACTTCAAGATTTTATGAGATTAATAAAGGGGCAAAGGGGCATCTGACACAATGCATTTTAATAATGACTCTCCAGTTAACCGGTCAGAGAAAGCACTCAGGAGTTGGGAAATATATACTTATCTATGGTTTGTTGTTGTTGCCTCTGTTATGTGTGAACCCGACTTATACTGGCCTATATTGTCACTTTGCATGACCAGTAAAGTGCACAGATTTCCAAGAAGAACTAACACTGGAATTCAGACATGCTGGCCTCTCTCCAGGGGACAAGTGGTGGGCAGGTGGGTGTGGCAGCCACACTTGGTCATGATTGGTTGTGCTGGCCTTGGTCAGGTGCCCCAGTTCTTCCTGCAGAAGCTCACATGAGCTCTAGGTCAGGCTCCTGTGCGCTTTTGACAAGTCTGATGTCCAGACTTCCACAAGGTTATTCGGTCATGCATAGCTTGAGGCTTGGCTTTTTCTGAAATTGACTTTTTCTTTGTAATAGACAAATAAATAAATAAATAAAAGTTATATTTGAACAATCTGAGCATTTTTAAATATTAAAAAAAAGTACCCTTAGGGTAGGGCACTTTGGTATCTGCTATAGTTAAAATCGATGTAAGTATAAAACCAAATATGTATAGCTTACAAAACACTGAAGTTCCTGATGTTAAGTGATAGGTTACTTCTCCACCACTAAAATGAGCCAGTTCAAGCCAGATTAGATTATGTTAAAGGAAGATTTATTGGGAAGTTGCTCTTAGGTGAATTCACAGGCCCCAAGGTTTGAGGCCAGGGGAGTCGCCATGGGGAGGGGAGGTGAAAGACAAAAAGGGCATGTGCCCAGAGAGAGAAGAGGGAGACAGAAAGGGGGAGAGGGAGAAAGGGAAGGAGAGAGAGATAAAGGGAGAAGGGCACACAAAATGTCTGGATTATATAGGGACAAGCCTCTGGGGGGAGGGCAGCCCAGCCCATGGACTGGAATGTTCAGGGGTGGGGGCAGGGTATGTCAAGTAGGGACTGAGGGATGCTGGGAGAACCTGGAGGCCAGGTCTGTTTTGACACGTAAAATATGCACCTTAGTCCCTTGTAGGAAGGGGTGTGTGTGGTTGTTCCAACACCAAACAGTAAGGAAATTCTGTCTGTCCTGCCTGTCCGTCATAGTTCTGATTGACTGCTCACCATTTGCCCACTGAACAGTCTTCACCCTCTCATGCATTTAGTGATTTTAGCCTTAACAGAGCTGAAAAATACTCCCATATCACAGATGGGAGGAAACGAAATTCCCCAAAGATCAAACAATACCCCAACATCACAAAGTGTACCTCTTCTATTTTGGTGCTTTCAGGAGAAAAGGGTAATGTGTTAATTTGTATATTTTAATTGCAAACTAAAAAGGGAAGCAGAGCTTTTTTGTACATGCAGTTTTTGGTTCGGATGCTATTCTATGTTTTCTCGATAAAACTAAAATATGATGAAACGTCTAAGTAAGGTTGAAAGAGCATCGTGCAAGGATGGAGCTGACAACTAGGAAATGCATTGAATACGAGAACAACATGCCTAACACAAACCTAAAAACACAAACTCATAAATGTACAGATATTTTCCGGCTGGAAAGACGACTTTGTGGTGGCTAAGGGGGTTAGGGTTAGTCTAGCTGGCCTTTGGGAGACCTGTGCTTGACTCCTGGAACCCATGGGGTGGCCTGCACCATCCGAAGCTGGAATTTCAGGGCTCTGATGCCCTCTTCTGGACTCCAACAGAACCCAGAATATGGCGAACTTGCATCCATGCAGGCAAAACCCCAAACACATTTTAAAATAAAATGTCTTAGGTCCATTTTAAATACGTCTAAATAAGAAAAAATAAATCAAGATGAAGGGCTTTTCTGCCATTACCTACCCACATCCTAGGATTAACCTGCAGTATTGAGGAACAAAGGGACAAAGTGGAGAATGACAGCTAAGAATCTGCCAGTGAGAATGGCACTCTTTTCTGGGTAGCCAATAGATAGGTTTTGGCCTGTGGCTCCCTTCCTAACCAGCTGCTATGTTGTAGAATCCCAAATAATGTAACTCAGACAGAAGACAGTTTCTGGCAAAGCTGAGTGTTGTGACTGAAAGATGTCAAAGGTGTAAATGAATAGTGTATGCAGCCAGTTTCCTACAACTCTCCACACACACGCACTATGGTTGTGCTTGCTTGGAGAGTGCCAAGTGCAGAGTGTGGGATTGCTTCAGGCTGTGAAGTGATGGTGCAAAATGATCTGGAAGCATCTTAAGGATTTTGTTTTTCGTGAGTTATAGTCACACAATCTCCACTTCCTAAAACAATAAACAGCAAACAATGAAAGCACATATGTAGACATAAACACATTGATATGTAAGGAAGGATATCCACCCAATTTTTGTCTGAATATGGTTAAAAGAAATAAAAGTCAATTTTAAAAAAGAACAAAACTTCCCCCAAAGCCATTGTGTTCCAATGGCACTGTTAACCAAGACTGTGTAGTAGGGGAAGGGGGCAGACAATTCCAGATAGAGACGATTCAGCATTTCCCATGAGACAGTTCATAAGAACTCAAAAGGATATTCCACCAGTGACACTGCTGCTAGCCCATGTTCATTTATAAGCAGATTTCTCCCCTTTTCTAAAAATAAATAAACAAAAAATAAAAAATTAAGTCTACATAGGAAGCCTAGTTAATAACATGGATACTAAAAACCACAAAAGCTTTCTACTGGGATGTTACAATTAGAGATAATATTAGACCCTTCTGCAAAACCCAAGCTTGGCGCCCCCTGCTGACTTTATGGTTACACTACCAGATCTGAAAAATGAGCTATTTTATGTAATTATTCTACATTTTTAATTTATCATGAAAAATAATGGATTTCATTACAAATGCTAGTACAATTGTGCCATTACAATCCTCACTCCTCTACCCCATCTTCCCTCCCCCTTGCCTCTTATTGGTCTCAATAACCTCTCAAACTGGGCCTCTTCTGCTTTCATGTCATGTACTCTATTACCACTTCTTCTTCCTTGCTCTTCTTCTCGTTCTAAGTCTAGCTTATTTTGTTTAACATAGTGACTTCCAGTTCCATCCATTTTCTTGCAAGTGTCTATATATATATATATATATATATATATATATATATATATATACATTTACACCTGTATATGCATATGAATAATGTGTACATGTATATGTGACATTTGAAATTTTTACAGAAAATAGAGCAAAGCACAATGTGTAGAATGCCGACTAAAGACTTCATTTAAAAAATTTTTTTATTAGATATTTTCTTCATTTACATTTCAAATGCTATCCCGAAAGTCCCCTATGCCCTTCCCCTGCCCTGCTCCCCTACCCACCCACTCCCACTTCTTGGCCCTGGCATTCCCCTGTACTGGGGCATATAAAGTTTGCAAGTCCAAAGGGCCTCTCTTCCCAATGATGGACGACTAGGCCATCTTCTG
>NC_034608.1:83549451-83577691 GCF_900095145.1 Mus pahari | reverse complement strand
GGATCTTTTTGCATTTTGCATTTTCTTTGATTGTTGTGTCCATGTTCTCTATGGAATCTTCTGCACCTGAGATTCTCTCTTCCATCTCTTGTATTCTGTTGTTGATCCCCACATCTATGGTTCCTGACTTCTTTCCTAGGGTTTCTATCTCCAGAGTTGTCTCCCTTTGGGTTTTTTTGTTTATTTGTTTGTTTGTTTGTTTCTACTTCCCTGTTTTAGATCTTGGATGGTTTTGTTCAATTCCATCACCTGTTTGGTTGTGTTTTCCTGTAATTCTTTAAGGCCTTCTACCTGTTGAGCCGTGTTCTCTTGTATTTCTTTAAGTGAGTTATTAATACCCTTCTTAAAATCTTCTACCATCATCATGAGATATGATTTTAAATCTGAATATTGCTTTTCAGGTGTGTTGGGGTATATAGGACTCGCTGTGGTGGGCATACTGGGTTCTGATGATGCCCAGTGGTCTTGGTTTCTGTTAGTAAGATTCTTACCTTTGCCTTTTGCCAGATGGTAATCTCTGGTGCTAATGTTCTAGCTGTTTCTGGCTGGAGCTTGTTCCTCTTGTGATTCTGTTAACCTTTGTCAGTACTCCTGAGCATCTAAGTCTCACCTGAGTCCCAGCGGTCAGCGCACTCTCTGCAGGCAAGCTCTCCTCTTGCAGGGCAGGTGTCCAGAAATCTGGAGCTCTGATCCACCTCCTGAGTCCTGATTCCTGAGTGCTGAGCTCTGATCCACCTCCTGAGAGCTCTCCCTGTAGGCCGACTCTCCTCTGGCAAGGAAGGTACTCAGGGGTCTGGGTCTTAGCTCTGCCTCTTGGCTGAGGTTGAAGACCCGAAGGGACCCTGTCCAAGAAGCTCTGTTCCTTCTGTCGCCCACGTGCTCTCCAGTGAACACGAGGTCCTTGGTGTGCTAGGGGTCTTGCTGTGTGGAGAGTCCTCTGGGACCCTAGACACCCTGGCAGGTTCACGCAGAAGATGGTGGGACTGGCCCCAACCAGAGTGAATTCCAGCCTCTGGTCGGGTGGGGTTCCTTTGTCCCTGTTCCCTGCTGGCACAAGACCCTCCGCAATTCTTTGGAACACATGTTGCGTTCCACTCACCCGTGATCCAGAGGTGATCCCGAGGTCCTGCCCACTAAAGACTTCGTAAGGACAGAGGATTTCACTGCTGCAGCTCAAAGTGTAAAATCTTATGCATATGAAGGCAAAGGGAGCACATTTAAATGACAACCTTCTTTTCTTTCCTTTCTTTTCCTTTTTTCTTTTCTTTTTTTTTTTTTTAAGGTTTTGCCGTATGACTGAAATTTCAGCGTTATCATATCACATATTGCTTGAAGTAACTTAAGCCTTTCACTAATTTTCTAGAAAACAGGTAAAAATTTCTAGAAAACAGGTCAAACTCACCTCCAATACCTTAAAACACAAGCATCCCAAAGTTTAGATTTAGGGAGTCTTACAGTCTGTGAGGCTGTCATCACGTAGTGTTCTGTCAGCACGTTGTAGCCATGAGGACCTGGGACTGTGGCATGGCTCCATCCTACTCCGTGGTGAACAGGTAAGTCTACTGCAGTATAAACTCCAGCTATCCAACAGGAGTGACCGTCAGATTTCCCTCTGGGAGATGGTTTATCAAATGTATGTCTCAAGAAGACTTGAGGGTGCTCTTAAAATTCTTGAAATAAGGTTGGAAGGTGGCTCAGTGGGTAAGGTGCTTGCTGTGCAGGCCTGAGGACCCGAGTTCAGATCTCCATCAGCCATGCAAAGAGCTGGAAGAGGCAGTGCGCACCTGCAACTCCAGTGCCGCAGAGAAGGAGAAGAGACGAGAAGGACCTTGGAGCTTGCTGGTGAGCCACTCTACATGAACCTGAGCTCCAGATTCAGTGAATGACACTGTCTCAAAAACTAACAAGGTGGATCGCAAAAGAGAACAATGAGTCTTTGATCTGCACCTGTCATTTGTTCCCCAGTCATGGGCAAGTGCACCTGCACAAACACACATGCACACACGCTCACAAACCTTAATTTTTGTATAATTTTTAGTGTAACATGAACATAATAACTGAAATATATGATCACAATAATTCAATATTTGGTTTAACAAAACTTGTTCCTCTCAACATCTATAACTTTTTACAACATATTGGTGTTGTTTTCCACGGGTAAGCAGAATCCAGCTTTCTTACTGTACAATTGAAGGAGGAGTCAATGGAAATACACATCACTGGGGCTTTTAAAGAGCTGTGGGGATGGCAAGTAGATCTTACTAATATACTAGTGTAAGAGAACCAAATCCATCAAGCATTTCCCTCTTTGCTTAATAGAGACATTGAGTTGTTATTTACAAAGACACATCAGGAAAACTGGGTAAAGTCAAAGCATGGATAACTCAGACATAATCATGAAGATGATTTGGGTAAGTGCAGCCCACTTCTTGTCAGCTGTTTACATCATCTTCACATATCCAATGACAGCTCAATTACAACTTCGCACCATATCACTCTTTTGGAGAAAGACTGTGTTAGGTTCTGCAGCAATGAATGCAGATTGTCATTGAATGGGAGGCTCATGTTACAAAGTTAGTCACATTATGAATCCTGCTAATAATGTTCAATATTCAAAGGCTATAAATGATGATGCAATACTCTCTTGTGTATCTCAGTCAACAATAAACTTGTCAACTGTATACCCAGAGTGAAAAATGGATAAATCAGTAGCCATATGAAGGAAGGATACGTCCTGTGTTAACAAATCTATTAACTAGTTCCAAACACAAATGTCTATTCAGATGATAATAATAATAATAATAATAATAATAATGTAAAAAGCATATCCAGTGGCAAGCTGCAAGCGTGAGGATACTCTGTAGGTCTTCCCCCCAAAGCCTTGAGACCTGCTGCCTGCTGAAGTGTGTGCATGTCACCTTGCAGTGCTGGTCACCACCATCACAGTATGTCACAGCTGCAGTCCCTGGACATGAAGCTTTAGTATTGTTGACTGAGCTTTTCTGTTCCCTTTGTTAGTCCATAAATAATTAGAAGAGAAGCACGTCTGGCAAGGTCCTTCTCATAGCACTGAAGGACATTAGGAACATTGGAAACTCCTAGTAAACATTTGAGTAAACGTCATTGAGTGAAGTGTGACCAGAGGCTAACGTGTTTGGTTTATAGTTTTGCTCACTTCAATTCTCTTTCTCCTTTCTTCTAATTTCTTTTCTTAAGTTTAAAAGCGATATTTTGTTGGAGCGGTGGATGCAGCTCAGTTGATAGAGTGCTTACCCAGCAAGTGGAAAGCCTTGAGTTTATCTCCAGCAAAACATAAACTGAGTATTGTGACGTACACCTATATTTCCAGCATCCGGAGATAGAGGCAGGAGTATTAGGAGTTCAAGACCAGCCTCATCTACTTGATAAGCTTGAGATCAGGCTGGGATGCATGGCAGTTTGTCTCAAATTAAAAAAAAAAAAAAAAAAAGCCAGGCAGTGGTGGCGCACGCCTTTAATCCCAGCACTTGGGAGGCAGAGGCAGGCGGATTTCTGAGTTCGAGGCCAGCCTGGTCTACAGAGTGAGTTCCAGGACAGCCAGGGCTGTACAGAGAAATCCTGTCTCAAAAAACCACACACACACAAAAAAGGTAGGTTTGTTGTTGTTGTTGTTGTTGTTTTATTTTTCAGTCTTTTTTTTTTTTTTTAAAACTAAAATCAGAATTCCAAGCAATACAAAAGCAGGACCAAATGAAAGTCTTTCTTTGACATACTAACTCCCCTTTGTTCCCTTGTATATATGCAAATATAAGCATATATATATGTATGTAAATGTGTGCATAAGCATATAGCATAGCATATATAAATTACTTTCTATAGAAATGTTAACACACCATAAACCTTGCAATTTTTCTTACTTAATAATATATCTTAGCGATAAGCACATTTCATACATTCCCTAGTTTCTTTTTTTACATCCTCATAAGATTTCCTTGTACAACTATACCATCATTTATTTAACCAGACACATATTAATAGTCCCTCAGGCCTTTTGATAATTTAAGCCTTGCCAGAAGGAGCACAGAAAAAAAAATCTCTTAAATTGTTAAACCAAAATATGAATCTTTATCATTTGATAAGTAAGGCCATGAGACAATACAAATCTACATTCCCACCCTCAGTGCAGGAGAATCCAAGTACAGTTGTTCTAGCCGTTACCGGGTGCTACTGAAGTATTTAATATCTCCTAGCGTAGCAAGTGACATCAATAATAACAACCCAACCCTTGTGCCAAGCGTAGTTCCAAGAGCATTATGTATAGGAAATAATTGACAATATACAGCAACCTCACACATGAAGACGATTGTTCTCACACACGGGTCAGCTGTTTAAGGTGTATAATTACGTGGCTGTGGAAATGGCCTACTGAATAAAGTGCTTGGCCTGCAGGTGTGATGACCAGACCTCGGAGCTCTAGAAAACACATATATTCAGGTGGGCATGATGACTGCCTGTAACTCCAGGGCTGGGAGGTAAAGACAGAGGTTCCTTGGAACAAGGTGGCTAAATAGATTACCCTGTATTTGTGAACCAGGTGGAGACCGACCAAAGAATATTCCCAGTGTCAACCTTGAGCTTCTATAAGCAAGCACATATAGTGCATCCAGACATGTGAACGTGGATACCACAGACAGGTTCCCACCTCACATACACATGAAAGCATATTAAACTAAATAATTATGGAGCTGGGTATGGTAGGACACACTTGTGATCCTAACTACTCAGGGTTTCAAGATCAGTCTGGGAACTTAGCAAGACCATTTTAAAACAAAATTGATGGTTAAATGGAGACCTGAATTGCTGGCTAGTCTTATGTTAGCTTGATATGAGCTAGAACCATTGGTGAGGAGGAAGATCAGGCTATAAGCAGTCATATAGGGCATTTTCTTAATTAGTGACTGATTAAGAAATGGCTTAGCCCACTGTGGGTGGTTCCATCCCTGGGCAGGTGGTCCTGGTTTCTAGAGCAAGCCATGGGGAGCAAACCAGTAAGCGACATTTGTCCATCGATTCTGATTCCACTCTTGCCTCTAGGTTCCCATGTTTTGAATTCCTATACTGACTTACCCTGGTGATAAACAGCAATTTGGAAGGGCGAGCTAAATAAATCCTTTCCTCCCCAACTTTTTTTTCTTATCATGGTGTTTCATCACAGAAATAGTAACCCTAACTAAGACAATGTACAATTGTCCTCAGCCTTTGAATGAATTTAGTCATCTTAAAGGAAGCTCCATATCCAAAAGCTGTTAACCATTTATTACTTTTGTACCCAGAAGCCTTAGCCAACTCTGCCTATAGATTTGCCTGTGTTAGACAATTAATGAACATAGGATTGTATATATATATATATATATATATATATATATATATATATATGTGTGTTTTCTTTGTATATATATGTGACTTCTTTTACTTAGCCAAATATTTTTGAGGTTTACCTACACTGAAACAAATATCAGTCATTCATCCTATGGCAGTCTGTTCTTCTTTTAAAGATTTATTTATTTTATGTATATATGAGTACATTGAAGCTGTCTTCAGACACACCAGAAGAGGGCATCGGATCCCATTACAGATGGTTGTGAGCCACCATGTGGGTGCTGGGAATTGAACACAGGACCTCTGGAAGAGCAGTCAGTGCTCTTAACCATGGAGCCATCTCTCTAGCCCCCAGTCTGTCCTTATAACACCCCCATTACTGTAAAAAAAAAAAAACAAACTACCTTTTATGAACTCATTTATACATTAAGGGACATCTGAGTTGTTTGGACTATATAAAGTTACTTCTCATGTGCAGTGTGAGGAATACAGATACAGTTCACTTGTCTGTATCGCAGGGAGGAGTAACCAGGCCATAGAGTAAGTAAATTTAAGTTTAAGCATGTGACGATTGCTAAGTCTTTCCCCACAGGATTTACTAAAGTTCCTGCTGGGGTGTGTTATCATCCATGAGTGCTGTGCTTACAATAATGACTGCAGCCTCCCAAGGTAGAGACTCATCCAGACTCCAAGTGTTTATCACCACAAGTGTAGAACTGGGAGGAAGAGAGCTGACTTCTTTCACTCAGCAAATGATTGGATACAGTTAAGCATTTAAGAGATGGAAATAGGAATATGGTACAAGGTAGCTGTGGTGGTTTGAATATGCTTAGCTCATGGAAAGTGACGCTATTAGGAGGTGTGTCCTTGTTGGGGACGGCATGCCACTATGGGAATGGGTTTTGAGGATTCCCCGTGCTCAAGCTCTGCCCAGTGCAGTGGAGATCCTTCTGTCCCCTGCCTGGCGAAGCCAGTCTCTTGCTGCCTTTGGATCAAGATATAAAACTCTCAGCTGCTTCTTCAGCACCATGTCTACCTGAACACTGTTGCAGGATTTTCCCTGTCCTATTACATTAGGGCAGCAGGAGGCCTGTGATTGGACAGGGAAAAGGGAGGTGGAGTTAAGAGTTGCAGAGACATAGAGTGTCTCGGGGGAGAAAGAAGAAGGCCAAAATGGAGGTGGACATGAACCAGCATGTCTTTAACCAGCCACAGGTCGTTATGATATCATAAGGTTAGAATAATTGGAATAAAGCTTTTATCACTATCAATTGGCATCTTGTAAATTGGGAATTTATTGTTAAATAAATCTGATTGGTTAATTATAAGCTTCAAGAGTTTTGATTTACTTGTGTTGTGCCCGGAGTGCATGGGAAGCCCAAGATGAGCCCAAGAATTGCGAAGTTCGCTGCAACTTGCAAAAGAGTCTTTTATCGTTTCCAGTTCGTGTAAATGCTGGCAAGCACCCCTGAATCCAGAAAACACTGGGTTTACATACAGTATCCTTAGGAATCCCCTGAATGTTCACAGGGGAGTAGAGGGCTGCAATCATTTGGTGGAATGGTACTGAAGTGGGAGGGGGGTTAATGGGTGTCTGTTCAGGGACTAATTTCATGGCTTAACCGTCTTCGACCTCTGATTACCTTTTCTCCATGGTTTAAACTCGAGGCCCTAGTCTCCCTTGAGCTTGTTATTTCTCTAAGGTCTCAAGGGCAGGCACCTGGAGAGTTCTGCTGCTTATTAGGAGGAGTGCTGGTGTTTGGAGACAGGAAGGCAGGGAGGATGTCCCGAGCTGTCTCCTCAGAATATCCTCATTAAGGGGGAGTTTTATGGGTAGTGCCATTTTAACTCTAGGGGTGCAGCCGGGGAAGGGGGGAGGGAGCAAACCAGCTGTCTGCTTGCTCCAGGCTGGAGGGAGGGTGGGAGTTTGGGGGGGGCGGGGCAGGGAATGCAGAAGCAAACTGTACACAACACTGAAGTCGCTCTAGTGTCAGTAATTCGGGGGTTACAACACTTGCTTACCGGAATGTGGGACCACCAATTACAGGGGTTTAAGGTGGAGCAGGAACTAGTGACTCAAGGGACAAGAGAGCCAGACGCTGGAGGGAGTTGCAGGTGGCAGAAGGGTGGGTAGCTTGCTGGCCCCACCAGGGAGTTGGTGGGCTGAAAGGGGTAGGAGGGGTAGGTTCTTTTTAATATTTCCAGCATCGGGTGGCGGCGAACCAACACCAATGTGCTGGATAAGAATCCACTAGAAATTAACGATTATTAGCCTGAGAGTTAGAGGTTGGTTTTTTTTTGTTGTTGTTGTTGTTGTTGTTGTTTGCTTGTTTGTTTGTATCGGGTTACTTGGACTCAAGTACAGGAACCTTGAAACAAAGAAACTGCTCTGGCAGGCTCTGAGGTGGGGAGTGCAGGTTGCTCTGATTCAGAGAGCAGCAGAATGGAAGTTACCTACCTTTTAGGGCAGAAGGCTTGAACTGTGAAATTAAAATTGGAATTATTTGCTTTTAGGATAGATTTATATTCAGATTCTGTCCTAATACACGGGGAATTTTGCCTGCAGTTCAGAACTAAGATAGGGAAAATTAGTCATTGACTCCAGAGTAGAGAGGCAGTGATAATATTGCCTGCTTGTACAGCT
The DNA here is from genome assembly GCF_900095145.1 of Mus pahari. Taxonomy (NCBI): domain Eukaryota; kingdom Metazoa; phylum Chordata; class Mammalia; order Rodentia; family Muridae; genus Mus; species Mus pahari. The sequence goes on along the minus strand of NC_034608.1, from coordinate 83,569,689 downwards.
AATAAATAATATTGTCTGTGGCTCCAGGTAGAGAGATAAACAGATAGATATTATACAGGTATTAATAAAATATGTCTGTGGCTCCATGCAGAAAGCTGAACAGATAAATGGTATAACAAGATGGCTGCTCTAGGCAGAGAGACAAAGAGTAAGATGGTGTAAGATTGCTTTATATGCCTCACAGGACACTCAAATTCTGTCTAATGTGGGCTCCACGGGAATCTTGGGGTTTTTATCCTGCTTGGCAAAATAGACAAGACCTAAGAATAGGCACATACAGTATTTCAGTTTACTTTATTTGTTCTAGATTGCTTTAATTTGAACTAGAATAGGGAATATTCATCACTGACTCCGAGTAGAGAGAGCAGTGATAATCATTGCCTGCTTTGAACAGGTATTAATTATCAATGTCTGTGAATCCAGGTAGAGAGATCAACGGATAGATGGTATAACAAGATGGCTGCTCTAGTCAGAGAGCTGAACAGTAAGATGGTATGAAGCTTACTTTATACGCCTCCACAAGATACTCAAAGTTTGTTAGCATGGGCTCCATGGGAATCTTGGGTTATATTTCCTGCTCGGCAAAATAGATAAGACTTAATAATAGGCACATACAGTATTTTAGTTTACTTCATTTGTTTTGGATTGTTTTAATTTTCAAAATGGGTGTGGTTTTGAGTTTTGTGGCTATATTATTCCTTGGGGTAGAGGTCTAAATAAAGGGTTTTCTGATGACTGACTAAAGGATATGGTATTTTGGGGGAAAATGTTATCTTGATGATACTAAAATTTTGTTTTGAGATTTGTATATTACAGAATTTACAGCCTTGGTGAATGTTCTCATCAGACATGCTGAACTGACCTGCTTGAACTCCTTATGTCCTGGACTTTCAGTCAGATCCAGTCAAGACATAGACATCAGGAACTAAAACAATTCTATTTTCCCTATCCTCCCCCGAAATATCTCAATGCCCATATTCAGCTTGAAGACATTATGAAGAGTCGTTACCCCAGTTCCCTGGGCTTTGGGGCTGGAGGGGGTTATTATAGGTTGTCTTTCTAGGGAATGTAGAAATGGTCATAATTACAGGGAGGAATAGCTCAAATTGATTACATAGCCATAATCTCATTTGGTAGAAATCTTTTTAATTGTTACTAAGCTGACGTCATAATTCTTATTTTGGTACAGAATTTATTTTGATACAAAGTCAAGGTTTTCATTGGTATAAATTTCTTCTATTGATACAAAAAAATTAAAAGTACAGGGCTTAGATCCAGTCCTTCTATAACTGTTTTTATAAACTGAGCTGAGATGATTAAGCCTGTGAGTTAAGGGCCAAACAGCAAATTCATGGCTCTGAGTTTATTGTTAGGGTGTTTTCAGATATTTTAATTAGAAATAGCTGAGAGTAGTTAACAGAGAGCAGTCCAGATTCCTTTATGTAGATAGTTGGCTCAAAAATGTCAAAAATCCACAGAATGAGACATTTAATGTTATTTATTCACTTGCTGTTGAGACCAGTCTGCTCCTGACAGCATTCCCTTTCTTGGATTCAAAGAAGAAATTGAGCATCATGGAGTTGCTCCAATTGTGGCGAGACATATTCTACAAGACCAACTCCCTGATCTGTCCACTCATATAGTGAGATATTTTAATGACAATGTAATGCATTGCCTATGATCAGCCTCCATACCTGTGATGACACCAGTTTCTTGCTCAGAGTTTAGCTTTGCCTGGCGTTAATTCTCAGCCACCCAGGTGGCTCTTGAGAATCATTCCTTAAGATACTGCTTTCTGATTTTGCATGTCCATTACCACATTTCCTTTCAGAACACAGAAATATCCATGCCCAAACTTATACACAGCCATCCCAAGCCTGCCATACACACTGTCCCTTAGACCTATTATTTGGATCACTTCATGCTACAGAAGTTCAACTCAGTTGCCTGATTACTCAATAGCAATGCAAGAGGGGTTAGAATCTGCCAGGACCTTCAGCACACATGATTAAGGGTTTTCTCTTGAGACCCTGAACCCAATTTGTTGGCTTAACTGGCAAGGAGAAAATAGTCTTGTGAACTCAATCCTGCTAGAGTAAGGGATCCTTTTCCATTACAGACTTGGGCTCCAGAAGCTTCCGTGAAAAAAGAAAAAGTTCAATGGAAAACACACTGGTTAGAAGTCCACGGGGAATCCTGAGAACAGGAGGCAAGGTTCAAAATGAAGGAAGACTATGGAAGTAGGAGTTCTGGGCCCTGGCTCCACAGACCATGCTGACATCAGTAGCTGCAGATATTCTGGGATAGAATGTTCCCTCAGCACTCTACACCCTTATCTGTAATGTGCTGGGGCTGGCTAATGTTGGCTAGTGAGAGTTGGCTGTTAACTTCATGGTTGTTTTGCAAGCCAGGTTAACAGTATTAGTAGCCACTGAGGGAGTATTTACACCATGCAAATCAGCATGCATTGCAAACAAAGACTTTTGGCCCCAGTGGGGAGTTGGCTAACTGAATATTTACTATTAAAACCACTTAGTACCACTTAGAAAAACGTACATATAAACTTGAAGCTCTTAATCATAATGGCTTGTATACCCAATATCATTTGGGTTCAAACATAATTGGTTGTCAAAACTGATGGAAGAGGCATATTGTGGTCTGAATGCTAAATGTCCCCATAGGCACGGGTGTTTGAACACTGGACCCTCAGCCAGTGGTGCTGATTTGAAAGATTATAGAATCTTTAGGAAGGGGAAACCTCACTGGGGGAAATGTTAGTCTTAGTGTTTCTTTTGCTGTGAAGAGACACTATGACCACTCCAACTCTTGTCAAGGAAAACATCGACTGGGGACTGGCTTACATGCCATTATCATGGGAGACATGGCAACATGCAGGAAGACATGGTACTGGAAAAGTAGCTGAGAGTTCTATGTCCAAATCAGAAGGGAAGAGAGAGTGACATTGGGCCTGGTTTGAGCATCTGAAACCCAAAGCCCATCCTCAGTGACATACTTCCTCCAACAAGAACACACCTATTACATACAACAAGGCCTCAGCTCCTAATAGTGGCACTCTGGTAAGCCTATTGGAACCATTTTCATTCAAGTCACAAAAGCATTGTGGAGCAGGCCTTAGAGGCGTGATAGCCTGACTCCACTTCCTAGCTGCTTTCTACTTCTTGGTTGTTTGAGCAGTGTGGCCAACTGCCTCATATTTTTGCCATAATGGACTTGTCCCACTAACTTCCAGCCAAAATAAATAGTTTCTTCCTAAGTTGCTTCTTCTCAGTCAACTGGCCACAGCATAGAGATGAGTAATTACTACATGATGCTACTGAGGTCTCCTGGGTATGGAGGAGATGTCACCAAACATTGCAATGGGCATAATCAACAAAGAATAATAATTGTACAGCCTCACGTGTCGCTGTGCTGGTGAATATGAATAAAGTGAACTTCTTGACGGACCTTGCTTGTTCAGTTTAAAATAAATCCCTGGGGGAACTGGATAAAATGTCTTTTCTGTTTCTCCTTTCCTTGAAAAGTCTCAAAGGACTACTTTGCAGCCATTGCTAAAGTTCATTCCATTGAGATTCCACCTGGCAGGTCCTTCATACTTCAACTTTTGGTCACTCGTTAAGCATTCAGATTTGCAGCCCTGCCCAGCACTCTGTGCCATGTTTTGTATCTAGAAGCCCCTGCCTCTCTGCTGCAGTTATCAGCACACTGTTATCAGTAACCAACTCTCACTCACCTTATTTACATGCACAGGGGCATGCACAGGTGCCCCCAGACTTTAGTAGAGGGCATTGTATCCCCTGGAGCTTAAGGTATGGGCAGTTGTAAGCCGTCCCACATGGGTGCTAGGAACTAAATTTGGGCCCTCTGCACAGTTACACAGAATGTAACTGCTGAGCCGTCGCTCTACCTGTGACATGCCACTTCTAGGCAATGGTTAATCTGCTGTCTATGTAGATTTGTTTATTCGGAAAATTATGTACATATGGAATCCTACATACATGTTCTTTTGTGATCTACTCCTTTCAGTTAGCATGTTTCAAGATTCCATCTGCTAAATTCTTCCTTCTTTATTGTTAAATAATATTTCATTATCAGGATATGCTATCTTTTATCTAGTCATTTATCAGTTAATGAATAGGTAGATCCCCAGCCCCAGCCTTTTTTAGCTCCCGAATATTACTGATGTTCTGGTAGACACATTTTTGTATTGATTGGTGGGTTTTTCCTTAGCATAAAAGGCAAGCCTAAATTGAATCACTTCGGAAATCCCAGACTTTTTCCCAGATGACACTTCCTCCATCCCTGTTTGAGAGTCCCGAACTTCACCACATCCTCACAACACTTGTTATTACCTGTCCTTTTTACTACAGGATTCCTAAGCAGTGAAAAGCAAAATCTCATTGTGGTTTTTGGTTTGCGCTTTCTTGAAAACTGACATTGCATTATATCAGCAGTATCTGCTAGAAATATAGCTTTCTGGGGGCAGCAAGATGGCTCAGTGGGAAAGAACACATGCTGCTCAAATCTAACAGCCTGAGTTCAAGCCCTCAAACCTACACTGGAAGGAGACAACCAACTCTCTTATATTTTTCGTTGTGAGTCCAGCCTCTAACGGCTGAGCCATCTCTCTAGCCTGAGGATCAACTCTCAAAAGTTCCTTTACCTCTACACATAAGCCATGGCATACATGCAGCACCCCCAACACACATACATGCATACACACACACACACACACACACACACACACACACATGCACGCACGCACAAGATAAATAAAATAGAAATACATACTCCTTGATCATTGAGATACTCTGATGCCTCTATTGAAAATCATCTGATCTGGGGCTGGAGAGATGGCTCAGCGTTTAAGAGCACTGTCTGCTCTTCCAGAGGTCCTGAGTTCAATTCCCAGCAACCACATGGTGGCTCACAACCACCTATATTGGGATCTGATGCCCTCTTCTGGCATGGAGATGTATATATAGACAGAGTATTCACATAAAATAAGTCTTAAAAAATGCTCCCCCAAATCTACTGACCTGATATCTTAAGTCTACTCCTTCCCTGTTTTCATCCCTTCGTTTTCCCCTTCTTTCATTTCTGAATGTTATTTACTTATTTGTTTTATAATATTCAAGCATATGACTTCATTGCATATATAACTTAGGAAAGTAGAAAGATTGCATAGATCTCTCCCCACTCGGACATGACAATTAACAGCAGCTGTCTATGTTTCCTTCTGGTCTTTTGGCTGTTCATAAACTAGATCTAGAGTAGATCCATTTACACCCAGGACTTTAAACCCTGACAGCTCCATGTCACCCATCACACCTCCATACACACTGTTCTGTTTCCAAAGAATTACTTTCTTTGTTTTTTAAATGTATATTTTCTTTCTTTTACATTTATTTATTTATTTATTTATTTATTATTTATTTATAATTTATAATTTATCTGTGGTGTGTGTGTGTGCGTGCATGCGCATGCACAATATGTGTAAGTATAGTGTAGATTCGTGGATACCACATGAAAGTCAGTGGACAGTTTGTGAGGGCCCATTCTCTCCTTCCACCTCATGGGTCCTAGGGATTGATTGTGTCACCATGCTTGGTGGCAGCAGATGCCTTTACATGTTGAGCCATCTCACCTGCCCGCTATTATCCTTTCTTGCTTCCCTTCCCTCCAGCTTTAATGAATTCTTCATTTGGGTTTAGTTGACATTAAGTATGGGTAAGAGGCCATTCGCTGGAGCATGGACAACTCACCAGTAGTTATGTCACACCACAGAAGAAAATGCAGTTCTACAACTACTACCTGCTAACAGTCCCTCAGGAAGCGTGGGTCCCATGGGCACCTCCTTCACCCCAATGGAGTGTGGAATGGCCCAGTCTTGTGCAGGTGTGCATAGCTGCTGTGCATGACTGGAAAGGCCTAGTTGACTTCAAGCAGAAGGGTTTTGTAGCACTGTTCAGATCCACTGACTTCTGCACTCTTTCTATTCCTCAATGCTCCCTGGCCTTGACCTCAGAGGTGGTGATCCTCAGAGGGTTTTGTGTTGGAGACTTGCTCTCCCTTGATGTGGTGAAAACTTTGAGAATATGGTGAAAGTGGTCAGATCACTAATAGGATTGTCCTCAGCAGAGATTAATGCCCTTAACCTCATGACAGCATGTCTTCTTCAACATACACTCCCTTCATTGTGATGTATTCTTCTATAAGGACTTAGAGATAAAGATATATGACTTTGGCCTTTGTTTTCTAATACTATGGGGTAAATAAAACCCCTCTTCTCTTTTGTTGTAGCTGTAGGAAATGAACTCAACCAGAAAACTTACATCAAAATTGAGTCGTTTGCTCTAGCAATTCCCTAACATGTAGATGCAGCTTTACCATTAGGTAATGAGCAGACACAGGAAGTATTTGAGAGTTGTACATTAAAGAGTTTAAATAGCTGCACATGGAATCTTACAGAAGCTTCTAATGGGGGCTTAAAGAACAAGACTGGGAATTGAAACTGAATGGGAAAAAATCGCCATTAAAAGTGATTTATTATAAATTTATTTATAAAAAAATATTTATTTTAAATACAGCAACATAGAATATATGTAAATTTTGCATATGATCATGAAAGATAAAACTTGAGCATCCTGAAATGCTAGGAGAAGTCTCTAGCCACCAAAGCTTTCAGATGGCTGCTCGGTTACTTGCAAGTGTGCTCAGTAGGCTTTGGGAACAGTGTCACAAGGCAGAGGGAAACTTAAAAAGACTACAACAAAAGCATTTAGAAAATTCACAGCCTATCCAGAAAAAAAAGAGCCAAGCAAACAGATGCAGGGAGACGGGAGTCTTTTCAGCAATTGTTTGTGGAAGAGGTTAGGCCAGAGACAGAAAGCCATGTCCTGAACATGAGAAAAATGGCAATGAAAGATGTCCAGAGGTCACCTCGAGAATGTGTAAGGCATCCTCATCCATACCAGTGTTTCAGGGGCTGTCCTGCATACTGTGCATGGGCTCCCTGCCTGAGGCCATTGGGATTCTGCTCCCTCTTGTCCAGCAAGGCACTCCAAGGCTGCTCCGGGGTGGCCGGTGTTACTGCTCCAAAGGGCGTTGTTCGTAAGTTTTGGCAAATATGCGTGCTGATTCTGCAGACAACAACATGCAAGAGTTACAGGGTCATAGTGGTTAACACTGAGATTTCAAAAGAGAGCCTTCTGGGCCTGGAAGGAGTCTGCTTCGGGGGCAGAGTGGTTCTTCACGGGGCTGCCAACTGAAGCCACTGTAGTGTCAGGGTTGCTTGTGTGTATGTAGGAAGGCAGAGCCATCCGCTGTAAATAAGGTCAGTCTGGGAAAGCCACTGTGCTTTCACATTGTGAAGCCATCAGTGTTCCAGCGAGAAGCTTGTCACAGAGACACAGTAAGCAGTCATGGGGTGGGTCTTCCTGAAGCTGACAGGACACTCACCTTGGTCTGCACCATCAGATCCTGGAGGTGAGCCTCGTGCTTTGTGCTGTTTGACTGCTGTCTATGGTGATCACTGTCCTCACTTTGAAACAGGGACGCTTGTCCTACCCTTCTCTCACCTTTGAATTATAGAACCAAAATAAATAAGTAAGTAAGTGAATGAACGAATGAATGAATAAATAAATATTTTTAAAAAGAAGAAAAGAAAAAAGAAAGAAAATAACAGAAAAGACAAAAGTCTCATACCATATCCTAAAACTCACCACTATGTAGCCCAGATTGGCCTCCAATTCACAGCAATCCTCTTGCCTCAACTTCCCAAGTGCTGGAATTACTACATGAGCCACATATCCTGCTTCAAATTCTGTTTTTATTTTTATAGTCTCACAGGCCAAAGGAGTTTGTCTTAGGTTCCAAACTAGACTTTGGCTCCATATGTTGAATCTTCATTCAGCTAAGGCTTTGGGGATGGGAGTGAATGTCTCTTGTATGTGACTTGGAGATGGACATTGAGCTAGTGGAAGGTGCTTTGAAAATGAGTGATGCCGGTCTTAGAATAGACTAACATGTCTCAGAGCTCTGGAAAGTTCCTGGAAGAGCAAGTGGTTCTACAAAGACTAGCCTAACAACGGGCCCTCACCCTCACACCTTCTGCCTTCCATGGAGAACTGGTCATTCATTCAAACCTACTATTTAGTCTGTCTTTTTACTGGCAGGGTTTTGTTTTTTCTTTTTTCTTTTCTTTTTCTAATCATTCTTTGAATGGGTATGTCATGTTTTAGAACTTTTATTCCTCTAATAAGATACCTTATTATAGAATTGACACAAGATTTTAGTTTAGTTTTGTTTCTTTAATTCTGATATCACTAAAGGTGCTTCCTGCTTTATCAGGCGCTGCTGCTGCTGCTGCTGCTGCTGCTGCTGCTGCTGCTGCTGTGTTACTGTTGCCTACACATTTGATCATGCCATCTACAAACAAAGATAAACGTACTTCTTCCTGTTTATTAGAGAGCCAGTATTTTTCTTATCTTATTGCTATGGCTAGTTTTTCTAGTACTGTGTTGAACAGAAATAGTGAGAGTGGATGTTTTTGCCTTGTACTGAGAGCCAAATTTGTCCAGATTCTCTGCATTTAGTTACAATATTAGCTGTGGACTCTATATACAGCTTGTGTTCTGGCAAGGGGAGTTCCTCCTATACTTACTTTTGTTTAGAGCTCTTTTATCTTGAGTGATGGTGCATTTTGTCATGTTGTATCTGCACCTACTGAGATGAGCATTCATTGTGCTAAGGTATCATGTTTATGGATTTGTAAATGTTGAACCATCCTAATACCCTAATACCCAGTTTCAGCTAACTATGGTTTATGATACTTTTAATGTGTATCTGGGTTCCAGTTTCAGTTTTTTCTTGATTTCTCTCTGTTTGTGTGTATTCACTAGTGGTACTAACCATTGGATTTCCTGTGGTGTCCCATCCTGACTTGTTTCTGGTTTATTTATTGTGTACAGTGATGGTTAACAGGGAAGTCACTTTCCTATGCTGACTTCTATCTTCCTCCTTCTCCCGAAACAAATACACAGAATTCAGTCATTCAGAGGTTGGAGTGACTCAAGCAGAGCATTCTTTCCCAGTCTTCTCTCATCATCTTCATTTTTTTTTCTTTTTTCTTATTTTGGTTTTTGGAGACAGGGTTTCTCTGTGTAGTCCTGGCTGACCTCCAACTCACTCTGTAGACCAGGCTGGCCTCAAACTCAGAAATCTGCCTGCCTCTGCCTCCCAAGTGCTGGGATTAAAGGTGTGCACCACCACTGCCTGACTTAATTTTTTTCTCATTGTATCCTTTACAAACATTTCCCCTAAAGCCACCTCCACCCGTGAACATTTAGAACACATACATTCTGCACTTCTCTTTGTGCAGATTGGTCTGTTAGAAGAGCACACATCATCACAATCACTAACATTTTTCATTTTATTACCTTAAAACCTGTTACTGCCTGAGATGATATTACTCTCATGCATGCATGGTCCTCTACTGTCCCCATTCACAGCTCTCCCCTTCATGTCATCCCCTCCTCACCCTTTCCCTTAGATAACTTCACTTCTACTTGATATCATATATACACATTTAATTTTATGTATCTGTCTGCAACCTAGGACGCACAGAGAGAGAGAGAACACAGTATTGTCCTTCCTAGCCTAGCTTAGTTCATTTACTATAGCCATCTCCATTTGAAGCCCTGCTTCTTTTCCTCTGCCATGGTGTTGCCATGGTTACACATGGGGTGAACAGCAAGGAAGCCTGAAGTTTCATTTCTGTACCCAATGTGTGACTTTCAAAAAACAGTTACAGACCATCAACTAGAAATTAACAATATACTTAAATGTTGTGTTAAATCTGCTTAGCAGATTATACAGCCCCCCCCCCCAAAAAAAAACACTGCAATTGATTTCCAAGCTCCTTGTTTGACTAAATGGAGACAGAAGTAAATGCCATCCCCATGTGAATAAGAAGGCTGAGTGAGGTATGTGCCACTTGACTCTTAGATGTGAGATAGTAACTTACATGTTAAGAGTGGGGGTGCTGGCTTTGTGTACCAGACCCACTTTCTGTGCCTTTTTAGCTCTGTCTCTCTTCCCAGTTCTGTACTTCCAGCCTCACCCAGTAGCCTTGCTGATTGGCCAGAATGTTCTAGAAATGGCTCATGCTGCTGCTGTCATTATGTGACCACTGACAAGCGAGACCACCACACCTGTGCTCTGTGTGGATGAGACCAAAAAGCAGCGGTAAATCCAGCAGGTGTGTGAGGACTGGGTAGCATCGGCCAGAAGTGTGGTGACTGGTCAACAGGATGGGCAGGGAAGGAACCAGTGAGGCATTGCTGGCTTCCTCTGCCCAATAATGGATGGGACGAACTTCAGATGCTCCTGAAAGCAGTGATTTCATATTCTCATGAGACGTCCTTCGAGCCCAAGCAAACGGCTTATTTGATTACAGAGTACCCAACTTGCTTTCTATTTCCCAGGGATTATCCAATCACTTAACATCCAAGGAATAATACTTATATTTTTGTCTTACAAATATTTTTCTTGGGCAAAGTCTTCAGGGAATTCATTGGCCCATCTCTGTAGGAATAGAAATTGCTTTGATAGTCATTCAACAAAAGAATTTCATTTCTAGGTTTCCCACTTCCAAAATGCTATCTATTGTAGAAGCATTTTTTTAAAGTTATACTCAAATAATGCTTCTGACTTATTTCGTGCTGTGAAACTTATTCAAAATTAGTGTTTGTGATGAGGTATGACATCTTATTTTTCTTTACAAGGGAAGTTCTCTGCCTTTTTACACAAAAAGAAAAAGGATTTAGTGCCGACACAGCTGCATCTCCAAAGAGTGTTCTTTCAGTGGCTGCTTTGAACACTGCAGAGGAAGCTCCATGTCGGATGATAGCCAAGGCGAACAAGCGTCCACCAGGTCAGGCGTAGATTCAACTAAAACACTCCCTTTTTTATTTGTGGTGTGTGTGTGTGTGTGTGTGTGTGTGTGTGCGCGCGCACGCATGTGCACTTGCTCCCTCTTGTGCACACACATTTAGCATGTGTGTGAGGGCCTGTGGGTAGTGTATGCACATGTGCCCGAATTCACATGAGCCTTAGTTGCTCTCCCACCTAATTCATTGAAGCAAGGTCTTGTGGTCAAACCAGAGCTCACCACTACAGCTAACCTTGCTACCAGCTTGCTTTGAGGCTCTCCTGTCTGTTCTGGGGCTGGAATTGCAGATGGGATTTCATTGCCTACCTAACATTTGTGTGGATTCTGGGTGTCTGAGTTCCAGTTCTCATGCCTGCACTTTGGCAGGTCCCCGTGAGCTGATGTTTAGCCAGCCTGGACCAAGTGGTGAGCTTCACATCAAGGAAGAGTATTAAAAAATATACAAACAAATAAGGTGGTGTGTGTGTGTGTGAGAGAGAGAGGGGGGGGAGGGAGGGAAGGAGAGGAGGGGGTAGCACTAGAACACAATATGGACAAATTCCCAGGACTGAATTCAAGGCAAGATCTTTATAGATAATAGTATGAGGCTCATTGTGAAATGCAGATTACAAGATATCAAGAAACCCTTTTCTTTGTGTCAGTGAAGTACGCTGAGATAAGTGAGATCTGCTCATTAGTTCAGGTCTGAGGGGCCCCTGCCTTTGAGAATAGTGAGTTAGATCTATGTCTTCCTGAACATACTATACTGAATTATTATTGTTGTTATTTTCTTTCTTTTTAACTGGCAAATCCTTAACAACTTTCTTTACCTACTTAATTTATTATTACAAAATTTTTATTAATTTTGTTATTTTTACATCTATTTTATTATAGTAATTCTGGTAGAAACAACTCCTTCTTTTAGACTGTAGAATTGGCACTCACTTCTGGACTGAGGCACAGACACTGGATGAATATCTAGCCAATTAGTGTATTCCTCTCTTGGTCAGGGTATCCTCAGAGACGGATGCACGACCTGGGCAAAGCCAATGACTATTGAATGTGCATGGCTGAGGAGAAAAAGCTCAACCGAAGCAAACCCAGAAGAGAAGAAAGCCAAATCAACAGGTGGTCAGAGCTGCAGTCCTGCATCCCGCATCGGGCTGTTAATTTCCCAACTTTGTAATGCAATATACTGCAGTTTGTTCTATTGTTAGAAATGCTGGAGCTAGGCTCTCTGTCTTGCATTCCAGAGTCTTGAGGATTCCTGGAGGTGGGGCATGCAGAAAACAAAATTCTAACTGGAGGCTATGGTAAGACGATGTGATGTGAACAGGTCATTTTTATAGTAACTTGTTATGGTGGTCACTTTTCAATTTCTGTGACAAGACACCTGATAAAGCCAAATAAGGGAAGAAGGTTACTTGACTGTGGATCCAGAGGTTTCAGTCCATAGTCATTTGGCTCTACTATTTTTGGACCAGTGCTGATACATATAATCATGGTCTGTGTTCGTATGTCTATGTGTGTTTGTGCATGCTGTGTGCCTTTATACATTGTATTTATGTCTTTGCATGTCCTATTGTGAGTTTGTGTGTATGGTTGCATATGTGTTTGTCTGAGTATCTTTGTGTTTATGTTCCTGTGTGTATTATGTGTACACATTTGTGTAACTTTAATTTTTTCAAAGCCTACTTTTAATGATGGTTCTTAAATACTTTAACCTCTCTTCTAGCTCATCACCCACCAGAGATAGTGGAAAAGAAAGGGATAGTGGACCTGTTTAGGAATGGTTCTTTGGAGCGAATTCCATTTGCATTGTCAGGAAATCAGCAGTTTGGTTCACAGGTCAGTAGCAGCAGCTCACTTCACTCACAAACACTTCACAGATCCACCAGCAGTTCAGTTCAGTAGTGTCGGGATAGCAGCAGAGGTGGCACGAGCTAGCAGGAACAGCCAGGCCTCCGCTGAATTAGCAGGAGGAATTTGGATTACCAGGAGAAGTTCTTGCCTGTGCCTCTCTCACTGAATTGAAGATCAGCGAAGATTTGAGACCAACAAGCATTGCACATCTATAAGCAAGCCTAGCCCAGCCTCCTTCACTGTCCATTGAGTCCTATTTATACTCCCTCCAAACATCACATGCTCTCCATGGGTCTTGCCTTACCACGTGTCTTGCTTGCCTCACCACATGAGTCTGTCTTAGTTGACATCATTCTGACAATCACCCGAGACCACAGAAGCAGCAAGAAGCCACAGAATACCACCAGAAGATTTTTTGATGCATTTCTCTCTATGGAGTCTGAACAAAATGAGCTCAACTACACAATGTAAGGCAAACAAATACATGCATGTCATTAGTGATGAATCCTGTATCACATGTCCTTTCATGTGCTTGTTGCTTTAGCAGAACATCCTTTAACCAGTGTCTGCTTCACTGAAATATTCTTTCATATGACTTCCCCAGCAAAACATCATCCCTTAAGTTTCCACTTCACCTTAGTATTATCTATCTTTATATATATTTGTATGTTTGTATGTACATGTTTGTTTGTGAGTGTTTGTGTGCATGTATATATGTGTGTGTTTGTAATTGTGTGTGTATGTTGCTAAGTAGGCAGGATATGTGCAGATGATTCCTTCTATCCTTCAGTCACAGGTTGTAAGGCCATGAGCTCCCATCCTGACATGGCAGGGAGGAGCACCTGCCATTTGGAGCAGCCTGGCATCTGCAGGAGAGCACTGGCGTCTGGTTGCTCTTGTGTGACTTTTAAAAAGCCCATAGATTGATAAACCCGTGTACTGGCTGGTTTTGTGTATCAATCTGACACAAGCTAGAGTCATTACAGAGAAAGGGGCCTCAGTTGAGACAATACCTCCATGAGATCCAGCTTTAAGGCATTTTCTCAATTAATGATCAGTGGGGGAGGGTCCAGCCCATTGTGGGTGGTGCCAGCTCTGGGATGGTGGTCATGGGTTCTATAAAAAGGCAGGATGAGCCAGCCATGGGAAGCAGGCCAGTAAGCAGTCTGGCCTCTGCATCATCTCCTGTCTCCAGGTTCCAGCTCTGCTTGAGTGCCTGTCCTAATTTCCCCCCCAATGATGGGTTGTGATCTGCAAGCGTAAGCCAAATAAACCCTTTCCTCCCCTATTTGCTTTTTGGTCATGGTGTTTTGTCACAGCAATAAAACCCCAACTAAGACAACCTCTTGGGTATCTCATCCTCTCTAATAACAGGGAACGGAGCAGTACCCGGGGAAGACCTCGTCTGCGCTGGCAGGGCATTCTCAAGCTTTACCTGATAGTATTGTCTCTTTGAACATGCACCGCCGTATGCACCCCCAATGCTCTCTGTCATATAAGTCCTTTGGAAAAAGAGTTGAGGGATGGTGAGCCCAGAGTGCTTCTCTTCTTCAACCTCTCTATGTAAGCTGTCAAAATATCTGAATGAAAGGTGAAAGAAAATGTAGTCACTGATTCAGTTTACCTTTATATGTTAAAGCATAGATACACACGTGCTCTATGTGATTTCTGGGTCACTGGCCAGATTAAAAGCCTGTTAACACATCCAGATCAGGGAGGGGAAGCAGGCAGAAGGAGCTGAGACTACGGATATTGAAAACACTGTATGGAAGCTTGTTACTTTTATGTTAATTCAAAAAATTAAATACAAGGGAGCAAGCCATCAATTGTTGACATTTGCTCTAAACAACATTTGGATGAAAAAGAAAAAGTCATAGTTTGCTCTTATACATTTGGTCTGAAATTGGCTGTAGTTCATGAGCCCTGAAAGGCACAGTGAATTCTATAAAGGAATCGGAGACAGTGATGGTTCCTAGTGCTGCTGAGGAGGGAGGTGACCTTGTGGCCCTGAACCTACAATTTGTCTAAGCAGTCTGAACCCCTAAGTTTCTTCCTCTGTAAATATAAGACAGTGATGATATCTCCCTTCCTACATCACAAGGTATTCTGAAATCAAACAGAGTCAGTGTGTGTGTGTGTGTGTGTGTGTGTGTGTGTGTGTGTGTGTTGAACACACATGTGTGCAGGTAGGTACACAGACCTATGGACATGTTTGTGGAGGTGAGGAAAGGATGTCATGTGCCACTCATTGCTTTATTGCCTTGAAATAGGGTCTCTCACTGAACCTGGAGCTAGACTGGCAGCCAAAAACACTTGACAGATGCCTCTGTTTCTGCCCTCCACAGCTCTAGAGTCGCAGGTGGTTGGTTGGCCACCTTGCAATGTTTTATATGGTTAAACTCAGATAAACTCAGTCCCCAAGCTTGCACAAGCGTCTTATCTACTAATCCATCTCCCTAGCCTTTGGCATCAATTTGGAAAGGAATTGGTGATCTGGGTGTGCTATATAAATACTAGAGTTATGGATTGTTTGTTCCTTCTTAATGGTGTTGCTTCCGACCCAGACATGATAGTGTTATGAAATGCACTTTTTCTTCCCACCTCAGTCAGTCTTAGAGGCTAATGATTTAAAAGGTGGAGAAATCGGTACCCAAATAGATTGTGTTTCTGAAACTCTGCTGACGTCTGAATTGAAAGCATGTTTCACGCAAGAGCCTTGGCTTCATTTCTACTATGACAACATGTGAGAGCTTTTCCTAATGCTCAGAATTTCACCCCTGAAAACTTAGTGTCCTGAGAAGTGCAGCAGGAAGTGGCTTTGGTGTCCAGAGCCAGAAGGTCCTTTCCTTGTGTGGAGATGACAAACAGGGGACACAATGTGTCCTGTGTGTTCAGTGCCAACAACCCCAGGGAGCTGCCCCTTAAATGGAGCCACTTCTGTGCTGGTGGCTTTCCTGGAGCCTGACTTTTGCAGGAGAGCTCTGGTGTCGTGCCACTTTCAAAAGTCCATTGAATGATAAGCCCGTTTGGTACTTCATCATCTTCAAAGGTTAGTAATATTTTCTTTTAAGGCTCCTGCTATGTGGCTCAGGCTAGCCTAGAACACAAGATCTTTTTGCCTTAGTGTCCCTTCCTAAGTGCCATGATCATAGGCATATACACCTTGCAATTATCATCCTATTTACATCTTAATTGAGATGCTCTAAAGATTCCCATTTAGCTGGAACTGAAAATACAAAATTTCGAAAGAACTGACAACCAGTTGGTGGCCACTAGCCTTTGTCCCTTCCTTTTTTTTTTTTTTTTTTTTTTTTTGCCAGCTTGATGTCTAATGCCCAGTGGTCTGGATAACGGGGAGACATGGTGCCACCTGAGCTGATTGTTAGACCAGGGTTCACCAGAGCCATCACATCTGTGCTCAAAGAAGCCTCACCCCTGCTTCCACCTTCTTTGCTTTTTCTTATAAACTAGCTAGTGAATATAAATGATCCGGACCTCAACTTTCTGAAATGGAGTCAACCAGGAGAACAGAGCTGGCTATCCAGGTATTAGAATTCTACAAGGGGCATTCATATTTTGTAGGTTGATTTTTCTGTGGCTATGAAATCTTTGTATGACTTGAAAAAATATTTTACTATAAGAATACTTGCCTATGAATATTTAGTTGAAAAGGGGCTACAGAGCATCAGTTTTCTGTGGGTCATGATCCTTTTTGGAGGTTACATATCAGCTACTCTTAATATTAGATATTTACATTACAATTCATAACAATAGCAAAATTACAGTCATGAAGTAGCAATGAAATAACTTGTAGGTGGGTGTCAGTACAACATGAAGAACTGTATTAAAGGGTCATAGCAATAGGAAGGTTGAGAACTGCTGCTTTGGAGAGATGGAAATATTAGTTCTCTTATACAATATGTTTCACTGTTTAATGTGTTAAGAGGTGGCAAGTATCTATCTGCATTATACCAAATATGCAGATATTTGAAAACTTTCCAGTAGATTTGAGTTGTAATCAGTTTTGAATCTAGACACAAAATGCTATAGTGAGTCCAATATTGGAACCCTCCTATTCAATGAAAATTTCTTAAATAATAGAGATGTTTTTGTGTGTAGATACATGGGGGGGGGTGCGTGTGCACATGTGTGAATATACATGTGGATACCCGAGGACAAGAGCAAGGGCTCTTGCAGTCTTAGATTTTTCAAAACCTACTTTTAATAAGGGTATATAAATGCTTTGACTTCCCTCCTAGCCCACCACCCACCAGATATAGTAGAAAGGAAAAGTTAATAGGGCAAAGGAGAATGTGGACCTGTTTAGAAATAGTTCTTTGGAATAAATTCAATCTGCATTGTTAAGATATCAGCAGTTCAGTTCACACGAATGACAGTGACAGCTCTATCCACTTGCAAACACCATTCACAAATCAGCAATGGCAGTTTGATCCAGAAGAAACCTCGAGGCTCTGCCAATCAGCCTGAGTCCATAGAAGCAGCAAGAAGCCTCTAGAACACCACCAGAATTTCTTTGGTGGCATTTCTCTCTATGAAGTTAAGACAAACTATAACCAGAAAAGAGTGGCGAGGCGAATCAAGACCAGACAGAGGGAACCAAGCTGCCAGGCTCCTTTTAGGCTGCTCTCCCAGTAACTAGCTCAGTTTGAAGAGACCTCACCTACTCTTGGAGATTTATCCAGTCTCTCAAGAGGTAGAAATTCATTCATGAGATTAAATGCATTTTATTTTTGTAAGTGGCACCAATTTTAGTATTTTATATTTCAAATGATTTTCACAAATTTTAAGATTATATCACTTTCCCTCCCTTCGCCACTATCCCTCCTCAAAGGTGATTAGTTATTCTACTGTTGCCTCTGGTCTAGCTGTTCTTCAACTGGCTCATAGTTGTGGCTAATACCACTTATCTTATCTTTCCTCCAACATTTCTTAATTTTTTAAAGTTTTTTTTTTTTTTTTTTTTTTTTTGCCTTAGGTGTTTCTACTGGTAGATATGGAAAGCCCTGATTGAGGGGATTGTTAGAATTTGACACTTAAGGGTTAAAGTGCAGTATGGTTGTTGCTTCAGCAAGTCATGTTTCTGGGGAGCATTTCGATTCTTGCATTTTTACTTCATCCAAACCTTGATTTATGGGTGGAGAGTAGCTAAGCTTGCTCCATTCCTCAGGCCAGAGAAAGCATGGTTCCATGTGACCTAATGCAAAAATACCAAGGCTACACTTTATATAACAATCTCATTTGCACAACAGCTCACTATCATAAATCAAATGCTCAGACACTGTAAGGCCCAAGGCCAAGTTAAGGGCTACTGCAAGCAGAAAGGTGGGAGAGAGCCCCTGACAGGAGCCTTTGGAAACCCGCTTCCTTTTCCCTCCTTTTGCCATTTGAACCAAGCTCACCTTCCGCATCTTCAGTTGGTGAGGTGAAGGGATTTTTCTATTCTCTATTCTCACTGACAAAGTCCTAGAGAAACAGTCTCGGCCCTCTACTACCTTCAGATCCACGGTGCCTGGGTTGGGCCTACATACAGAAGGACATCAGTAAGCCTTGAGTAACTGTGGCACATATATTACTGTTATTAAGCATATAGTATATAAGAGCTCTTGCTTGGAAAGGCAGCCCTTTGATAATAAAGGCCTTGTTTGACCTCTGACTTCCAGACACGTAGACCTGGCATCCACTTGGCTTTGGGAGTCTGTGAGTTGATTCTTTCTGGGACTGGAAAGTAGGAGGGTGACTGTCAGCTGATGTCACAATATACATAGTCATGTGAACTGTAGGGGGGTTGTGTTAACTTTGGTAAATTATGACCATTGGTTTCCGTGGGGTGTTGAGACCGGTGGCTCCACGTTAAGACTCCCCTATCTACCTCCAGGTGTGCTGAGTCTCAAGACAATGTATGAACATGCCTTTTCAATTATAGAATACTATAGGGGAAAGTTATTGCTAGTAATGATTAATAACAGCATATTGCAAAGCTGGTCTGGCCTTGGTCTCCTGTGCTACCTACCCCTGCTCACAGTTCTATATCCACATGTGCTGTATACTCACCAAAAGAATTCTCCACTTCCTTAGTTCACATGGTAGATTTTACTTTTCTGTGGCACCAAGCTCCAGCAAACACTAGCTTTTTGTTTCACGACTTCCTGGGTTCAGATAACCGCTGTATGTGACTGCCACTTGGAGTTTTGGAGATGAATAGTCTTAGGCAATTTGTCCCTTTTATTTAACCTTTTCTACGACTATTGGGAAACTATAAGAAATGGTTCTCTGCTGTTTCTCAGTCTTCACAGTGACACAAGTTGTATGGGGCAAGATTGTTCTATTTTAAAAGTCCTTATCTTACTCAATTCACATGTGTCGCTGTTTGCCTTATTGGCTAAGCACTGGAAGGTTGGGGACTGCATTTTCACAATGCCTTGACATTTCAAACTCCATGCAAGTGTTGAAAACAAAGACATTTCCAGACAGCCCGATTATTAGACTAACTCCAGAGCTGTTACCAGGTTCATCCCCAAATCTGCGCTAGGATCTTGTGTGTGTGTGTGTGTGTGTGTGTGTGTGTGTGTGTGTGTGTGTCCTGCTGCAGGTAAGAAGGAAGGGAGAGACTCAGGCTGTTTCTCTGGAGCCCTGCCTGACTTTCTTTAAGCAATGCTATCTGCCCTGCAGTAACCCGGGAACCTTCAGCAGCAAAGAGCTCCCAATCCTGAATCTAGTAGGTCTCTATCCTACAGACCTAACTGTATTCTCCCTTTCTGCATCTGACTTCTTGGCCATTTCTGGACTCCTGTTTGGTTAGACTCTGAAACACTTTTCAGAGATTCATGTGTTATCTTCAGGCCTGACCAGGACAATGAAATATACAAAAAAGGCAGGAATTATACTTTTTACCTTTTGTATTCTTTTACAATTTAGTTGAATTTCCTTCTTTTACTCTCGACATAGTGATAAAGGGAAAGCAACACTAGTAACAAAACCTGCAGTGATCATTAGAGTTGTTTGCCTTTGACTTTTGGTCCTGGGGATCAAACCAGGCCTTCAATATGATAAGCAAACACTTTATCACTGAGTTATATCTATGAAAGTGAGCAAAGGAAGCTGATAGGACTGAAAGGGCAGGTGCTCCCTTACTGGTCACAGTGGAAGACCAGAAGAGCAGACACTCCCTCACTGTACACAGTGAAGGACTGGAAGGGCAGGTGCTCACTCACTGTTCACAATGGAGGACAAAAAGGGCAGGTGCTCCCCCACTGTTCACAGTATAGGACCAGAAGGGTAGGTGCTCCCCCACTGTTCACAGTGTAGGACCAGAAGGGTAGGTGCTCCCCCACTGTTCACAGTGTAGGACCAGAAGGGTAGGTGCTCCCTCACTGTTCACAGTATAGGACCAAAAGGGCAGGTGC
>NC_034608.1:83546560-83547961 GCF_900095145.1 Mus pahari | reverse complement strand
GTGTAGGACCAGAAGGGCAGGTGCTCCCTCACTGTTCACAGTGTAGGACCAGAAGGGCAGGTGCTCCCTCACTGTTCACAGTGTAGACCAGAAGGGCAGGTGCTCCCTTACTGTTCACAGTGTAGGACCAGAAGGGTAGGTGCTCCCTCACTGTTCACAGTGTAGGACCAGAAGGGTAGGTGCTCCTCCACTGTTCACAGTATAGGACCAGAAGGGTAGGTGCTCCCTCACTGTTCACAGTGTAGGACAAGAAGGGCAGGTGCTCCCTCACTGTTCACAGTATAGGACCAGAAGGGCAGGTGCTCCCTCACTGTTCACTATTTGTAAACATCTTGTCGGTCTTTCCTCATCTCCCAGCAAATCCTCGAGCATGTCTTCTTTAGGATCTTCCTAACTCCATCAAAGGTGATTTGGAATGACTCTGCTGTCTGTGTAATCCACCCTTTCTCCGTGGGGAACCTGGTCCACCAACGAGTGACGATGATTATGATACATTTCTTGTTGCTAAATTCTAAATCTGTTTTCCTAGTGTTATTTAATAGGGAAAGAATCACTGTCCCTGGAGTAGATACTGTGGAAGCTTCTAGATGTAAAGAGAGCATCTAATTACAGAGAGCTAATTACAGGGGCACTGCATCTAATTACAGAGAGCTAATTACAGGGGCACTGCATCTAATTACAGAGAGCTAATTACAGGGCACTGCATCTAATTACAGAGAGTTAATTACAGGGGGCACTGTATCTAATTACAGAGAGCTAATTACAGGGGGCACTGCATCTAATTACAGAGAGCTAATTACAGGGGGCACTGCATCTAATTACAGAGAGCTAATTACAGGGGGCACTGAAGTGCTAGAAATGATGAAAATGTTTCAAATTCATCAAAGGATAGCAGGTCTGGGATGATCTGGGTTTCTAAGAAGAACTTTGGTTTATGCCTTTAAGCCCAGCACTCAGGAAGCAAAACTAGGCAGATCTCCGTGAGTTCAAGGTCAGCCTGGTCTCACTCAGAGTTTCATGGCTACATGATAAGACCCTGTATCAAAAACAAATTATACACACACACACACACACACACACACACACACACACACACACACACCACACCAAACCAGAGCCACTCCTAGCACTGTGCACTGGTCTCTTTCCTCAGACGGAAAGAATGCATTTGGTCCTGAGATGGTCTGTATCTGTCATTTGATGTCATGTTTCCTCTCACTCAATTCTTGCATCTGGCAATTCTAGATTTTCAAACAATTTTGTTATCACTGTGGGACCCTAAGAGATTACTGAAACTAAGTCCTATGTTCTGGCCATAAGATCAGGGTAATAAAGTCTCTCAGGCGTCCTGTAAGGAATACATGAGGCAAGTGTGTAATCCCGCTGTACTAAAGGGCAAAA
>NC_034608.1:83540311-83543852 GCF_900095145.1 Mus pahari | reverse complement strand
CCATCTCTGGGCTGGTAGTCTTGGTTCTATAAGAGAGCAGGCTGAGCAAGCCAGGGGAGGCAAGCCAGTAAAGAACATTCCTCCATGGCTTCTGCATCAGCTCCTGCTTTCTGACCTGCTTGAGTTCCAGTCCTGACTTCCTTTCGTGATCAACAGCAGTATGGAAGTATAAGCTGAATAAACCCTTTCCTCTCCAACTTGTTTCTTGGTCATGATGTTTGTGCAGGAATAGAAACCCTGACTAAGACACAAAGATTTGGGTTCAAGTAAGAAAACTGAGAGATATATTAAGCTAGATATTGAAGATAAGACCCCAAGATTTCCCACCCTGACTTGTGGGACTGAATGAACATGACAAAGTTGCATGATTGTGATTATATGACAATAACACTGTAGAAGGGGCAGGGAAAGTCAGTTGGGTAAAATCCAAAGGGCAGAATTACTCAAATCAGTTCAATTTAATTACACAAGTCCTTCAATAGTAGAAAGTTTTCTCTAGCTCTTGGCAGAAGGAGATGTTACACAAACACAAATATTGAGAGACTTCCACACAGGCTTTGAAAACAGGTAGTCAGGTAGGAAAGAACTGTGTTAGTGGGCAGGAATGATTTAGTGGAATGAGTGTTACCTGAAGACAAAAGGCAGGAAGAACTATTTGACAGTAGACAGGGGACCAGAAAAGGTGCTAGTGATGGGGTGGGGGTATAAGGAAGAGATGGCAGTTGGGAAAGAGGATGAGTAAACACACACACACACACACACACACACACACACACACACACACACACACACACACATAGCATATACCACCAGAGGTCCATTAACTTACATAAGTTTAAAATTGATAAACATGAAACAAAAGAACAAACAAACAAAAAAAACCCGGACATGGCTTCTAAAAGCTGTGTCAACTGCAGCTGACAGTTTAGTTGCCAGGATTTGCCTATCCAAATTTCCAGCTATTCCAGGGGATAACTTTTCTTACAGGTAATAAAAGTCTGGTGACAAGGTGTATTTGTTATTCAGCAGTAAAATCTAAGGTAGGAAGAGGCCTCAGGAAGTAGGAGGGAGGAAGTGGAAAGGGATAAGGGAAATGGGAAAGCAAGTGCTGGAGTGACCCACGTGAGAGTATGATTGGACTAGAGCAGGCTCAGGTTTGTGACTTCCTAGGATTATGTGACAAGAGCCAGAATCATCCCCACAGTGTCACTGTATCCACCTACTTATTCTCTTCTGCTGGCTCTGTCTCCAGCTGCCTGTTGTGGCAGGTGAATAATGCTATTCACTACCTGCCCCAATGTTCTGAGTTCCTGAATGAAAGACACACACACACACACACACACACACACGCACGCACGCACGCACGCACGCACGCACACACACACACACACACACACACACACACACACCACACGCTCAGCCTTATATTTAATATGCCTTAATCAGCTCAATGGCCGAGCCACCCCCAAACATCCACATGGTTAACACCTCCCCTCCAATATTCCTGAGTTATTCTGAGTTATTACTTACTAAAATCTATATTCCATCTTTGCTACCCTAGACCCACTTGGGGGGCAGGTTGGGCTGGGGCTGCTCTTCCCTGGCTCTCACACGATTGGCATGCCCTCTCTTCTACAGCTCTCAAGCCTGGACGTTGTTCCTTTCTGGCAGGGATTCTAAATCCTCCTTCCTCTCCCAGTCTCCCGCCCATGAATTCTAAAGTCTCACCTCTGCCCAGCCATTGGTTTATTTACCAATCAAAGCCAAGCGGGGGGCAGGGACCCTCGGTGTCTTACATGCAGAATCTCCCAATTTGGGGAATTCAATTAACATAATACAAGCCTTAAACCAAATCCCCCACAAATACCCTTCACTGGGGGCTCTAAATTACCTGCATTTCAAGACAATAGTTAGTACTGTCAGCTTGGCAGGCTCTAGAATCACCCATGAGGCAAACCTCTAGAGGTGCCTCAGTGGATTTTCTAGATCACTGGTTCTTAACCCGCCTAATGCCGCCACCCTTTGATACAGCTCCTCATGTGTGGTGACCCCCAATCATAGTATTATTTTGTTGCTACTTCATAACTATAATTTGCTACTGTTATAGATCATAGGGTAAATAGCAAATGTACAGGAGATCTAATATGCAACTCCTGTGAAAGGGTCCTTCAACCCCCAATGGGGTCACAGCCCACAGGTTGAGAACCATTGATCTATATTAATCTCTGGCATGCCTGTGAGGGATTTTCCTCATGATGTTAGTTAAAGTGCGAAGACCCATCTTGTATGTGGGTGGCTCCTCTGCGAGTAAGTGTCAGGGGATGGTTATAAAGGCCAAAGAACAGCTTTTCCTTTTGGACTGCTGGTGGCTTTCACATCTCTCTGCCCCTTTCCTGGGTTTTATCTACCCTGCTGCTGTCATTGTCATCCCTAATTGACATCAGAACCCACCTTCTTCAGCCTCCCCATGTGGTAAAGGAATCTTCCAGCCCTTTGATGCCAAATTGGACTGCTCAGGCACGCAGCACCACAGGCTGAACAGCTACCACACTCTGACCATATTGTATGAGCTAATCTAATAAATTCTCTTTTAGTATACATTCTTCCTGTGGGTTCCATCCCTCTAGAGAACCTTGAGATTTCTGAACTCTACCCATAGCTTGAGCCTACATACCAAACAAACCCACAAGGCCACTTGTAGCCTCTCAGTTCATTTTAACCCTCTGAGCAGGAGGAGCTTTGACCAAACCAGTAGTGTCAGTGCTGCAGTCCACTGGCAGAACAAAAGCACCCATAGCCCAGTGTTGGTAGGGAATCAGCTATGAAGCTAGCTGGAAAAGGTTGAGACAACTGATATTTTCATGCTTGGGATTTCTCAAGTTGGTTTTAGGAGTATTCTTGTTTTTCCTGGCTTGGGTATATGTATGCACATTCTTTCTGTGTCTTCTGGAGTATGAATTGAATAAGCAATTTAGAAAGTACCTAAATTCACAACAAGGAAAAATAAGAATGGGACAGACAGTCACAAAAGATGGAAGAGTGGAAGCTTAGTATGCAGTTCCAGAGAACCGATCCCAGTCTATATTTACCTTAGTATCTAAGCGTGGCAGTTTATTAAGTCAAACCCTACCGTAGCTTTTTATGTTTTAACAATTCTGAACTCAGGATGCTTCTTATTTTGCTGGGGAACATTGTGACATATTCAGTTTTGCCTAGACATGTAACTCATTTCAAAGCTACCCGCATCAACGTAACTCCCAGAGGCTCCTGGAAAAAGTCTCGCGCAGCCTCACTTCTGTCTGCTCCCTGCCATTTTCCCCTGCATCCTGTGAACTTTCTCGAGGCTCAGAAGTCTTGTCAGTAGTACTACCGGAGGACCCAACAATACCTCTTCTGGGCATATACCCAGAAGATCTTCCAACTGGTAATAAGGACACATGCTCTACTATGTTCATAGCAGCCTTATTTATAATAGCCAGAAGCTGGAAAGAACCCAGATGTCCCTCAATAGAGGAATGGATACAGAAACTGTGGTACATTT
>NC_034608.1:83508512-83540279 GCF_900095145.1 Mus pahari | reverse complement strand
GTAGACCAGGCTGGCCTTGAACTCAGAAATTCACCTGCCTCTGCCTCCCAAGTGCTGGGATTAAAGGTGTGCGCCACCACGCCCGGCTTGAAGTATGTTCTTAAATACCTACATAAACAAAATAGCTTCCAGCCCTTAGGAATCTGCATTTCCTCACACTGTCTGTGTTTCCCTCATCGGTTTGCTTACTGATTAGTCAACTGATCAATTGATTATCTCCCCTCCCCAGATTATAAGGTTCTGCCTGACTCTGGACTCCAGACATACTCATATTAGATGCTCAGTGGGTGTGCTGAAAGAATGAATATATGACAACTGAACTTTAATCCTGCAATACACAACATTGGTATTACCAAGACAAGTTTTACCCAGAGTATTTCATTTTGTTGAGTGGAAAAAACAAGAAAGAGCAAGCACTTGCTGGCTAGACCTGCCTCGCCTAGGATGCTATGCTAGATCTCAGTGTTGGACGCCCGTCTCCATCTCCAGTCCCACTTTTTAAGACCCTAAATTGGTTTGTAAGCCCCTCTCTGCTTCATGAATCAAGAATAGAAGTGAGCAAAGTACCTGCACACTGTGTGTATAAGAGAGGGGTGGGGGGAGAGAATACCTACATACAATAGTACATGTCTTAAAGTCAGAGCCTAGAGCCCAGCCAGCAGGAGTTGCTTCTGTCCTTTCTCCGTGGGTTCCAGGGATCAGACTCAAGCCATCAGGCATGTGCAGAAAGCACCTTTAGCTTCCAAGGCCCCCGCACCAGTCCACCACATATTTTGTTTTGTTTCTTAGCATGAATAAATACATCCTTGCTGAGGAAATGACTTAATCATCCCACCAATCACAACAGGAGAAGGAGTGTAATTCCAAACCATCCTATGGACGAATCCCCTTGGGATGCAGAGTCCAGTCAATGGAAGGGTAAAGGTTTAAGAAGCTATTAACCCTTTCTCTCATGTTATGCACCCCTTGAATGTTCTGCCATTGGTACAAACAATGCCCTTATATTTGCCTAGCGTAACCTGTCGATCACTGAGAAATGGCTCATCCGTGCCCCTTTCTTTCCTGGCACTCTTTATTGAGAGTCTGCTTAGCAGAACTGTAAGAGCAGTTTGATTGACAGACAGCCAAGGAAGCCCACTTAGCTCTGGAGCTCCCAGTATGGCTACTATGGTATCTCTTTTACAGAGAAAGAAACTGAGCTTGAAATGAAGTTTTCTGGAGCTGTGGGAACAGCAGGCAATCCTTGTCTCTACTCTTTCAAATCCCAGATGGTACTTTCAGCAGGGCCTCGTTATTTACACATCTTACTTAAAATGAGAACAAGACAGACTTCTGTCACTGAGTAATGTCAAATTGCTTAAAATCAGAAAATAGAAGATTGACTTCAGTTTCTTTTGCTTTCTCTACTCATCATGTGACTGGTGTGCACACTATCTCCATGTTCCTTCATCTAGCTCTTTGTTCTTTCCAGTATTCTGCTGTATATTCTCTCTGTGGGAGGTGAAATGTTGCCACTAAGTCCCCAGAAAGTGCCAAATGATGATAAAGAGAGTGAGTGCATACTCTAGTTTGGAGAGTTCATCAACAGAAAGGCATATAGGAATCCTCACCCAGTTCCTCATCCATAGAACAGAACCGGGACACAGAGTTTCTCACATAGAGAAAGAAATGCGCTGTAGAAAAAAACGTCAGCAGAGGAGTTCCAGCAGAGATAGACCATCTGGAGAAAAGAGTTTGCTAATTGGAGTCAGGAGTGGGTGAGAGAAAGACAGTGACAGGAGTTGGTGCATGGGAGGTAATGGAAAGCTGACAGGGTAGGTGGGAAGATATGTTGATGGGCTACTGAACACAGAGATGCTAAGACTGGAAGAGTAATTGTGGGTGGCAGGGAGCAAGAGGGGGGAGGGAGAGAGAGAGCCACTGTGGGTGAATAGCATTTAGGATGTACACAAATTCATTCCTTACATTGCTGCAAGATCCGGACTCAAAGAAAGAAAGCGCTGAGGAGATGGCTCAGTTGATACCCGAGGTTGATCCCCAGTGCTCACCAAAAAAGCCAGGTGTGTCTGCAACCCCAGTGCACAAAAGACAGAGACAAGGCGATCTCCAGGGTGTGCGGTCCAGCCAGTGAAGTCAAGTCAGCAAGCTCTAGGTTCATGAAAGACTTTGTCTCAACAATTAAAATAGGATGGAGTTAGATTGAGGAAGATACCTAATATCAACCTCAGGCTTCCACATGCCTGTGCACATACACACAAATACTATGTGCACACACATGCAAATAACACACATCATGTAGAACACGTCTTGTAGAATGAATGTTAACGGGATCAGAGACAAGCCTACTCAGATCTTTTCTCCTCTTTAGAATCAGTGTTTACTCTGTTCGATTAATCGGTATCTTTGTGTTTTCGGAGTGTTGGCCTTCTACACAAACTCTCGGAAGTCAGTAAATGAATGAGTGGGCTCTGCAGCACCGCGCTGCTCCGCCCTGCAGCAGGGATTTCTGGGAAAGAGAAGAGCTTAATGGGTTCACGTCTGCTTTTCA
Organism: Mus pahari; assembly: GCF_900095145.1. Lineage (NCBI taxonomy): Eukaryota > Metazoa > Chordata > Mammalia > Rodentia > Muridae > Mus > Mus pahari. Next base: position 83,537,731 of record NC_034608.1, on the reverse strand, counting down.
AAACAAATTTCCAAGAGAAATGGACCACTTCGGAGAATTTGATGAATTCAGTTTAGTGTGGTCAGTATGGAACTCTGCAGAAACAAACAATTTTTTTCGCTAAAGATCAATCCACTTGAGCTTCTGGTTTTTTGGTTTTTGTGTGTGTGTGTGTGATTTTTTTAATTAGATATTTTCTTTATTTACATTTCAAATGTTATCCCCTTTCCTAGTTTTCCCTCCGAAAATCCCCTATCTCCTCCCCCCTTCCCCTGCTCTCCAACCCACCCACTCCCATTCCCAGTCCTGGTATTCTCCTATACTGGGGCATAGAACCTTCACAGGACCTAGGATCTCTCCTCTCATTGAGCTTCTGGTTCCATAGAAGAAAAACACTATACATGGACCCCTAGTGGCAGACAAGAGGCAGGCTGTTCGTGCTGAGGAGAGCGCCACCTGCTGGCAATTGATCATGGAACTTGCTGAAGTTTTCCTTCAAAAAGCAAGTACAGAGTTTTAAAAAAATAATTTTCACTTAAATTTAAAACTAAAAACAAAACATTAGTGTGTTTAAAACCAGAGAATAGCTAAGGATACATAGTAGCAGCAGTCTGCTCTCCTCTTCCCCACAACTCTTTGTTTCCACAAGTAAATTGTTTTCATGTATCACTGGGAAAGAGCTTACCCTGCTTTTGATCAATCACTGGTTGGGCTTTTCACTACAGAACTCCTCAGTATGAATAAAATGTCTTTTCTCTTGGCCACTCAGGGTCCCCAGAGACAAACTCATCACTCTGACATGTGGCAGGCAGCTGTCCCTCCTAGATCAGGATTATAAAGGAGGTTTGGAACATCCCAATGTAATCTTTTTTAAATTACTGTTTATATCAGCATACCGAGTAACGTATTTCAGCATGGCCTCTTTGTGCATGTGTGTTTCATCACGCCTCTCTCCTGATGTCCCCTCACCTCCCCATCCCGGGGCCAGGCTCTTTTCTTCTCCCCGATGGTCCCTATCCATTTTGTTTTACATGTCTATCACTTCCCACCCTCCTCAAACACACATAGGTGGTTACATGCATACACACATAAACATAGACTTCTACACTTAGGTTCTGCATAAGAAAGAACAGATGCTGTTTGTCTTTTGTGAGGCTGGCTTATTTTGCTCAACACAAGTCATTTCCAGTTGCAGCCCTTTTCCTGCCAATGTCATGATATCCTTTTTCTTTAGAGTAGCATAAAATTCCATTGTTTGTCTATACCACACCTTCTATAGCAACCACACTGTCATCCAGATCAAAGCAGAAAAGGCCTACAAAAAATTCAATCTCCCTTCATGAGAAAGTCCTCAGGAAACTAGCAACAGAGTGCCCATAACTCGGCACAATAAAGGATCTATACTGCATGTGATGGTTTGTATATGCTCGGCTCAGGGAGTGGCACTATTAGGAGGTGTGGCCCTGTTGGAGTAGGTGTGTCACTGTGGGTGTGGGCTTTAAAACCCTCATCCTAACTGCCTGGAAGCCTGTATTTTGATAGCCTTTGGATGAAGATTTGGAACTCTCAGCTCTGCTTGCCTCATGCATGTCTTGGACGCTACCATGTTCCCACCTTGATGAGAATGAACTGAACCTCTGAACCTTTAAGTCAGCCCCAATTAAATGTTGTCATTTATAAGCCTTTCATTGGTCATGGTGTCTGTTCACAGCAGTAAAACCCCAACTAAGACATAGCATAACATCTATAGCTGACATTAGACTATGGGGAGAAAAACTGAGAGCTTTTCTTCTAAAATCTAGAACAATTCAATGGTTCTCACTCTCTCTGCTCTTATTCAATATAATGCTCAAAGCCTCACCTAGAATAAAAGGAAGAAATAAAAGATTAAAAAATAGGAAGGAAAGAAATGAAATTACCCTTCTTTGCAGATGACATGATTCCATGGTTAAAAGTTTAAATATCTCTGCCTGAAGATTCTTAACTCTCATAAACGCTCTCATCTTCAAACCAGTAGAACACAAAATCAATACATAAAAACCACTAAGTAACTTTTCTGTACAGCAATAATGAACTCTGAGATAAAAGCAATCAGGAAAAATTCCCTTTTTAGTAGCTTCAAGGAATAATAAGGTGCCTAGGAACAACCCTCTGTGATGAAAACGTCACAACACTGATAAAAGAAACTGAAGACATCAGGAGACGGAGAACGGCTCTCCAGGCTCGTGGACAAGGATATTTAATGTTGTGGAAATGGCCATATTAATGAAAGCAAACTACTGAAAGCAATCTCCGTTAAAATTCTAACAACATTCTTCTCAGACCTAGGAAAACCATCGTAAAACTCACAGGGAAGCATGGAAGTTCTGAATCCCGGAGCATCCTTACAGAGGGAGGAGAGTCACAGGCACTACAAACCTGCTCTCAGGTTTATCGTGGAGCCGAAGCAGCATAAACAGTAATGTACTGGCACCAGAATGGACCCAAGACCCCAGAAACAACTACACAGTTACAGCCATCCCGTTTCTGATAAAGACCTCAGGTATGTTATCCCCGGCTGCTTGCTGCCTCGCTCTCTCCTTCCTAGTCTGGCTTGAGTGGCAGGAGCCTGGCCTCTATTCCTTCCTCAAGACACACTGGGTCCTCTGAACTCGTGAGTCACAGTCAATCTTTCTCTCCTTCGGTTGCTCCTGCCAGACTTTCTGCCACAGTGACATAACACATGGGTCAAGAACAATGTGGGGGGGGGGCACTGGTGAGATGGCTCAGTGGGTAAGAGCACCCGACTGCTCTTCCAAAGGTTCAGAGTTCAAATCCCAGCAACCACATGGTGGCTCATAACCATCTGTAACAAGATCTGACGTCCTCTTTTGGAGTGTCTGTAGACAGCTATAGTGTACTTACATATAATAAATAAATAAATCTTTTTTTTAAAAAAAGACGGATTTAAAAAAAAAAAGAAAGAACAATATGTGACTCAGTAATCATGCTCACTGGCAAAAAACAGTTGTGTTAATTTCTTGGCCTCATTTTAGTCAGTGTCCCTTGGGCCCTGATGTCTCCATTAGGTCTCTGACTTTGTCTGCTGAGTTCAGCTTCTAAAAAGAATTTCACTAAACCAGTTTTTAAGATCTACCCACTACCCCCTCATCTCTAGTTAAACTCCCCTCGCCGTGGTTAATATGCAGTTTCCTCTACTTTACCTCAGATGCTCAGACCCAGCCCAACGAACCTCTTAACTCATAGCTTCCTCATCTGCACACTGGTTACAACTCTCCACTTGAATTCAATCTCTGATACTGCAAAAGTCTTGAACAAAACCTGTCTTGCTATTTTTAATGAGTACTGAAAAATATTCTTCCCAGAATAGCGCCCCAGGAATGACTTCTTTTGTAAAGCTCAGTAGCCCTCAAAAAATGATGAATAGAAATAGAGTTTTAAAGCAGAATAGACCAAATGCCTAAAGGGTAATTGCTTCTTTTTGTTTGAAATGAACTATACTGCACCATGTAGGAAATGAGCATGCCCTGAGTATAGAGACCTATGAATCTTGAGAGTAAATCTCCTTGCAGTTAAACAAAGAAGAATAATGTACGTGAGAATTTACATAGTGTCTGAGGCACCTTTGCACTATAACGGCAGAGTTGAGCAAATGCTGAAACGTTGGCCCCAGAAGCCCCAAAGATTTATCACCAGGCTGTTTGTATAAGAAACACTTTCAAATATATAGTGTGAATGATGCTGCAGGACACAGTGTGGACCGAGAGATCAGAGCTCCAGGCAGTGGGAACCAGTCTCTCTCTGTGTTAGCAGGGAGCACTGTGGCTAGCTTTGGTGACAACTAACAGGACAGGGAGCACTGTGGCTAGCTTTGGCCACAACTAATAGGACAGGGGCCTCAGAGGAGCCATTTTGTGACCTGAACATTGAGTTGGGTTTAACTTGGGTTAAATTTGAAAATCTACTGTGTCATGGACATGTGTTATACACAGCTTTTAGTACTGCATTTTATTTTATTTTATTTTATTTTTAAGATTTATTTATTATTATATCTAAGTGCACTGTAGCTGTCTTCAGATGCACCAGAAGAGGGTGTTGGATCTCATTATGGATGGTTGTGAGCCACCATGTGGTTGCTGGGATTTGAACTCAGGACCTCCGGAAGAGCAGTTGCTGTTCTTAACCAATGAGCCATCTCTCCAGCCCTAGTACTGCATTTTAAATTTACTTTTAAAACTCATGTGCTGGAGGTTTGGAAGTTTAAGAAAATCAGAGGTAGAAATAGCCGGACCCTGGGACAAGAGACTGAGGTGCATATTTTACAGATCAAAGCAGACGTGGCCTACAGGTTCTCCCAGCATCCCTCAGTCCCTATCTGGCATCACGTGCTGAATTTTCCAGGCCAGACATTTTGCACGTGCTCTCTCTCTCTCTCTCTCTCTCTCTCTCTCTCTCTCTCTCTCTCTCTCTCTCTCCTCCTTTTCCCCTTCCCCCTCCTCCTCCCTCTCCTTCTCTTTCTCCTTCTCTTCTCACTCTCCTGCACTCATGCTTGCCACCAACCCCCTCCCCATGGCTAGTGAACTCATGGAAGAGCAGAGTCCCACTAAACCTGTCTTTGATATAATCTAATCTGGCTTGAATTGACTCGTGTCACTGGAGGAGAAATAACCTATCAATGGCATCATTAAGGGCTTAGGTTTTCCAGGATTCTGTTTCCTATAAGATTATTATTATTTTCTCCTTGAACAAGGGGTATTAGGTATATAAACCTATTATGAGAAAGGAAAAAATGGTACTTTAGGAAACTTGTAATTGAGGCTATTAAAACAATACAAATAAATCGACAGCCCAAGGCACTTGCAATGTAATATCAACAATATCCCAGTGGCTAGAACTCCCATTGCTCTCATAGAAATCTTCACCACATCTGTAATGATGCAGTCTTCCCTTCCTGCACAAGAAACTGAATATGTGAGCTGCAAAATTTGCTTTATGTACTCAAACAAATAGGCTGGCACACTTTAGGAGGTTAAATTTTTATAATCAAGGACTGTGTGTTTCTTAGGGTTATAGCATGGACGTTGAAATCCTTATCTGAATCTAGTAAACTGTTTCTTCAACTATAAGCAGAAGGAAGACAACATCAACCATTCCAGCTTATGGTTGCTTCTTATCTTTTTTCTTACATCTAAGTCTTTACACGCTCCCTCTTTGTTAAACATGGCAGAGTTGGGATTTAATTAAACAATTTTAATATAGGCTTAAGCATGAGAGTTAGAGATGCTACACACAGGTGACACACAGGTGAGCACAGGCAAGAGGGGGCTTCTCCAAGAGGAGCCCCCGTTTTGTTCAGTTTCATTAGTGAGCTCTTGGGTTCCACTGATTCGCGGCTTGTTAGAGGGAGACCTGTTCCATTGCTCCAGCATGGTGGGCCCTGATGAGAAGAGGCATTCCATGGTATTAAGGTGTCTATTGTAGAAAGGCAGAGAGAGGGAGAGAGTAGGGAAGTAGAGGCTGCCCAGGGCCATGTGGAGAGAGGGGGAAGGGAAGGCAAAGAGAGGGGAAACAAGAGTAAGAGCAAGAGAATGAGAGGTAAGAGAGGGAGAAGGGGGCACGCAGCCCCTTTTATAGTGGGCCCAGTCTACCTAGCTGTTGCCAGGTAACTGTGGGGGTGGAGTCCAGACAGAATACCAGGAACTTGGGGCATTGCCTCAGTGACTGAAGGCCACACACCTCCCTGTGGAGGGCTGTGGGAGGCTGTAGCTGCGACAGGAGCCAGAGACCCAGGAGGCATGGCTGTCCCATGCAGGTGGAAGTCACTGCCCACCAGGTTACCAGGGTTCAAGGCCTGTGCTTGACCGGGGACCAGGTTGTCTGTGCACAGCTCACTGCCCTATAATTCTTCTGCTTCAAAATATGTATACTAAATAAAAATATCTACAATAACCAAATAAAGTCTGACCACTTATCCAATTAATTCGGATAATGTGAATCAATTGCCTTTTTTCAACTAAAAGTAGATTATAGCTACAATTTCTAAATTACTCATTTTAATGCTTCTATCAGATAGCATGATAAATGTTTTCCATTAAAATGTAATAGCTCTATTACTTTACTGGTAAAGAAACCTGTCATTGCTCCCAGGATACTTGTATTATCAATGACCCCAAACGACGTGCTGTCTTTGGGTCTCTGGTGAGTGGTAAGGACTTGGGATGTGGAATGAGACTCCTAGCCAATGGGTGCCACCCCCCTTAAGTGATGTGACCGTTCTGACTATTACTACACTATAGTGTTCCCGGTACTGAGTGGTAAAGACATCCATCCAGTTTGGTGGAGGAACATGGCAGCGTTATCAGTGGGCATCAGTATGGCTTTCCCTTCGGTGTATCCACATTCTGGGACCTATGGGAGGTCAAGTCTGGCAGGTCCTAGACATATAAAATAGGAAGAGCCTTACCTGAGAGTCAGGACACGGTCTCACAAGGGCTGAGACCTGAGAGTCAGGACACAGTCTCACAAGGGCTGAGGAAGCCCTTTGAAGAGACAGTGGATTTCACTCGGAATGTCTCATTTGTGTCTCTGCTGGGTCCTGTCCTATCTTCAAACTCCAGCACCACAAACAACCACAGCCTCCTTGTCCATGGTAGGTGTAGGCTGCAGAAGTTCTTGTTAAAAACATAGAAAATATTTCTACACCACTGGCCCCTTTCCAATAGCCCCACCCCCACCCCAAGTAAATGCTTGTAAAAATATCTTCCAGTCATTTTTCTGCCTTTGATCACTGCCTGCCAATATTTTTAACAAGTCCACGGGACCATTAAAATTTTAGCTCCTTGGTTGCTAACAAAAAGAGATGAACCAAGGCACAAGTACAAGCTTCAGTTTATAAAGAAAAGCCAATTAATTCAGAGTCTTTTATTTTTTACCTAATTGAAATAGCTTTTAGTTTCCAAAAATGCTATAAGAAACAAAGGTATTAATTAATTAATGCGGAGAAGTCTCTACCTAGGTTGAGATAATGGTTTGACTTTTAAGCACGAACTAGAAATACCCCATTATCTTTGTCTTCACTTCTAGGAGGTGCCCCTGAGGGAAAACGATTAACAAGTCAGTTTAAATTTATACCCTCCCACTCTGGTGAGTTTATATGTTGGCCTAAAGTGAAGGATAGGCCACCTAAAGTTTTCTCTTCACGAGAAATAGTCAATGCTCAATTTCTCTAGATGCAAGCTCTTGCTCCTGCTTTCTGTAGCCTGTCTTACGTGAAGAATTAAAGAGTGTAGACAGTGCTAAATTTTTTAAACGTCTTCGTGAGGCAGAGGGCAGCTTAGCTTACTATGTGTGGTTCAAATGTGAAATCTCCCCCAACAGGTTCACGCTGCTTGAGCACTGGTCCCCAGCTGGCTGATGGAGCTGTTCAGGGAGGTTGAGGAGCCTTAGGAGTTGGAGTCTCACATAGTGGGGGCCTTACAGTCAGGCCACTTCCTGCTTCCTGTTTCACATTCCCGCTGTACACTTTCCGTCTGCCACGCAGACTACATCCCCTCAAACTTTTTCCTCCCTTAAGTTGCTTTTATCAGGTATCTTGCCAAAGCAATGAGAAATAAATAAATTGTTAACATAGACCAACATATGGTTCCCAGGGTATTATTGAATTGTTCCTTCTCAAAATGCATGTTGAGATCTCATAGATAGTTAGTTATGGTGAGGGTACAGTGGAGTATGAGAGGTGTCCTTCTGGGAGGGACGATGGCAAGAGATAGAGATACTGGACTAGGAATGTCTGGATACCAGAAACTTGCCAAAGGCAAAGGACTCAGTTCTGAGGAACAGAATAAGGCTGTGGTGATCCTGAGACTGGATCTGAACCTTTACGACTGTAAGACTTCTCTCTCTGACATCAAGTTTGTTACCCTTTGTTATACCACCCTGGGATGCAAATACCCAGAGCCTGGGCAATGTGTGCAAAAGAGAAAGAGAGCGAGGGGAGGGAGGGAGGGAGGGGAGAAAGAAAGACAGAGAGAAAGAGACAGGAAGGAAGGAAGGAAGGAAGGAAGGAAGGAAGGAAGGAAGGAAGGAAGGAAGGAAGGAAGGAAGGAAGAAATTGCCTGAGTAATTTGTGTTAGTGTTAGGTGGTGGTGGGGGAAAAGCACGCACACGGATGGGATAAAAATGTCAGATAGTGGGATGAGGCCCACTCTGCTGGATTCATTCTATGTGGTGCGACTACAGTCACATAGTGTTGCCATCTGCTCAGAAAACTCCCCATCCCCGCACTTGAAATTTCACCATTAGGAACAGATGGTCAATCATCTTAGGAAAGGCAGACATGAAGCAGCTTTAATGATGATGTATGTTAGCTACTGGTTGTCTCCTTTGACGGGGGACGAGCTCTGGGCTACCATGGGAGTCTAAGTAAGAAAGAACAAGGGGTTTGGGAGGGGCCGAGTCAGAACTCTGATTCCACAGAGATGCAATGACCATGAGCTAGCAACTCAGCAAGCATGGGAATGGAGTCTGCCTTGTCCATAAGCAGTTCATTAGCACACGTTTACTGAGCAGCTAAAAGGCTGTTATACCATCTATAACCCATATACAATTTACATTGATCACACTAATTCCTCAGTACTAGGAATCAAGAGCCCCGCTAACAAGGTTCCACACTAAACTATAACCCCAGTCCTTGTGCTTGTTGTTAGACTTCTATTTGAATGCCTTTTTCCTATGAGCATATACCAGGATTTGCTGTCCATTAATCTAATAAAATTGACTTTGTCTTTCCAGGCCTAGTTAGTACTTCCTGTCTCTCGAAGGTCTCCCCAGCACTGCCCACTCCCTCTTCCCTCATGTTCATCTCTAAATGTCTGTTTAACATCAATGACCCAGGCTTCTAGTCTAACAGGGGTCTCCCATGTGTCAAGGTTCTTCAGGTATGAAGCAACACCCTTAGTTTCTAGTCTTCTTAGATAGGTATTTCCAAAGTACAGTACAACACCAGCATGGGCGCTCTCTGGGAATCAACTAAATATCCAGGTCTCATTCCAACACCAGGAGCGCAAACCTCAAGCGCAGGTCACAAGCCCTGTCACTTTAGCACCAGGACAGAACCGAAGTCTCAGAACCTCATCTGCTCATTAGACCCGCCTCATGGGGTTGCCATGAGAAAAATATGTGTGAATTACATGGCACTGGGCCTGAAACAGAGTTAACAAATGTTAGAATTATTTTATTATGTAAACCAATAACTGACCTGTGAGAGTACGAGACATTCAGAAGCTAACAGCTGTTTCTATGGTTTGGTGTAACAAAGTTAAATTTCACCCGATTTGTGGTGAACCCACCTCAGCCCCAGCACCCTACCCCAGGCTCCTGTTCTCAGAAAAGCCACCCCAGCAGAGTCTTGAGTCACAGAAGTGTATCCCAGGTAAAAAGCCACTTCAGATCTTGCTTTAAGGGAGGCAGGGTCAGGCTGTGGGAAAGGTCACACAGATAAACCTTACTTCCTTTACTTTTGCTTAAAACCACTGGGGTATTCTTTAGTATTATCTCAAGTTCCAAACTTAATAAGAAGACACACAAAACCATAAGGTGTCAATACAATATTGAATTTCTAACAAAAATTTCTGCTCACCCTGGCCTAGGCAGCATTCCAGAGCCAAACTCTAGGCCACAGCATGTGACTGCTGACTGTAGCCCAGGACATTAACTCGGGTTCTCGGAGGTGTGGAGCTGCCTCCCTCGACAAGCAAGGCTCTGGGCAGCTGGCTGACTTGGAGTTCTGGCTAAAGCATTAGCCCTTGGTCTGCACCAAGTCCTTTCTTTTCATGGGTAACATACCACAAAGCTGCTCTCGATGAAAGGAAAGACCTCACAGTGCTCAAGGTGACCTGGCATGGCACTCACATCTGAACTTGGCATCCATCAGGAATGTAACTGTTAAATATAAACTACTATGTGACCTTTTTACCCCCGGCTTTATTAATGGAATATGGACAATAACACTCAAATCATGAAATCACTTTATTTTTCTTCTGTCTATTCTCCAGCATCGTATTTTAAAGGTACTTGCTGGGGCCCATAAAGACTTTTCAACAGGAAATAAATAAGTGAAATTAAAAAAATAGAAACCCCTACTGACCTTCTATAAATAACCATCATTAAATGTACAACACACTAAACTAATGTGAAGTTAGGGCCAGTCTGAACACAATAGCCTTTGGGTGACACTATTCAAATTATGACAGTTGATTTAGCAGGAAAATACTTTACACCTAAGATCTATGCCTCCATAGGTTAAGACCCAAAACATACACTACAGTGACCTTTGGAAGAAATAAGAATGCCAGTTCTTTTTAGAAAATATCTGCAAAACAACCTAGTCTTTGGCAGCACCTAGGAAACATAATTCTAGTTGCCGTGTGTGTGTGTGTGTGTGTGTGTGTGTGTGAGTGTGTGTGTGTGTGTCTGTCTATGTTTGCACATGTGCATCCTTGATCACAAAGCCAAATACAGGGCAGGGCAGGGGTGCCAGATGGCTGTTAAGCAGTGCTGCATGGCCCCAAGGGCCCAGGAGAGTCCACTGAGCCACACTGACTTCCAGAGGCCCCAGGAGAGAGGAGGATCCCCTGCACTTTGTGGTTCCTGCTATTTCTCGTCCTGACTTTTCAGAGACTATAGAGTACCATGCCTGCAATGGACTCTGAGCAGGGACAGGACAGGCTCAAGTTCAACTGTGCATAAAACGAAAGGTCCAATGTTACCTTGATGTGTAATACTTACCAAAGCAGACCAATAAAAACACACCTGAGGTCATGGAAGACATATTCCATTATGTAAATATATAAATTCCTGCGTTCAATTGTGTTGGATTTTTGCCCCCTTGCCATATGATTAGAAAAATAGAAGACAAATGTACCCTACTTGAAACTAAAAACAAGGTTGTTTTTTTAAAAACTTCAAATCTTTAGTTTTTTTTGGTCTTTTTTGTTTTTTATCTTTAGGGTTTTTATTTACAAAATGGATTGACTCTTGTTTTGTACAAATTAAGAAACCTGAAGTCTTAAGAATAGAAATAACTTCCTACACTCTTGGGATAGATTTTTAAGCAACTAAGGGAGTTAGAACTTGGTGTTTTTCTTCTTCATCAGCCCTGGTCTGACAGTGCTTGTCATGGCTGAGCCGCTGGTGGCCGGGAGGTCTATCAGGTCAGAGTCTGCAGGAGCAAGATCTTCTCATTAATGCAGAAGCGATGCAGTACCACCATCAGGTTCTCACCACAGCGGGAGACCTGGCGTTCCATGGCCAGGCGGAAGTCCTCCTTTACACCTTTGGTGATGCCTCGAGTGACTGTGTGGTGCCTGAGGTCAGCGAAAGGGAAACAGAAGAGACCACGGTTACCAGCAGCACCACAACCTAGTGTTACCTGGGTAGGAGTCAGCCTGCCTCATAGCTAAGTATAGTTTAAACCAAACTTAAAAAAGAGAAGCTGCGACCAGATAACCACTCCTGAACATTCATCTCAGCCTCCACGCTAGGCAGATGTCTTTCCTGTCCTAGACTGGGTCACTTCACACAGCCAAATGGTAAGTGCAGTGTCACCTGCTTTGCCTCGGAACTCCTGAAGCTCACACAATGCAGTGCCCTGGGGAGCTTTGGGTTCCACCTTCACCGGCCTCTCTGTGCCGGACGCCAGGCCACAGAGCAGAGAGACAACAGGAGGAAGAGGGAAGCAGGCCCCAGTCACCAAGGAGCTCTCTGGCAGGCCTTCCACGGCTGCTAGGCGCAGAGAAGCTCAGGCCTCCACACAGCCGCTGGGGTCCCCCGGTGCAGGCCTAGCCCCAGGGAGCCAGGGCAGGGCAGGTCCTTAGAGTGCCATGTCCATCCAGACTTTTGTCCTGAGACAGAACCATGCCACAGGTTGGAAGGTACAACCACTGCCTGTGAGGTTCTACGGAGAGGAGAGCTATCCATGTGCTTGCTCATCTGGGGGTGGGTTAAGTGGGAGCAAAAGCCAAGAGGTGTCTAACTGTGCCCCAAGAGCCGTGCGTTAGGACGGGAAAGGACAAACAGAACCCCAGAAATAAGGACAACAAAATGAACAGAGGAAAAGAAAAGTCCAGCAAAATTCAGTGGACTCGACCACAAACAGGAGGTTTGGCTGCTAGTTTGGGAATGTGACAATTTCAGACAAACAAATGCTACCTCTGTTTCCCGCCCATCCCGACTCTCCTCCAAGTCACAAAGTTCAACTAGTGAGAAAACTGAGGCTGCAGCTAGCACGCTAAACGCTTGTGCTTCTATACCGCGTTATTATGTAGAGAGTGAGCAGGAGTCACTCCCTGGCAGCGGCAGGGCACTGCAGCAGTAACACTGGTCGTGTCTAAATCTAGTGAAACCACTCTGAAACAACCCAGGCATTTTAAAGGGCTTCTGGGAAGACAGCAGGGCCACGAGGAAACATGGTAGTGCACGGACCTTTCAAGTCTGGCTGGCTAACTCAGCTAGGTGTCTCTGAGGGTTGAAGGTCTGGCTCCTGCTGGGCACAGACTGATGGTGCACACTGCCTTGAGATAGTTCTAACTTGGGTCCCTGGGCTGCAACCCAAAACTGAGCCAAGTACAAGTTATAATTATCTGCAGGCCGTATGACAGAGGACATGTTCCCCCCTAATACTATAAAACACACAATTAAATATCTGCTTGTCGTGGCCCTGTGGGATTGTTTCCACACATTAACAGCAACACAACTCAATATATATACATCAGAGCCTCTATGCAAGTCTGGATGATGTCAACTACAGTCATGCTCCACACGCGTTGACTGACTGCATTGGTCCCTACAGCCTGGGTATGTAGCATGTAGGTCTGAGTAAGTGTACAGCATGATGGCCATGCAACAGCACAGTGTGCAGCATGCGTGTCCCTGCTGTCAAGTGGCACAGAGACATAGCTAGGTCTTGTGGCTTAAGAACAGGAGAATCTAGCCAAATAAACGGCATCTTTTTAGCTTACTTACTAAATATTGCCAGCTCAGAAAGTAAAGGTCTGAAACTCTAAGGCAGGGAGGGAAACACTGTGAATGTCTGTTCAGAGCAAAGAAGTCACCGATATGTAAATCTACAATCAAAGTGTACTTGTGGCACATGTATGTCAAGGTCCTTGAATACCCATGACCCAAACCCTTGCATTTTGTAAAACAGAATCGCAGCTTAGCGCATCCTCTAATACTCATTCAGTCTAATATAGTTTTTACCAAACAGGTTTCCCTCCCCAGATCCATAATGATTTTTAAATTCAACACAAACACACTGGCAACTCATGGAAAAAAAATTAAACATGTTACAATATTTACAACCAGATGGTTTGCCGAGGGATGCAGAACAAATTAAAAACAAATAAATAAAGCATGAAAAAGAGCACTGAGGGACAAAGAGCTGAAAACCATGGGCGGGAAAACATGTGACAAACAGCACACTATGAGCAGGTGTTTTTCCACTTGGTACCTGTCAGCAGTCTGTATGCTGGGCTGAAGCACAGGTAAGAATTCCTGCTGCAGCAACCCCATGGGAGGGCTAGAAGGCCTTTAAAAAACAGCAAACAGCGGCATTCAAACACCCACACCAGCTCACCCTGCACTGCAAAAACAACACTCCAGAGAAGGTACACGAGACTGGAAGCGGACTGTACAGAAACTTTAACCTCCACAAGCCCCCGGCCGGGGCATGTCTTCAAGGGACTGGGAAAAGCTGAGGGCCCCACCGCACCCGCTGCTGGTGCCAGTCTAGAGGCGTCTTGGCTGCTGGTCCCAGAGCTCTGCCCACTTGTGATTTGGATCAGTGAAGAGGGGGAGCTGAGATAGTAGTGGGGAGGGTAACTTCTGAGAAGATCTGATTCAAAATTGAGCCTCTTCCCTCACTTGTCTCATGCTCACGCACCTCAGAATTATACCTGGAGACGCCAGCTAGCCACCTCTGGCAGGACTGAGGCCCTGAGCTGAAAGGCCCTTCTAAAAAGGACTCAGAAGAGCTGGCAATGCTTTCAGTAAAGAAAGGGTGAGTTTCAGATTGGGGGTGGGGAGCAAGGCTGGGACCCATGGTTTTGCAGAATTCTGTAATAAAAATTTAGCACATTAGCTGGTAATCACCCCAGAGAATATCTTTTTTCCATTTTGATCCAGTCTAATGCAACTATGGTACGGTGAATATCAGCATAGAAACATTTCTCTGATTTAACACAAATGAGAACAACATATCTATATAACAAATGAAGAACTGATGCCTCCTTGTGGCCTGGCACCAAGTGCCTGGTGTTTGTACTGTACCTGCTGGCATCCGAGATGCTACAACTAGGACGGACTCACAACCTTACCCCAAGGGGAGGAGAGGTACACTGCTCACAACATCTCTGCCACTCATCTGGAGGGACCACCCAAAAGGTCTGCAATGGCTTCAGAGAATTTGTTTGGAACCCAAAGGGAAAAGGAATATAGATAGTTTTATTCAAGAGTCTAATCGCACCTCATTCAGTCAAAGCTCTGTCTTAAGCAGTTTGATTCTCTTGGTGTCACTTAGGTAGAGATTATCTAAAATACAGATTTCAAATTCATATTGAAACTCACAGAGAACATTCCTACAAGGTCAGATCGCTAGTTAACAATCCCTAGGCCTCTGTCCAAGTCAAGTCAACTGTGGGTCTTTAGGAGGCTTATCTTCTGTAGAAAGTTCAAGGAAACGTTGGTTGATCAAAGTGGGAGAGCCTTGAAAAGCAAGACAGAGGCCTCCTTGTACAAGTAACTTTTCCAGTGACATTATCTGGGCAGTTGATATGTCCTCACTTTAAATTCCAAGTCCTAGGGACTATTTGCAGGTTAACACTGTTCAAACCAAGAGAATATGGGGAAAGCAGAAAGGCCCAGTACAGTGAGGCCGAGTTCAACTGCTGAGGTCTGTAGAGTCATTCCCTCACTCTGCCTCTGACATTCTTTTGGTCATGTGGCAACCATCTGCAGATTGACCCGTGGTAGGGACACTTGGGCTCTAGGACCATCCATAGTATGGCATTTTGAATGGTGGGTTATTGATGAACTAAAAAACCTTGCCAAAGATATGTCAGCATAGTCAATTTCAGAACCTAGAAGTCCCTACAGAATAGGGGTTACCTGGGTTTCCATATATACAAGCAACCTGTTCTTACATGTGGTTAACAACACTTGGGACCATGTAGTTATGTCCCCCATGACTTTGGCTCATAATCAAAGTAGTAAATGGACAAGGGGAGAGGAAGTGTCTAGGACAATCTAGACAAATTAAGCAATCTAATCTACAAAGGTCCTCATTAAAGATTTCCTTCGTTCCTTATAGGAACTGTTTAAGGCATGTAATATCATTTGTAGGATGGGGAGGGGAGCTCCCAGCCTTCTTTCTGTTCTTTAGGACAGATTCTACTGGGCCCTACTCTTGCTATGCCACAATAAGGAAGGGATGCTCACTATGGGACAAATTCCTAAGTTACAGAAACCCAACATAAGCATTTCTTTCTTACCTCTATCCTCCAACACCCCTAAGACTCTACCAAGACAGAGCGAAGGAAGGACTTTTGCTTTCAATAATTAAAAACTTGCTTCAGCCAAAACTAAAGGACAAAGCAGGTTTCCAGTCTCAGCAACGCACTCTTCCTGTCTGGGCCCAGTCTCTTGGTTTAACTCTGACACTGACTTACAAACACAGAGTATGCAGGAAGTGAAGAAGCAAGTCAGTACGTGGCGCTTACAGTGGGGAGGATCTATTAGCCAAACTGCAGTGCGGACCGGGGAAAGAAGCAGGATTTATGAGCTATTTAAATATCGTGAGTGGTCACTAACTCGATGTTTTCATCTACGATAACCTGGGTTTCTGCAGTAGCATAAGGGTTCAAGGGCATACTGGGGATGCACTTCCACGACCATTTTGGGGGAGCAGGTGTGTTTTAGAGGCACTAGAACCAGCTAATTTGCTTTGTACTGCACAAGCAATGAGGAAGCTCAGAAAAGCTTAAGACAGTTTCTAAATGAAACTTGTAAATCCTCCCAATCCAGTACAATGTCAAGCACAGCTGCTTTCAATTAAATCAGAAATGAATACTAAAGTTCGGAAAGGAAAAGACATATAGAAATGTCTGTCTAGTAAAAAAATTTCCAAAGTAACAAAAATATCCCAATTTAAGCAACACTTTCCCCCCAGAGAAATGCATGTCTTTAAGATACCCAGACAAGTAGACCCTTGAAAACTGAGACCAGTTTGGAATCCTTTCCATTAAATTTCTGAAAGGTACAGAAATTTACAAATAAGTCATGCAGCACATGAAAGGTGAGCTTCGAAGAACAAAAGATCATCTGCTTACTTGATCAGCATTCCTTGATTTGGGAGTAATTCCAGATGAATCTTCCCTCCTTCTTGGGTTCGTAAATAAGCAAATTCCTCCAGCATATCAATGTCTGCGGGTCACATTCAGGCCAACCAACGGGTAACATGCTGCCCTGTTCTCCCAAGTGAGGAAATGGCTCTCAGCAGATAAAGAGCCTGCTTATCACCCTCCAATTAAGACCCACAGTCGGTTCCTGATCCAGCTGCTGACTTTCACATTAACCAAACTGCCCTATGAAAAGAAGCTCATTGCACAAGAGGTGCCAGGCTGGGGTGGTGACATCACTCAGCGACATGGGCGAGACTCATGTCTTGCGTGGACTGCATGAGCTCAAGCTTCAGACAAACAAACTGGAGAGCATTAGCACATGGGCTTCCCGGAGAGTCAAGCAAACAGATTCCACATGGCCATATGAGCCATTTCTTAGTTAAAATGACAAGAGACAGCGGATAGGACGAGTTAAGAGGATACTTGCTGACAGAAATGAGTTAGACAAAGATTATTTCTTCAGACCCAGGAGACAGGTCTTTCAGATGTCTGAGAATCAGAGAATTGCATGCACAATGTTAGATGATGCATTCTTCTGGGGAAAGTTATATAACTTTCATTAGTCTTTTAAAAAAAATACTAAAACCCGCTGATCAGGCACTGGGACATAGGAGGTACACACACCCTGCAACTTGAGAGGTTGTACTATGGAAAGCAAAGAAATGAAAGCAACCAACCCAGAGTGTTGCCTCCATTCAAAGGCTGTCTTCCCTTACAAACATGTGAAGTCAAGTGCTGCCCGCCTCATTCGCTTAACCTTTGGCAGCTCTGGTGGTGCAGGCCCAGGGCTAACACCTGATCCCAAGGCCAGCCTCTGTCCCAGGGGAGACCACTGGGACACTCTTTCCACAGAGAAAACCCGAGGTCTATGCTAAACCAACTGCTTTGGGCCAGCCAAGAACTCACAGGCTATTTTAACTGTGGGCATCTTGGCTGCCTTACTGGGAGCGAACAACAAACAGGCCCCCAACTGTCCTGACTCCTTGAACTCTAGCTTTGAAACTTCACTTGACTTTTACAAAGCAACTGCCACAGCTCCATTTCTAATTCATACTCTTCTTCCTTTCCCCACAAATAGTAAAAGCTCAACGGGTCCTAGTGGACGATGCCCCTGTGCTAAACATTCAAAAGCCGTTGTGCTTATTAGTCCAGATGAAGGATACTTGTAACATAGCTGAAGAAGTTCTCATACTGGAAATTTCCTTGCTGGCAAATCTTACTGATGGCTTTCAGGAAAAGGCTCTCTCCCCGTGGCCACTCCTGCTGGAGCAGTACAATCACATGGCCCAGCGCCATGTCGTCTCTGCTGTCTGTAAAAGCTCTCAGCTGCAAGACAAAGGTTCATATAGAAGAAATAAATCCAGGAAATCCAGGTTATACCAAGTATCACCTCCTAAAAGGGGCTCCATATGTCAGTATATGCTAGAAACCATTATTATTAAGACTATAAAACTGTTGCCATTGGACACCACACTCTCCTAAGGAGGGTGGATTCTAAAGAAGCCCAGGCCCCCTCTGAGGACTGCACACAGCAGGTGACAAGTTTTTAGACCAAAGTTGGACACGAATAGGTAACCTGGGAGGTTGTGAGTTGGAGAATCAGGGAGAGTGAAGGCTGAGTGTTTCTATACAGTGAAGAGAACAGGAATTTTTTGTTACTGTTTCGTTCTTGTCCTGTGTATTTGAGACAGGGTCTCGGGTATCATAGGATGGCCTTACATTTGTTAGACAGCTGAGGATATGCTTAATCTTTTGATCTTCCCAAGTGCTGGGATTATAGGTATATATTACTACTATGCCCAGCTTATGCAGTGGCAGAAATTGAACCCAGGGCTCATGGATGCTGGGCAGGCACGCCATCAACTAAGCCTTCTCCTCAACCTTAGAGGTGTCTTCTAAGGGGACAACTGTGAGTGGAAAGATGGGTAAGAAACCATCACAGAAGGGCTGGAGATGATGGAGTTTGGAAAAAGGAAAGACAGCAAGCAATAAAGTGTAAGCTACAGATAAGACCAAAGGTTCGGCTTGACATGACCAGGTGCATAGAATCACACTTCAGAGGACTTCTCTGGTTCCAGGCAGCTATAGCGCTTGGTTAGTGTGGGATTACTGCATAAAGCAGCAATCTGTACTGTTGCCTTTTGCACACAAGCCTACTGAAAAGGCTCTAATCTGACCCCAAGGCTCTATTCCACTGTAGCCAAGGGTTGTGGTACCTTCAAGAGTCTTGGAGCCTTTCCAGTGCTACTGAGCCTTTGATGGTACTGAAAGCCTTTGATGGTGCTGACCCTCATGTCTAAAAGAATTAACTCCTCATACACTGGCGACCCCAATATTTATATTGCCTTCTTCTTTAGTTAATACATTCTGACATACACAACATCAACAATTTTACCATAACAAGCAAGAGGATCTGCTTGTCTTCCCTACTATTTATTACCCATATATTCCTCAAGCACAGGGCTTATTTTCTCCTTACCTAACCTACTTGTTAATTTCCAGCCCACAAGCTTTTCTTATCTGCCTTGTAAAAGTATAAAACAGTATGAACAGAGCTCTTAACTCATGCCAGTTTATCAGGAGTATTTCAAAGGGAATGTGCTTCCTGATGACCCCGTTTTAAACTCACCTTAAAGCAGGCTAGCATCAAGTGCAGGCAGTACGGCATAATAGCCTTACTGGTACACGGTAGAAGCTTCAGATCCAAACCTACCACAAGGCCAGACTGTTAGTGAGCCAAAGACAACAGTTCTGACAAACAGACGTTTCACATGCTCCCTCAGTAAGATAAAAAAGTCACAGAATTTGAGACACAGCAGACAACAATTAATTTTGTAATGATGACAATGGTTTTTTATTTCCAGAGTTCATTTCTCAATTTTCTTTCCTATTCTATTAAATAATTATATTTTTCTATCAAATAATTATAATTTCAAATATGTACAATGATCTATAAAGGGAATCTCACAAACCCAATGTGCTTGGCACTCAGCTTCTGTGCGTGTATAAATATTTAGCCTGCACATATGTACGTGAACCACGTGTTCGGTACCTGTGGAGGTTAGACAGGGTGCTGGATCTCCTGGAGCTGACATTACAGATAACTATAAGCTGCCATGTAGGTGCTGGGAACATAACCTAGGTCATCTGCCAGAGCGCTGAGCCATCTCTCCAGGCCCTGGTCTTTCAGTTTTATAAAATGCTAACATCTGGCTTTAAGTTTTAAAGATTTTAAAACAAATTATGACAAAACCGTAGGGGCTTCTCATACTGTCTTGTCTTCTCCTGTTCCAGGGGTAGACGCAATTCTGAATGTGGTGACTATCACTTCTATGCAGTCTGCACGTTCTTGCAACTCCTATGTAATCTGGATGCTTCTGCACAATGTTTGTATTTACAAACAACACACGGAACTGTCAGGCATGTTTTCAGTCTACTATGTCATGTGGCATCATAACATATGTATCTTCTGCACACCAGCTTCTGTATTGTATGTTCTGTGTTTCAGGTTTGACAACAAGGAATTTCAGGATTACAAGGTATTCTATTGTTTACACATTAATAAAAGGGAGTCATTCGGTCATAGATATCATACCTGGTTCATGGGATTTCTCAGTTTTCACTAATAAACACAATGTTTGCTCGAACACATTTACAGATGACTTCATGTGTACTTGTAAGAAAAATTTTAAGCAATGACTTTCAAATCAAGATCTCAATCTTCTTCATTATGGCCTGTGCTCTTTAAATCTTCCCCCGCTCAGAGGCAAGAAATAGCAAGAAGGAAATGTCTTTTTATACATAGGGATCCTATATAACACATGATATCTCTAAAATGAAACATTCATCATTTTCAGTATTTATCCTTTGTACTTGAGGGGCAAGAATATTCCATTCCAGAAAAAAAAAAAAATAGCACTTCTCTTCGGAACTCAAGACTCGGTTTGGAACCATGAGCAGGGTGACCAGGCACTCATCCTGGCAAAGCCGTCTATTCTCTATTCTCTCACTTTCCGAAGTGCAGGGACCATGTGCTCTGTCA
The DNA here is from genome assembly GCF_900095145.1 of Mus pahari. NCBI lineage: Eukaryota > Metazoa > Chordata > Mammalia > Rodentia > Muridae > Mus > Mus pahari. Next base: position 83,517,256 of record NC_034608.1, on the reverse strand, counting down.
CCCCGTCTCGGGAGCAGTGCTGAACAGTCTTGGTTTCTGCAGTCTGGTTCCTGCAGAACCGTACTTCACCATGCCAGTCCCAAATGCTCAGGCCACTGACAGGCCGGGCAGCTTTTCAAACGGTCTGTGTGTACTTGCACTTGTCTCTGCTGTCCACACTTCTGTTCCTTATTCTCCATGGACACACTGGCTGGCTGGTTTGTACTGACCTGAGGGGTCTTACTGAAACTTCTAGGTGCCACATTTTTACTGTCTTTAGATGCTGTATAATCTTTGTCAGTTCGTGGGTTACCTTCTCATTGTGACCTGGTGGCATTTTCAATTTAAGTTTAATATGACCACATTTACTAACGCCTCCTAACGGTCTGCATTCTTTGTAATCTAGGTCCTTCTCTAGCTAGAAGGCATTTAGATTTTCTTTCAGAATTTCTTCTAAAAGTTTGTAAGTTTAAATTTACATGTAAAATTTAGAACTGAAAATATTGTGTAGCCTAAAGGTTGGGTCTCATATTTTGCCTTTCACCCACTGAACTGTAATATGACCTGATTTTCAGCTTTCTGTTCAGTTCCATTATTCAACTCCTCCGCCAAGGCTTTAAGTACACTATAGCTTTACAATTGTGATCTTGGTGTCAGGCTGAGCCAAGGCTACCAGCCACATGTGTTTCTGCTCCAGAGACCTGCTTAGTGATAGTCAGGGAGACAGACTGCTTCAAATGTATTCCAAGTCACTTACTCCAGCCCTGTGTGTTCAGGTCTCCCTCTTCCCACTCACTTACTTTGGTATCTTTATTGAGAATCGTTTGACCTGTGTTTGTGTACTTCTATTTTTTAAAATATTTATTTATTTATTTACTTATTTATTTATTGTATATAAGTATGCTGTCATCATGTACACCAGAAGAGGGCATCAGATCCTATTACAGATGGTTGTGAGCCACCAGATAATTGTGAGCTACCACGCAGTTGCTGGGAATTGAAATCAGTACTTTTAACCACTGAGCCATCTCTCCAGTCCATTGGTCTACTTCTTGATCCTCTATTCCTTTGTCTATATTTTACTCCTGCTGTTTTACAAATTTTAGCTAAATAATAAATCTTGTGATTAGCTGACAATGGTTTCTTTTTCAAAATGTTTTTTCACTATTCTGAACTGTACTTCCATATATACAAAATTTCAAAGTTTACACCCAATGTTTTTACTTTTAAAAAATGCCTGCTGGGGTTTTAGTTACAATCATATTGAATCTTGGGGGACAAACAGCAGTCTAACAGGATCAAGTCTGCTGGAGATGGCATCAACACATGGCATCATTTCACATGGCATCATTTCACATGGTGTCATTTCGCATGGCCTCATTTCAAAAGCTAGTTCCCTTCTCTCAGAAGTGTCTCAGATTCAGTGGGGAGGACCTGTGTATCTCTCCATCTACATACTTGATTTTTTAATGTCATTTTAAGCCATAGCCCAACATTCCCATTTTCTAAAAGCTTATCAGCATGCATAAATTTAATTGCTTTTCACACTGAAATGTTCTAGAAATTTTACTTATTAATTTTGGTAGCTTTCAGAAGATGCTCTAGGCTTTTCTGTAAACATAAGCAAGTGTGTGCTGTGAATTAAGAAAGTAGTGTCTGTGGAGAATCTTTTGTTTATGTTTTTAACCTTGGCTGGCCTGGACCTTCTTATGTAGCTCAGGCTGGCCTCCACCTTACAGAGATACCCCCACCTCTGACTCTTGAGTACTGACATTAAGGCATGCACCACTACCCAAAGCTGGGGAATCTTTAAAAATCGTGTGCCATCATTCTTCTTGTCGTCTGATGGATGGACTAGCACTTACTGCCTGGTGAACTTTAGTGGTGAGAAACAAACTTTTGTATTGGAAGGAAGCATTCAAAATTTTATAGTTAAAGGTGGTACCAGAGAAATTCCCTCCTCTGCCTAGTTTGCCAAAATTGTTTTTTTTTTTTTTAATCTTTAAAAATATATATATATATATATATATTTATTTATTTATTTTCTGTATATGAGTACCCTGTAGCTGTACAGATGGTTGTGAGCCATAATGTGGTTGCTGGGAATTGAACTCAGGACCTCTGCTTGCTCTGGCCCTGCTCGCTCTGGACCAAAGATTTATTTATTATTATATGTCAATACACTATAGCTGTTTTCAGACACACTGGAAGAGGGCATCAGATCTCCTTTCAGATGGCTGTAAGCCACCATGTGGTTGCTGGGATTTGAACTCAGGACCTTTGGAAGAGCAGTTAGTGCTTTTAATGGCTGAGCCATCTCTCCAGCTCACTAAAATTGTTTAAAATTACAAATTAGCACTAAACTTTTCATCTGTAAAGACAATTATGCCCTTTCTCCTGCAGTCTGTTAAGCAGGGAATCAGTGCTGTACTGTTATGCCTTATGGTCCACTGGGCCTGAGGAGTCACTGTTGGCTGCTGCTCATCTGACCTGTTCATAGTCCATAGAGTCCAACATCTGCTCACGCCTGTACATACCCAACATCTGCATCTGTCCCTAACGGAGACTGACCTGTAGTACTCACTCACAGAGTGAGTGAGTTGTTTGGTTAGTCTTAATGAATGAGTCCAGAACCATGCCCTACTCTGTGAAAGAGCTTTTAGTGCTATTTCTCCTTAAATTTTTTTTTTTTTTTTTTTTTTTTTTGAGACAGGGTTTCTCTGTGATAGTCCTGGAACTCACTCTGTAGACCAGGCTGGCCTCAAAGTCAGAAATCCGCCTGCCTCTGCCTCCCAAGTGCTGGGATTAAAGGTGTGCACCACCACTGCCAGACTTAAATTCTTGATAAAAAGTCACCATTAAAACCATTTGAATCTGACATTTTCTTTGTGAAAAGACTTCGTTGTTGTTTTAAATATCAAATTTAATTTCTTTTTGACATAATAACAAATTTCTTTCTATTCCCTTTTGTGTCATGTTTTATAAGTAGTGCATCAAGGAATTTCCTACTGCATCTAAGACTTTTAATTTCTTGGCATAAAGTTGTTCATAGCTTGTTTTACTATCCTTCTGATGTAAGCGGGATGTGTCGTGGTACTGCCTTTATTTCTGATATTAATAATTTGTAGACACCACTTTCTGGGTCAATCTTGTTAGAATGCTATTAATTTTATGCATATTTTCACAGGAACAACTTCTGACTTTACTCATTTTTTTAACTGTATTGATTCTGCTCTAGTTATTATTATTTCCCTCTTCTAATTTCTTTGTATCTAACTTGCATATGCACTTCTAACTTCTTAGGTGGAAATTTATAGGTAGCTACATATTAGTTTATAAGCAATATGGAATCAGGTAAAGCTCAAAATGTCCCCAGAGGAATCTGGTGACAACCCAAGGGACATATTGATAGTCAGACAACACAGGAAAGCTGTCCTTCAGAGATAACAAACTCAGGAAGTGGAAGTCAGGTTTGGAAAAGATTTACAACCAAAAAAGCCCTTAGTTTTCCACAGTCCACTGTGGTGTGGTACCACATCACAGGCCCTGAAACTCTGCGGAAACGCCATGGACAAAGAATAAGACCTCATCATACCTTTTCTACACTTGGGCTTTACTTTGGACGGCTCTTCCTGCGGCTTCCCGCCATCTTGTATGGGGAGCACCATGTAGCACATCAGATCCAGGACTTTCTCACACGTCATCTGCAGGAGACAAGACACAGGTACTCACCCGAAGTGCTAAACTGAAAACAAGACATACAACTGCAAACATTTACAGCAAAGCAGCAGGCAGCACGTGTGCCTGGAGGTTTGTCCTCCCGTGACCATTGCTCAGTGGTCAACAGTGAACACAAAGAAAGCTATAGTCAGAGGAAATGGAGGAGCGATAATCTATTCTTCATTGTTAAAAAATATCCTGACTTTGTATATAAAGCACATATATTGCCTATCTTTAAACTACATAGCAACTATAAAGACAGTTTGGGATATATGATACCTTGTATCAAAAATAGAACAATAAACAAGTAATACTGAATCCCAGTTTCAGTTAAGTTACGCAATAGAAACACCAAGTAAAATAAGATCATTGTGATTTTTAGCAGCAAATTAAGTATCAGGTCTGAGTGGTAAAGTCAAACTCAAGGAAGCATTGACCTGAGAAACCACAATAGGGGAGAGATGTCCCAAGGGGTTCTGGAGCCTTTGACAAGGCCACATGAGCTTCCCAGTACTCACTCTGTACTCCCCCAGAGCAAAGTGACACGTTGCCAGCTGGATGAGCGCCCTCTGGTGTTCTAAAGTCCCCTGTCCTGTGATCTGTGGCTGAGAAAGGGATCCTTGGAGAGCTGCTAAGTGATGCAGACTGGCTATTGCCTTCTTATATTGACCCTTGGAAAGACACAAAGGCAGAAAGTATTGACATTAAAACACACACACACACACACACACACACACACACACACACACACACACACACACACGCGCGCGCGCTTACTTCTGAGTTTATTATACAAGAAGAAACAAGCAATGTAAGGCACTTCCATGATCATCTCTGGAGGAGAGGGGACTCAGGAAGAGAATCTAATCAATGCGAGATGAAGTTTAGAAGCAGCCATCCCTAGGACTCCTAAGGAGATTAGCTCCAGACACCCATGGACATAAAGATATGCTCAAGTCCTTAATGTGAGACACGAAAGTGTTTGCATATAACCTATATACACCCTCATACACTTGCAATTACCACGAGTTTACTAAGATAATTAAAATAAAGGCTACACTATAAAATAATCATAAAGGGGAAAGTCTTCACAGGTTTTAGTAGAGCCACAATTTAGTATTACTTAATAATAATTTAATATTATTATCCACACTTAGTTTAATGTGCAGATGTTGAACTTATAATACTGAGAGGCAACTGTACAAAAACTTTCTGAACTCTTTTTTTTTTTGTTGTTTTTTTGAGACAGGATTTCTCTGTGTAGCCCTGGTTGTCCTGAAACTCACTCTGTAGACCAGGCTGGCCTCGAACTCAGAAATCCGCCTTCCTCTGCCTCCCAAGTGCTGGGTTTAAAGGCGTGCGCCACCACTGCCTGGCTGACTTCCTGAACTCTTAAAAGCAAATAAAGTAACAAACCAGGCTAGAGAATAGCTCAGCTAGGAAAGTGTTTACAGCACAGCATGGAGTCCTCAGTTCGATTCCTAGAACCGGAGTTGAAAAGTTGATCATAGCTACATGCATTCAATGGGAAGAGACAGGTGGATTCCTGGGTCTCTTGGAGCCCTGGGCCAGTGAAAGATCCTGTCTCAGAAATCAAAATGGACGGTCCCTGAGGAGGAGGAACACCCAAGGCTGTTTTCTGCTCTCCACAGGAATGCATGAACACACACACAAATTAGCACAGAATTTGTGACAAAGCACATTTTAGATGTGTCATTTCTACAGAATCAGCTAACTACTTATGAAGAAGAGAAGCAGCCATCTGTCAATGTGAGCATCGGGACAGCAACTGTCTACTTTCCCCATTCTGGTAGCTACAAGAAGTGCAGCAGGCTGGATGGTGGCAGAGCAGAGGATGAAGGGCTTGAGCAGGTCATCTTCTCGTGAAGTAAAAATATTGCTTTTTTCAGTAACCCTTATTCAGATAGACAAACCCTACATGTTCTCTCTCCTATGTGGGTACTGCAGGCAGAGGTCATGAGACTAGAAAGGGGACCACGAGTGAGGGATAAGAAGAGCTGAGGGAGGGAGGGAGGGAGGGAGGGAGGGAAACAGAGTTTTATGGTGACAGAGAGGGGCAAGGGAACAAAGTGGCAGGTGGGCAGTGGAAGAGCAATGCCATAAGGAAACCGAATATTCTGTAAGGTATTTAAAATGGAAAACAATTAGTTACAAACACTGAAAATTACTTATGCCATCTTCAATGTGCATGAGGGCAGAGATTAATATGTATGTGGAGAGTTGTTGCTTCTATACACAGGGACAACAGGAACATGATTGGGCACAGCAAAAGTCATCAAGAAGGTGTCACTGTGAGACACTGGAGATGAAAGTGGACTGTAATCTCACAACCATGGAATGCTCCAAGACATGAGGCAGTGGACTAGCCCCAGGGGAGCAGAGCACACCCTTACACTAAGAGCAGCTTGCAGCACCCCACCCTGCAGACACGCAGCGGGAAATGCTGCCACTCTACCTGGTAGATGATCATATCTGTGAGGAAGATTCTTAGCCACAGCCAGGTGTCCGTCTTCCAAGCCAAACAAATTCTTGTAAATTCTGTGCGAGAATTCAAAAGCAAATTCACCCAAACTGGTAAACACAGAGGCGGCAAAGGGAAAACACACACACTGATAAAAGATGGAGAGTTCCTCTTATAACTGTTCTGGATTTTCTGGTTGGCAGTAAAGCTAGGGACACTTCTTGCTGACATGCAGGGACCCCCAATTTTCACACTGTATTCGCTGAGGTGTGCGTGTCCACCATGGCGAGGTGGGGAGGAGAACACAATGGCAAGACTCGGTTCTCTCCCTTCTCCTTACGGGGCCCAGGCCATCAGGCCGGTCAGCAAGTGCCATTACCCACTGGCTGTATCACCAGCCCATAGGATTTCTGTATGCCAGCATCTATAAGCATGTATTATATGCCAAGAAGTATACTTCCTGTGCAGTCCTCAAATGTCCTATGCAGTTGCACTAGCCCTTTTGTCTTTTTTTAAAAAAGCACAATTTATGACTAAAGAAAGTTTCTTTCAAAATAATCACACACATATCCACAATAATAAATAAAACAAAAGAAACTGAGGCTATCCTCTCTTAGAAAATACAGCACAACCCATCTGACATGGGGATGCCTGGCTATGTGACAGGAGGACAAGGGATGCATGGTCACTGCCTAACAGGAAATTAATGAACCCCCATTTTCACATGAAAGCAAAACATTATTGGCTAGTAAACCCAGACTCTGGAGGATCTGTCAGTTCAAGGCCAGCCCCGTCTACATAGCAAGTTCCAGACCAGCCAGAGCTACATAGTGAGATTCCATCTCAAGAAAGATAATAGGCTCTCTCCACTTTTCCAAGGCAACGGGCTGATGGCAGACAAAACCGCATTGTCTGTAGTCTGCACTGCTGAACACAGGCAGCTCAGGGAGAAGGGAAACAGCACGAAGTAGATAGAAGGAATACAGACACAGGGGGACACCAAACACCATCCCTCCCATCTGACCCAACCCTGATGGCAATGCTCCGTCCGTCTAACAGGGGCTCAGAGACGAGTGGTCACCTGAATAATAGCAGAATAGTCTCCTGACCAAAAACGCATCCTATGCAAGGAAAGGAGTGCCTAGACACTGAGCTATGAGGGGTGACACGGAGAGATCATGTGATGTTGTCGGCAAGGAGCACCAGCTCACCTTTGTCGAGGAATTCCAGAGAGTAGAGTAGCTCCCAGCTCTCCCTGGCCAGTTTGAAGCTCTCCAGTACTTCGATGGAGTTGCTAAGTTCAGCTTTACTGACAACAATGTGCCGATTTCTGCCTTTCGCTGAACACTCTTCGTCATCTGAACTCTGCTTGGGGGACAGCAAGAGTGAGCTTCGTTGAAGTGAAATCAGGCTGAAACATTATTTAGTCTTTGTTCTGAACACTGTCTTCTATGGCTTTTATAGCAAAGGATAATATTACATGTGCACAGCCTTTCTAAATTAACGCTGACCTCTAATGATCAATGTTTGATTTTCATCTTGACATTCTCATGCAGTCAAGTTGTGCCTTTAAAATTGTTTGTTGGTTTCTGAAGAGAAAGTTTTATAAATCCAAAACACATCAACTTAATTAAATTCAAATCAAAGCAGATTCTTACACTGAGAGTGTGTAAGTGGAACTCGCTGTAGTTTCCTTTCCTTAATATGTGACATTGATTTGGTTCCTCAGAACAATGTGTCACACAGTAGAATGAACTGAAGTCCGAGCTTTCTCCCCACGAGTGCCCCTCTTGCTCTGCACACATGTCCAGGCCCACACCCATGCCACCTTCCGCTCTGCTGAGGTGTGAGTCTGGAAGTGATGTACCTACTGAGGAATGTCCTCAGTGATTACAGGAACGATTGCTACCACTCTCCATTTCATTTCACAAAGAAGTAAGAGAGGGGGAGAGAAAGGCCACAGTCACTGGGCGTGGCTAGCCACGCTGCCCAAACAGACAAGGTATAACTGGCTACTGAGCTTCATGCTGTCAAAAATTTCTTCAATCAGTTATCCTACCCAATCACTTTACCAGGTCAATAATCAGGTAAGTGGTCCCTAGCTTCTGGCCACACCAAGATCATTACAGTGTGCACAGAGGTTTCAGTGAAGCGGTCCATTTCTCAGCTGCTCTCACATAAGACGCCCCCCCCCCCCAGCTTCCGTACTTCCTTTCTTTAAAAGTAATAAAAAAAAAACCCATACATACATACATACATGCATACATATTCTCATTATTTTTAGTTATGCGTCTCTGCATTTCGGTGTGTACTTGTGAGTGCCCGGAGTGTTGAATTCCCTGGAGCTAGAGTTACAGACATGTGAGTCACCTGACATGGATAGTAGGATCTAAACTCCGGTCCTCTAGAAGAGCAGCAAGTGCTATTAACCACTGAGCCATTTCTTCAGTCCCAGATGTCTCCTGTCTAAAGGCCTTGCTCTCAACCTGCAGACTTTAGTGTCCTGCTGCTCCTTCCACTTCTCTCTCTCTCTCTCTCTCTCACACACACACACACACACACA
>NC_034608.1:83504133-83508507 GCF_900095145.1 Mus pahari | reverse complement strand
ACACACACACACACACACACACACACACACACACACGCTTTTCACAAACAAAATCTAACCTCTGAACATCCCATTTCATCAGGGTTCTGTTCCATAGCAGGTAGTGATGAACTAAGACCCTATTTACTATCATAGATGGTGAATTCTATAGTGTTGCAACAGGTGAAAGACAGTTCCGCTTCCAAATGAGGCCAGCCACTTATGAAAGAACCTCGGATTTGGGGGACGACAGTGCAGCATTCTGAACAGCATGCACATGTTTGAGAAGTCCAGCTTGAAATGCATATGTACACTGAAGCTCTGAGAGGAGGCAGGGGTGCAGTACTCATGGACTGAGGGAACACACATATGGCAATACACATGGACTGAAGGAACACACATATGTGTGTGCCTGAAAGCAGGACCACTGTTTGGTCAGCTCCCAGGCCCATGATAAGAGCTGCTCAGTGAGGCTGAGCTTGATGAAAGCCTTCCTGGATCTTGTGGGGCTCATCAGGCCGCCGTTTCCATCCTGAGGCCAACGTCCATCACAACACCCTATGCCAGCAGCCAACAGGTCCCAGGTGGCCTTATAAATTTCATTAACACCAATCAGTCAAAACAACTCAAAACGGGACTCCTAGACCTTGACACGTTCAGGCTGCTGGCTGTTCTGTATGGTGTAAGATGTCTGGCCCTATCCTTGGCTTCTACCCATTATATGGCAATTACCAATCCCTCCTCACAGAGCCTCAGCTGTGACAATCAAAGATGTCTCCAGACACTGTCACATGAACCAGGGAGACAGAAAGGGTGCATAGTTACCTCCACTGAAGGCAACTAACTTATACTTAATTCTATTATCATTTAATAAATTGCATTATTTTAGCTCCAAAGTCACATTTTACAAAGATTCGTCTCTGGCCAATGATACACACAATCTGTTAGCAATTAACGGCAAGGGTTACCATGGGTTTTTCTCTTCCCTCAGCTAGCTTCCTCTTCTTGTGTATGTGTTTACTGCGATCAACTTCTACATCACCATACACATTGGCTACATCTTCCAGAAGAACTAGTGGAACCTGGCTCGGGGCGTTAGGACCTGTGCAAAGGACACACATGAACATTAAAAATACAGAGAGAAAAAGAGTAGCGAACATGAGAGGAAGTAGGAGGTCAAATGGCTAATGTAAATAAAGCTTTTTAAAAATATGCCCAGTGTGACTAAGTAAACATGAGCACTCACACAAACAAGGAGGAAGGCTACAGGAATCTACACTGAGTAGTTTATAAAGGTGTTCTTTCCTTATGTATCTGTGTTTAAGCAATGGCCATGTAGTACAAAATGAACATGAATGTTACATGCACATCCTAACTACATGCTCAAGCAAAAACAACATATGAAAAGCTATAAGTCAACATGCAATATATATATATATATATATATATATATATATATATATATATATATATAATGTATAGTTTATTTAAATCTTTGTCTATTGTGCTGTATTCATAAAAATCTGTTTTCAGGGGTTTTTCTGAATTTTGTGCTTAGGGCTTTTTGAGAAGGGACACAGGTTGTCTTTGAACCCCTGATCCTGCGTTCTCGTGCTCCAAAGAGTTGATTTCCTTTCAAATACAGGAATCAGTATCTCTATTTAGTTCTATACGACCACTATAGGTCTGAAAGTGGAAATTCCTAGTGAAAAATATTTATATAAAAGCTTCAGCCAATCTAAGCCAAACAAAATCCTCAATGACAACGAGAACTGGCACTACCCTGCGGCTTTTTAATCCCACAGCCCTGGTGGAGGCAGAGCACTGTAAAACTTCTGTCTCCTTCCTACCTGCACTTAGCCAGTATTTTGAGTTTTACACCGAACACGTGCACTACCTTGGAAGAGAGACGGCTGTATGCTGCTGACGTATTGGAACGCACTCTTGAAGAACACCAGCATTGTGGAGTAGAGCACTTGGTTTTTATAGTTGGTGTGAGCTTCGCTGTCAAAGCTGTTCATGTATCTGCAGAGCTCCTTCATCCGGTGCAGCATGTCACTGCAGCTTCTGCCGGGAGGGGACAAGATTCACCTTACTGCCTGTTAGCAAAAGCAGGGAATAAAAGCTCCCGGAGAAGCACCGCACTGGCCAGAGGCAAGCAGGTACGAGGCTTTAAAAGCTTTCATGACACTCTAAAATGAAGCCTTAAAAAATGATTTTTATATGATTTATTTTTGTTGTATGTACATTAGTGGTTTTGCCTGCATGAATGTCTGTGGGAGAGTGTCAAATCCCCTGGAGCTTCCATGTGGGTGCTGGGAATTGAACCCAGGTCATCGGAGTGCTCTTAACTGCTGAGTCATCCCTCCAGCCCCTTAAAAAACTGTACAAATTCATATGGTATATTGTGATAATCTGATATAGTATATGATCAAATCAGGGTAATGAACATGTCTAGCTCCTTAAACATTAAAAAATTATATATATATGTATATATATTTATATATGTATGTGTATATGTATATATTATATATACATACATATATATTATACATATTATAATACATATTATACATATATTATATATATACATACACACACATATATTATACATTATATATATATATTTAGGTTTCTGTCTTCATATCATTACTTGGGAAACTTCAAGCTCCTCTATTCAAATTACACAAATTAAACATATAATAAGCTATTACAGAGCTGTGTTGAGCAGTGGAGAACTTGGTCTGGCATTATCAAGGACCTGGGAATGGTAGTACAATCACCAGTCATTAACATCCATACAAGGAACATGGTGAATTTGTCTGTGTCTGACTTTCTTTCTTTCTGTCATCTAGGCCCATCCATTTTGCCAAAAATGATGTACTATGAAGCCTTATGACTAAATATTACTGTAATATACCTATAGCACACATTCACATTTTATCTACTCATGGGCCTTTAGATTGATTCCATCTTATAGTCAATGCGAACGGTATAGTAACAAACACAAATATGCAGATGGCTCTTTGATATGCTAATTTCCTTAGAACAACAGCTAAGGTAGGTCTACTGTCAGATTTTGTGCCTACCCTCAACTATTTTGCACAAGAGCTGTACTAATTTACATTCCTGTCAACAGCTCAGTGTTAGTTTTTTTCCATACTAAGGCTTTATTATTTCTCATCTTTACATCATTGTATTAGTCACTTCAAGTTCTTCTGAGACACGTTTATTCATATTGAAGTTATTCCTTATTGTCTGCGTGAGTGGTGAATCCTCTTCCGACCCGGAACAACCTCAGGCCAGAAGGCCAGGTTAACTAACTCTTCTCTGCATGACTTCACACAGGATCAAGCTCTTAGCATCATCTCTTCTTAAAATTATTTTGTTACTACTACTACTAGTAGACAGAGTGTCTATTTGGCTGTTATTATTATTACTATTATTATTATTTTAAGTCATGGTTTCTCTGTAAAGCACTGCCTATCCTGAAACTCACTCTGTAGACCCTGGCTTTGAAGTCTGCTGTCCAGCACTGTGTGTGTCTGTGTGTGCATGAGTGTGTGTGTGTGTGGGGGGGTGCAGTGTGTGGGTGCTATGAGAGTACAGTAAATGCATATGCATGTTCATGTGAAGACCTGAAGTTGGTGTCCAAAGTCTTTCTTGGTCACTTTCCATACTCCTTATTGAGAAAGGGCTCTCTCCCTGAGGCTGGAACAAGCCAGTTCAAGCTTGTCTAGCTGGCCAGTTTGCCTCTTTAGGGCTGGGATTACAGGCAGCTGTTGGGCCCGCCCAGCTTTAGTCTTGTTCCTCACACTTGTATACTGAGCACTAGCCAATGAGCAATCGCCCATCCCCATCAATACCATTTTAGGTGCTTACCCTTCAGTTAGGAATCTTTGGACCAAATAAAAAAACTACCCTCTTCTCTTGCATAATTTCCCCAAAGAAGTGTATCTGGGCATGACACTGATGTTTTAACAAATTGGTTTTGTTTTCTACACAACCCAAAACTTTGATAAGCAATTCTAGAAATAAACTCTCCATTACCGTCTTCCTTTATCCATCTGCCATTCGCATCTCATTCCAACAACATTCAGAATCTTAAACAACCTCTCCCAGGGGTCTACGATGTGGGATGATTTCTCAGTCAGTCCTTCTATTATGTACTTCTGAGAGCTACGTTTGCTAGGCGACATTAAATCAGATGTATCTTGTGCACCTGACATGTGAGAGAAAATAACCCACAATTAGTATCTGTCGTAGTCAGGGTTACTATTTCTGCACAAACATCATGACCAAGAAGCAAGTTGGGGAGGAAAGGGTTTATTCAGCTTACACTTCCATACTGCTGTTCATCACCAAGGAAGTCAGGACTGGAACTCAAGCAGGTCA
>NC_034608.1:83470273-83504012 GCF_900095145.1 Mus pahari | reverse complement strand
CCACAGCTGGATCTCATAGAGACATTTCCCCAATTAAAGATCCTTTCTCTGTGATAACTCCAGCTGTGTCAGGGTGACACAAAACTAGCCAGCACAGTATCACTACTTATTCATATGGTACTTGACAGAGAAAAAAATCTGACTCTTCATTCACAAGACAAAAGTACTGTACATCACAATGGGGGCGGGGAGCTCATAGGGATAGGAAAAAAAAACATGAAAGCAACAACAACAAAAAAAACCCATAAGGTACAATTATTACTACTTAATTATGTGGCACTGGATAGAGACGAGGAAGATGTAAATCTTCACTCAAAAGGATGCCAACTGACTCTGACACATCACCAGCACAGCACCCTAAAGGGAGACTCCTCAAAGATCATGCTGGAACTGAGAAGCAGGGATCACCCAGGGGCAAAGAGCTAGAAAAGAGGCAAGAGAGGAGCCGAAGCAGCTGAAAGGCCTCAGGGCACTTCACAGCTCCCCATAAAGTCTGGAAAACACCCAAAGGTCCTCACAGAGCAGAGCGCAAGGCTTAGAGGGAAATCTGAGACAAAGAAACTAATAATGATTAAGCAAAGCAGGAGGGCGAGCGGCACAGTCCTGCAAAGGCACCAGTTCCCCAAGGAGCCCGACCACAGGCCTTTCTCCCAGGATCTCCTCAGGGCTAATGATGGGACCTGGGGGTGGAAGACGGGTCAGAAGCCTATCACTGAACACTCCTGCCTTTGTTGTTGTTTTAATGGATGTTCACTGAGGGGAAGAGTTTTGGGTGGTTCTCTCTTTTTTTTTTCCCCTTCTTTTTTGTGTTAGAAAGCTTTATTTTTCTTAATTCATAACATTTTAATTAAAATATAATTACATAATTTCCCCTTCCCACTCCTTTCCACATCTGACCCCCCGAATCATAAAGTTTAAAACATGAAAAAAAATATCCTGGTGAAAAAGTTATAAATTCTCAAAGAAGTTATTTGTCCAGCTAAGCAATGTGTTTAAGTATTAAAAAGAGTCAAAAAGTTTTTTTTTAAATAAAAAACTTTAAAGTTATAATAGTAATTTATTAGTAAAGAAAGACAAAACTTTTAATAAATTTTGTGTAGGCTGAGTCTACAGCATTTATAAGTCGACAGCTGCATGCAGTGAAATGAGGCTTTCAATTTCCCTGAACCCTGCCACACCCAGTCAACTTCCAGACCTGCAAGCTCCATCTATGGCAAGTGCCACAATCAGGGGGATCGTCTGTCACATACAATGTTCTTTTAGGAGTCCTCTATGTTTAGGAATGCTGAGATACACAAACACCAAGTGCCACCGTTGTCTACACTATTCAGTACAGTAACTATACTGGTCTGTACCTTAGGGGCAGTAAGGTATTCCACATAGAATTAGCCCATTGCATAGTGGGCTATACCATCTAGCTTGGTAGACCTATGATGTTCATACAGTAAATCGCTAACAGCACACGTGTGGGATGACTGTAGTGGCTGGTCAAAGCAGGATGTGGCTTCTGAACTATGGCACCTGTGTGATGTTTAGCAACCAGACTATTTCAGTCAAATAGGAAAAATCTCAGCTCTTAACTATTATATACTTTTTTTCCTAGAGGCTTTTAGAAAAACTACCAAACTAGCACATATCCAGAGAGTGACAATCAGTGGGGCTTCTAAGTGACTTTAGCAGGGTTAGAGAATGCTTGCACCTACCTTGATGCTGATTCTCCAACTGTGTGGACCGAGTGACATAGTTGATGTAAAATTCAGCTGCTTTGTTCAAGTATTTATATAAGAGATTGGCAGGCAAGCGGACATCATGGTTGTTGATTATCAGAGGGAGGACATCACAAACTGTTGGAAGGAGGAAGTGGACTCATCAGGCTGTTTACAGAGTTCAGACAGAAACTAATTCATTTTCCTGTTCACTGAACCTAGTGTCTAAACATACAGGGAACTCACTTGTGGCACAACTGTTTAAATCAGCTGTACAAACAGACATCAGTGGAGGGAGCAGGAAGGAATACGCATGCCCGTGGATCTGACACCATGGAGAGATCTGCCCCTGGCCCTGTGAGGAGGCTCAAGTGTCCATGACTAGGCCTCATATGTACACATATGCTATACGCATGCTATCAGAGATTTGGCACGTTAAATAACACTCAATTAAGAGTTGTTTAAGGGCTGGTGAGATGGCTCAGCGGGTAAGAGCACTGACTGCTCTTCCAGAGGTCCTGAGTTCAAATCCCAGCAACCACATGGTGGCTCACAACCACCCATAATGAAATCTGGTGCCCTCTTCTGGTTCATCTGAAGTCAGCTACAGTGTACTTATGTATAATAATAAATAAATCTTAAAAAAAAAAAAAAAAAAAAAAGAGTTGTTTAAAATGCTTTGCAGCTTGAGAAAATAAAGGCAGGATTAAATTTTATGACAAAGAGCTCATTTGCTCTGTACGTGACATAATCCCTAAAATGACAATTCCAGGTATTCCACTTACACCCCCCCCAAAAATAATAAAAATTCAATGTTTCTTACCAAATAGCTTTCTAAAGCAGTTAACAGGAGATTCTTGTTCTTCAATGGTTTCAGCTTCCAGCAGTGCCTCCCCGAGGCCAACCTGTTTGAGAATAAACTATCATTTAAATGTGCGCAGTGTAAGATGTCAGAGTCGTGGGAAGGAGCAGTAAGCTCTGACTTATCACACGGAGTGTTCAAAGAAACAAACAGTTCTACTTTAAGGACGAGAAACGTCAGAGTTCATCAGTGACACTGCAGGGAAGATGAAGTTCACCGACTACCTGTTCATTCTGGTCTCATTCTGCTTTGAACTAGCAAAGTTAAAGGGGCAACAAGATGTCCACAGAAACTCCAGCACAACAGAGGGAAGGCAGATAATGATAGCTGGAGAGATTTTTAAGAATCTAGAAACCAACTTTACACTGTCAAGACACACAAGACTAACAACGCTTACTCTCGGAGACCCCAGAAGACAACCACACAGTTTGTGAAATACTGGACAAAATGTCTTGGGTTTTCGGACCACCTTCCTCTCACAGGCGCCCTAGCACAGCAGAAAGTCTCTTATCAAAACACACCCAAATGTTCAATTCATTCTCTTTGCAATACTGTAGAGATCTCCGAGGTAAGAGCGAAACAGTGCAAAAGATCACGACATACAAAGTTAAAAGCCATTGCAATGATCAAAGAATGTATGGTCTGAGTTGTGTCCCCCAAACTCATATCTACTGAGGACCTGAGAATACATATATTCTGTATATATGTATGTATAATATGTGTGTGTATGTATGTGTGTGTATATATATATATATAGCCATGTGTGGCTTACAATAGGGGTATGGCCTAGGAAATGCATCATTAGGCAATTCCATCACAGAGTATAAATCACGAACCATACTGTCCCTGGACGGTATAGTTTCATAGGACCACTATCATGTACATAAACCATTATTGACCAAAATCGCATTACGGGCTACATGACTACATAGCTCACCTTCAGAAAAAAGCCTTCTATGTAGATAAAGTTAGTTAAAATGAGGTCATTTTGGAATAGCCAAAATGTAGTATCAGGCATCCTAATGAATGTCAAGGAAAGAGAGAGATACACAGAGGAAAGGACCAGGCAACAACAGAGCCAAGAACTGGAAGGAAATGGCTAATAACTGACACCGCTGGAAGAATACGTCCTGGAGGCTTCAGAATTGTGAAAATACCCCACTTCTGGTGTTCTGTAATGGCAGACATAGAAAGCTAGTCAAGAAAATATGGAAAAAGTTAACTAGGTCAGGCACCAGAAAAATGACATGGGCAAAGTCAACAACAGACTTTGAATCAAAGGAATGACTGGTTTGAGCCGGGACGACCCATGGGTTACAGGAAGTTACTAACATTTAGAACTCAGTTTCTCTGGGGTAAGTACTACCAACCCATCAGCATCTACCAACAGCACTCACTATGCATCCTAGATGTAGGGAAGTGCCAGGCTAGATGAGCCAACAGGGTTCGAAGTGCAGGAACGCTTGAAAATATAAACTATGACTCCTATTTATTTCAAATTCACTTATTTATGGGTCAGGGGTAGCAAATGCACCACCATGGCACTCAGGTAGAGGTCAAAAGACAACTTCTTGTTTCCTCCTTCCGCCATGAGGGGCCTAGGGGTGCGCCTCAGGTTGTCAGGCTTGGCAGCAAGCGTTTTTACCCACGACCCATCTGGCCAGTGCTCTGACCCTCACTTAAACACAAACACATTGTCAAACCCAATGGAAATAAGTGACTTTCTACTGTTCAGGTTGCCAGTGAATGCTACTACTGTTGACATTTGGGGGACTATTCCTTAGGCTGATATAACGGTGTGTCAGGAGCCATCTAGGAGAGGCAAAAGCTAGCAGATGACTTTTCTGCAGATGGTCCACCATTTTTGCATGGTCTGTGATGGGTTAATTCTGAATTGCAAGGGCTTCAGAAATCTCATCTCTGGATTCTTACTGCTGTTATACCTTTCCTGCTCATTATTAGTCTAATAACTCCTGGGCATTAGCCCGCCCTTCTGGGCAGATTTTCTGCAGATCATCAAAGGTGTACTCTCTTGTAGCAATGCTAAACAGGCAAATTGACGATTTCATAACTCTTAAGGATTCTATAGAATTCCTAAATTTATACTGGTAATTTTGAGTCCTCTATAGAAAAGGCTGCAATTAGGGCTCTGTAAACCTTCACCTATCATGGGCCTATTGCATTAGGACAGAAAGCAAGCTTGAACAAATGTATGATCAGGGAAAACATTCCTTCTAGGTTGGCTGTGAAACCATTATCTTATACCTGAGGTCGTAAACTGGGAATGGATGATTTATTGTAGGTGCAAGGACAGAAGATAAAATATTGACTAGCTTTTTCTATATAAACTTCAATACGAATCAGAAACAAGGCAGATGATTTGCCACTTGACAAAACTGTGCTAACTTAAGACCTAAGAATTATTGTTTTAGACTCCTAATGAACCTGTGGGAGCTAGTGACAGATAATCAATGTTTAATTAGATAACCAGTCTTAATGGAAACCCATGTAAACCGCTCTGTTGTAACTTCTTTTCAATTTATGATGTGAATGTATATTTGAACTTTTGAGAAAAGATGCTTAGCATACCTATGTGATCATGTATCCTAAAAACGTATAAGAACTAGGAACAATGACAGTAAGAAAGCAGAGCAGAGAGAGCAGGCAGGCTTCTTACCATGAGACAGGTTTCTTTTTTCTTTCTTTCTTTTTTTTTAAAGCAAACTGGATGTGAGCTTTATTATTGAACATGATTTGGTAGGGTACAGGAGAACACTGTGGAAGCCTTCAGGAATGCAGGGCTTTCTCTCCACTTGTTCTGGGAACCACAACGGCCATCAGGAATGAGTTACTTCTCAGCAACCATGCCTTCAAATTCCTCTGCATTAAACTTGGTGAAGCCCCACTTCTGAGATGTGGATCTTTTGCTGGCTGGAAAACTTGAACTTGGCTCTGCAGAGAGCCTCATGTTCCTTATTCTGCAGCTTGGTGTGGATGGACACGATGACCTGGCCATGTGAAGCCTGGCCACTGTTCCCTGGGGCTTCCCATAGGCAGCACGCATACCCGGAGCCTGTCAGCCCCAGCACAGGACAACATCTTGTTGAGACAGATGACATGGAAAGGGTGGAGCCTCAGTTAGATACGAAAGCCATCCTTGCCACAACTCTTTACCATGTATGTGTTGGCACAAATCCTGGCAGCCTCCAGTGCTTCGAAAGAGAGCTGTTCATATTTATCTGACACCATGTGGCCACAAAGTGGGAATGCATCAACTTTTGCTTTCTTCCATCCCAAGTCCAAGATGTGGATCTTAGCATTTGGGACACCACAGTAGAAATGAGACTTTGGGTATGGTCTGTTCTTACAATACCAGTAACACCTGACTGGCAGGGTGGTGTGCCAGAGGAGAAAAAAAGTTTTTTTTCTTAACAGAAGTTTTTTTTTGTTTTTGTTTTTGTTTGTTTGTTTGTTTGTTTTTTACTGACAAGGTTACAGGGATTTTTCATACTCTATAAAAAGGTAGAAGTTTTTCTTTCTCTGAGCAATAAAGGTTGGAGCTTATATTTCATCCAGAATGAGCGAGTTCTCTCCATGCTGGTGCTAACTCAATGAAGCCTGCTTGTGGGGACTTTTGCTCCATCCACTGTGTGTGTGTGTGTGTGTGTGTGTGTGTGTGTGTGTGTGTGTGTGTATGTAAGTATGCATGAATATTTGTGGAGTGGATGAGACGGGTGGCCAAGCAAGACAAAATACGTGAACATGTCTGTGTATGTGTATAAATATGTATGTTTCTGTGCATATTGCCTATGTAAAAGTTTTCCCTCCTGCAAGCATGACTTTCCTGGCTCATTGCTCCAAGCCTCCCTCTCACCTGGTCAGCGAGAGGGGAGGCTTCTGGGGAGGAGAAAGGAGCCTTAGCAATAAATGCTCCATCCAATTCCCTGCTGCTACACAGCAATGTTAATGACCAGAGAATTATAAAGTAACTTCATAAAGTAAGAGTTAAGTTTTCCAGCACTTATTCGAGCATAGAGAATTATAAAGTGAGCTTGTCAAGTCCAAGCTAAGTTTTCCAGAGCTTACTCAAGCACAGAGAATTATAAAGTAAATAATCAGAGAGAGAAAGACTTAAGTTTCTTCAGCAGAGCACAGAACACTAAGAAAGAGTTAAATTTCCTACAAGGCTGGAGGTCATCAGTTTTTTGGTCTTCGTTCAATGCTATGTCCCATTTCAGCCCTTAAAGCCAGGCAGGCCTGTGGCAACTGTGCCTTCTCAAAATGTGTAATGAGCTGGGGAAATGACTGCTAAGCAACTGTTGTCTTTTCTTAAAGAACAGGAAAGACTAAGCCTACCCCGTGCTGCACCACCGTCTCAGGGAAACGCCTCAGCAGGAGCAGCAGCATCTCTGACCGTTCCAGCGTGTTGAAGCACTGCTCTGTCACCTTCAGCAACATTTCACACTGGACTCGACCAGGAAGGGTTTCAAATAAACCTGTCAACAACATTTCACCTCTTAAGTGTGTTCTTTTTTTTTTTTTTCCCACAAAGAAAATAGGCATTTTTACATTCATACGTACTCAGAATTCAACTGTAATGTAGCATACTTCTGAAATCCAGAGTGTTTGGCACAAGCTGTTTTTTGAATAATCATGAAACATTTGGAAGCCTGATGATACGGGGGCAGGATTCATCACCACTAACTATACTAACTACCCTTAGCATGAACTTGCTTAAGTTGAAATGGCCGACACCATCTGCTTGCTAATTATCTAGAACTGGGAGTCTCTGAGGAGCTACAGCGATCAACACGGAAGTCTGACGCTCTGCTCCTCTCTTGTGGAGATCTATCTGGCTGAGCTGTGATGGTTTGTTTACGTTCGGAATAGGGAGGGGCACTATTAGGAGGTGTAGGCTTGTTGGAGTAGGTGTGTCATTGTGGGTGTTGGCTTTAATACCCTAGTTCTAGCCAGGAAGCCAGTATTCTGCTAGCAGCCTTCACCTGAAGAACTCTCAGCTCCTCCTGGACCACGCCTGCCTGGATGCTGCCATGCTCCCACCTTAATGATAATGGACTGAACCTCTGAACCTGTAAGCCAGCCCCAATTAAATGTTGTCCTTATGAGAGTTGCCTTGGTCATGGTGTCTGTTCACAGCGGTAAAACCCTAACTAAGACATTATCTATAGATGTTTTCATAATCAGAAATATGTAAAATATGTTCAAAATGCACTCAATCTTCTGATCTCATTGACAGACGACTATCACACAGGCACAAAGTGTTCTAGGTAAATGATAAAAGAACCAACTAATATCACTGTGGACTTTTTTTTTTTTTTGCGTAGAGTAAAAAGTAATGTGGGTCTCACTATGACAGGTGTGACTGAGACGTCTGTGACAGACGCACTATTCCGGAAGTGGCCATTTATAAACATTAGACCGGAACTGTACTCACTCCTTAAGAACTGGGTCTGTTTGTCTTGTGAGTCGTTCCTCAACGCCGATGTTAGGATGCTGATTTCTCTCCACACCACCGGCTGGTCTGGGAAATTCACAAACCTGTTTTTAAAATGAATGCATTAAAGTAAGATGTGAAATTCAAACAAGGAAGAATAATAGCATTTACAGAAACCCATTTTTCTTTAGATGAATGATTATATATGTCTGAACAAGGCTTAGAAATACACAAAAATAAACTAGTTTGAAAAAGTTGAGAATACTCATAAAAGTCTTTAGACGCTGTTGTGAATGAGGGGCTGGAGATGCAGCTGTTAGACTGACTGCTCATCATGCACAAAGCCCAGGGTTCCATCCCTGTACTTCACCTGCAGGCGTGGCTGTGAATGCCTGTAGTCAGTGTTTGTGACATAAAGGCATGAGATCAGAGGCTCAAGGTCATCCTCAGATACTTTTTGGAAGGGGGGGGTTCTTTCTTGCTCTCTTTTATTCTTTCTTTTTTGAGACAGGGTTTCTCTGTGTAGCCCTGGCTGTCCTGGAACTCACTCTGTGGACCAGGCTGGCCTTGAACTCAGAAATCTGCCTGCCTCTGCCTCCCAAGCGCTGGGATTAAAGGATTGTGCCACCACTGCCTGGCCTCAGATACTTTAATAAATCTGAACCCACAGCAATCTAGGAGACAAAAGACATGGTCTCAGAAAGAAAGAGAAAACAAAAGCAAGCCAAGAGCCGTCATTCATTCACTGATTTACACTGTGATCAGTCAGCTCCAGTTCCTGTTGCCTTGCCTGCCACACCAGGAGGGACTGTATCCTTAAACCCTGAGTCAGGACACACCCCTCCTTTCTGAGTTGCTTTCTATAAATCACAGCAACAGAAAAAGTAATACTGTATTAAAAACAACAACAACAAGAACAACAACAACAACAAAATCCACAAAGGCAAACTACAGGCCAGAAATAACCAAAGAGAACAGTCGCAGAGAGACTCAGCAGTGTTGGTAGTATGAGGGGCACCAACTTAAGAAGCGTATAGTAGCCGGGCAGTGGTGGCGCACGCCTTTAATCCCAGTACTCAGGAGGCAGAGGCAGATGGATTTCTGAGTTCAAGGCCAGCCTGGTCTACAAAGTGAGATCCAGGACAGCCAGGGCTACACAGAGAGACCCTGTCTCGAAGGAAATTAAAAAAAAAAAAGAATAAGAAAGAAACAAAATAGTAAGGAATCATTTTCCCCATGATATAGGCCTGGTGTGTTGGTAATAGCCTGTGTCCCAGCTAAGGCAAGAGGAACATGTGGGTCTGAGTTCTAAACCACCCTGCCCAATAAAGCGAGATTCCTCTGTCTCATGAGAAAGAAAAGGAAAAAAGGGGGTGGTGGAGGAGGAGGAGGAGGAGATGAACATATACAGGTTGGCAAAAATGTGGAAAACTGCCAATTCATATATGTAAATATATAATTTGTGGCAATAGATACTTAGGCTATCCTTTTTAAAGAATAATTTGATAGATGATGAATTGTACACATCCCTTAGCTACAAAACATCAAAATATGGGTGCAGACTTACTGGCATTTCAAACATAAGTAAATTGGAACTTAACCATGCATCCAGAAAGTGATACATGGCCAAGAAGAACATCAGCCGTCTCTATAAACTAGACAAAGAGGGTCCACAACAGGGGGTTATGAAAGTACACTTCAGCGTTCAGGGCAGAATGGCCTCACTTATGTCAGCTCCCCAGTGAATGTATGTCCGAATATATATGTATGGAAACACACAAAACTTAGCTCTGGCTTAGAAGGAATTTCGCATTTCATTCTAACAATTACCGTCCGTTTGTAATGAACCTATGATAAATCACTGGCTACAAATTTGGGGATTAAAATACAAGAAGAAAAAGTCGTCTCTGCAGAACGCCTGTTGGCAATTAAGGCCTGAATTCTGGTTACCAGGGAAGTGGATGATCTTGCAGAGCCCCAACTACTACTAAGAGGGCCCCTTCGGATATCAACAATAGCTCCCAGAACGATCCCAGTTAACTTACATGTCATACAGCAACCTCCCCGCCGTGGCAGTCCTCTCTGCATTCCGTTCGATGGTGTACATCTCATACTGAAACAAGGCAGACAGGGTCAACGGCTTCCTCGGTGGTAGCTGGTCCAGCTCCAGCCCACCGGCAGCACTGCTCAGAGGTGGGCCTTTACCCAGAACACCCCCAACGGGAAATGAGAGCCTGGTGGTCCAGAATTCAGGACAGGGCCTCTCTGTTCACCCCATCTGCAGGGCTTCTAGGATCAAGTGGAGCAGAAACGTCCCCAAAGAAGCAGCAACTGAACAGATGGCTGCTACCATGATCAATGAATGAGTGCCCTGGGCCCTAGCGGCAAAGATGCACTGTACAGGATCAACCAGACCCGGATCTACTGTAGGGTTTCCGCCTTTGCAGGCACTGGGGAGAAGGTTGGTCAACTGTCCCGTGGAGCAGGGTAGGAGCGACGTGGGGAGGGGGACAGCGGCCGCGCAAAGCCCCCAGGGCCACTGGGCTCGGCCAAGCGCTCTCTTCCGCGCGGGAGGATGCGCCGGGTCTGACTCACCTGGATGTTGAAGTCGGCCGGGTAGAGGCTGCGGGCCGTGATCAGCCACGCCTTGGCTGCCCACAGGTCCTGGGGCACTAGTTCCCGGGCTCGCTGCACCAGAAACTCACAGTCGCCCTGGGCCGACATGGTCCCAGCTTTTAGCCTTTCCAGTAGGTGACTCTAGGGCGCCGCCAATCCCAGGCGGCCACTGCGCATGCCCACAGACCAGCCAACCACAGGTCGCAGAGATTCTGTAGCGTCCTCTGGAAACCACGGAGTCCTGGATTTTCATTTCTCGGATTGGCATCCCTCGATGGGATGTAAGCGCCAGAGTCCGCAACCCTGTGCTCCAGGTTCTTGCGTTCTTCTTAAAGCCGGGTTCTGAAGGTGCCGGACACGCTCACACAAGGAGCGGCGGTCCTTCAGTGTAAATAAACCTGGTGCCCAGGATTGCGGTGTAGCCACGGAGTGTCGCGGAGGGCTGGGCCGGTACTGCGCAGACAGGACCCCCACCCTCGCAAGCGGAAAGACCCTACATCCCCTGTGGATTTTGAGCTTTGCCACCGTCTTTGCCCCCGCCCCAGGCACTATTTCGCCTGAATCTTATTATTTTTCTCCTATACGGAAAAATTCGCATTTAGAAGATGCTCAGCTGGATGTCCGAACCACCTGCCCTGCAAAAGTTTAAAAAAAAAAAAAAACTTTGATCATTTGAACAATGGAAAATAGCTGCAGTATAAATCGGTACCGAAATCCTGGCTTTGGTTTTGCATTTGAACAACCACAATAACAAAACAGTCACCCTGTTCTGTTGACAAAGGCAATATTCATTTATTGAATTGGAAGAGTGTCTGGAAAGTGAATTGCCAGCTTTGGTTTTCAATCTAAGTGCATGTGTATATATATTTCTTACAGTTATATGTACATAGTTCCTATCAGCTGTAGCCACTTAAAACCAGGACATCGAAGAATTCAGAGCTGATTTTCTTTTCTTTTTTCTTTTTTTCCTTTGAGACATTCCGTTTAAGCTAACCCCCAAATTTGGCAAATATATGAGGATGATCTTGAACTCCTGATCCCTGACTTCCATCTCCAAAGTGCTGGAATTAAGGACATGTGCCTGTCCTGATTAAATTTTGTCTTTAACAAAGAAATTAGGAATTTACTTATTTAAGTAAAAAAATTCAGATATTAAAAGTAAATATGAATATAAACATTACAATAATGAATTGCAGTTCTTGGATGAAGCTTTGCTTATGTCAAAGATTATGCAAACAGCTTAACCTTGGGTGATTAGAATTGTGAAGAGTAGGGACAGAGGCTGCGAACTAAAACTATTTGGAGCCTTTAATAAACATCTACATCATCTCTGATATCTGACCTAACTTTCTTCTTCTAGATACGCTTTTTAGGGGGGATCTTTAAGTCTGGAAGACTTGAGGCTCCACTAACCTTAAAGTTAAGAATGAAATAACATCTGGTCTTTATGGAAGAGGTTTCTCAGACTTTCTCTAGCCCGGCTACCTGATGTATACACAATGCAGCTGGCAAATGCATCGATCTGTTGCTCTATTTTGTTCTGTGATCCTAGAAGCTCAGGCGGCTTCTCTACAGTGACATATCATTCAAGGCAAGGTGAGACCTGGCCAAAACCATCTCACTCATATTAAGCTTTGAATAAACTTCCTTTTAAGTTCCTTTATTGTTTTATATTGATGTTATTTATAGAAATGTAAAAATATAGGCTTGCTAATGAATAATTTATAAACAAGTAGTAAAAATTTGTGGTGAATTAGTGTGCTGATTCAAAAAGTCCGGAGACAGAGGGGTGGTGTTTTAGGTAAAACACCAAAAAATGTTAAACTCAAGTTTGGTTATCCTGAATTTTTTTAAGGAAGTCTGAAAATTTAGCTGGCCATGGTGGCTCAAACCTTTTATACCAGCACCTGGGAACAGAGGTGGGTGGATCTCTGTCACTTCAAGGCCACCCTGGTTTATGTAGGCAGTGCCAGGCTAACCAAGGCAAAGAACAAAAAGAGAAACCAAAAAGGGAAGAGGAAATTCTGAAAATTCACACAGTGGTTTGAATGAGAATGCCCCCCCCCCCAGGCTCATTGATTTGAATCCTTGGTCACCAGGGAATGGAACTATTGAAAAAATTTAGTAGGAGGTGTGGCCTTATTGGAGGAAGTGTGTCTTTGGCTGGAGTCTCACTCTTCTTGTTGCCTGCAGATCAGGTTGTAGAACTTTCAGCTACTTCTTGAGCAGCTTGTCTATATGCTGCCACACTCCCTGCCATGATGGCAAAGGACTAAACCTCTGAAACTGTGAGCCAGCCCTAATTAAAATGTTTCCTTTATAAGAGTTGGCCTTGATCATGGTGTTTCTTCACAGCAAGAGAACACTAAGACAGAAGTTGGTGCCAGGAGTTATTGCTGTGACAGGCTTGACCATACTGCATGTTGGTGGAATGTTTGAACTTTGGACTAGAAAAGCAATTGAACACTTTAACTGGGTTTTAATGGGACATACTACAAGGAGCACAAATAACAGTAGTGCTGAA
Organism: Mus pahari; assembly: GCF_900095145.1. NCBI lineage: Eukaryota > Metazoa > Chordata > Mammalia > Rodentia > Muridae > Mus > Mus pahari. The sequence goes on along the minus strand of NC_034608.1, from coordinate 83,490,849 downwards.
AGACGCAGGTTATGACAGGTGAGCTCAAGGGGCTTCAGAGGAGAAGAATGTTGGTAAGCGGACTAAAGATAGTTGTTGGTGAAGAATATAGCTGCTTTCTGCCCTTGTCTGAAAAAAATAAATCTATCTGAGGCTAAGTTGGAGAGTTTTAGATCAATGGTGTTGGGAGAGGAGATTTCAAGACAGCCCAGTATTGACTCTGTTGTGTTATTAGAAGTCACTCTTATACAGATCTATAATAAAAAAGAGAAAGCTGCACAAGAAATAATATAAAATGTACAGTTTGAGGAGAAAAGGAGCATCAAAAAGTGTATTGGAGCTGACTTCAGTGCTCAAGGAGATTAAAAAGTTTAAAGAACAGCCTGATGCTAAATGGAATAAAAGGAGTGGTGACTTCAAGACAAGACTCTACCCAGCTGAGCTTCCAACTTGTGAAAAGGAATTGAAGAAAAGCTTAAGCAGCTAAGTAAAGATCAAAACCAGAAAACTGGTGAAAATGAGTCTAAAGAAGGAGGCCAAGATCCAGCCCTAGCAAGATGGAGACCTTGTCAGCTTTGACAACAAAGTAAGGTGTTTGTGACGGTGTTTGTTTCTGTGGAAAGGAAAGCCACTGAGGCCAGGCATATGTCAGGAGTGTCCCTGCACCGAGGCCCAGAGAGACCATTATAAGAAGCTGTACAACTGAAGTCTAGATGTCATTGGAAACAAGATGTTGGAGATGCCAGAGTAGTGGGAATACCTATCAAGGAGGACTGCTGACAGTGTGTGGAAACCGTCCAAGAGAGAAAAGTATGTGGCTGTCACGGAAGCTGGAAGGGGTTGGAGAGCTGGAGACCACTGCCGTCAGACACGGAGATGCAGAATTTGTGTGCCCTGATGGCTTTCTGCCTTGCTCCTTACTTCGCTCCCCTCTCCCCTTTGGGATCGCAGTGTGTACTGTATGCTGCTGAATGCTGGAAGTGCATGGTTTGCTGTTTGATTTTGGTTTTACAGAGGTAACAGTTAAGAGGTTGCTTCGAGCTTCAGATGAGACCTGGGACTTTGGACTTTTAAGCAGTCTTGAGACTGCGATAGACTATGAGGACATTTGAAATTAAGACTAAATGCATTTTGCGTTATAATATGGCTACCACCCGATGTGGCCGGGAGTGTAATGTGGTGGTTTTAATGAGAATGGCTCCCATAGACTCATAGACTTGAATCTTTGATCACATGGCACTGTTTGAAAGGATTAGGAGATTCAGCTTTGGGGGAGAATGTATGTCACTGGGAGTGGTGGTTGAGGTTTCAAAGAAGTGATTCTAAGGGCCAAAAATGTCTCTCTTCCGGATACCTGTGGCTCAGTGGATCAGATGTAGAGTTCTCAGCTAGCACCATGACTGCCTTCACGCCTCCATGCTCCCCGCCATGAAGTCAGTCAGCCCCAATTAAATCCATACCCTTATAAGGACTGATGTGGTCATGCTGCTTCCTCACAGCAATAGAACACTGGCTAAGACGGCGCGCAAACCCTTCCACTTTACTTGGGTTTTTTGATACTTGGTTTAGTTCCTTTAGTAGCCTTGGTGCATAGCTGAGCTGCTGTGAGTTAGGGTTCACATGCTCACTCTGTGATGCGCTGTGCCTACTGAGGTATCATGCTCCTGGGCACGTGACGGTCCTAAGGATGTTGCTTACTTTCTCCACTGATGCCAGGAGCAGCCAAAATTACGTGATGGCTTTCCAGGTGATGAAGTACTTAGAACTTTGTAGAATACGCTAAAGAACTCTAAATGTATTTGCCTATTTATAGGCAGAATACTGACTAAAGCTTATTTACATGTATTATTCTTCCCCAGCTTTAGAAATTAAACTTAAACAGATCAGAACAATTGTTTACCTTAAAAATTATGTGTCATAAAATCAGATTGATAGCTTAAGCATTTTCTCATTATTTGATTTAATATATGAAGTGTTATGTAAATTTTTCAAATGCCAAAATATCTGATTCTGTAATTAAACTTTCTGATTTTCCTCTCAACAACAACATCCCCCCTCCCCCAAGAAACAAGAAAACACAATAGCAGCACCTGGAAGGCTGAACTAGGAAGATTAGGAGTTCAAGGAGTTCATATGCTTAGAAAGTTTGAGGCCAGCCTGAGTGGGGCAAGTGCCCCTACACAAAAGATCTGGTAAGGCTGAAACAGGTTCAAAACGTTGCTGAATCTCAGAATTGAGAATGGTAGGCGTAGAAGCAGTTCCTTGCCAAGTTCTACCTGTCCTGGAACAGGTAACCATGACACCGAGAGGACCATGACAACTGGTCACGCACATAAAAACCTGGAGTGCTCCTCCTAATAATGTATCTGGACAGGCCCCAAGTGTATAGCAAATGAGCTTCCCTTCCTGGGCATCCCATCCCGTAAGAGGTATTTAATCCCTGGTTTACCCTGAGTAAGATGTGTGCATTCACATGTACCAAAAAATAAAATAGTTTGGACAAACGAGAACTGTCTCCTTCATGAAGGATCAACCCAAGGCGAGGCCTTCGTTGTAAAGAGCCACACCTAAATATCCCAGAGAAGGCCTTCCCTCTGCTTCTCTTTACCCTTGGCATCTACAGCCCCTGTTCTCAATTCCCTTTGGTCCCCAGTGGCATCTGTGTACACAGGAGATTGAGAACCACAGCATCCATCCCAGAGCTTGCTGCAAGCTTCTCTTGCTTAGAAGAACTCAGGCTGGCACCCCTATCATTGTGCCTCCCCTGAAAGCTGGCAGTGCTCTAGCACCCCAACAGGGAAGCAGATGTTCAGCCCAACAAGCTTGATCAATCTATTGAAACCCTATCTCAAAATAAAGAGAAAACAGGGCTGGAGATATAGCCCAATAGTAAGAACACTGCCTGCCTAGCAGGTTAGGTTCAATCTGCAAAACAAGAATTAAAAACACCCCTCACATAGTACCCTGAATCCTTAGGTGGATAGTGTTATGTGGAATCATAGATTTTAAATGTAGGGACTAAATAAGGAAGATGTGGATGCTTTTGAGATTCAGTTAGGATGACCTCTGACCTTTTCCCAGGCTATATGGAAAAGTTTGTGATTTTTTGTTTGTTTGTTTTTTGTTTTTGTTTTTTGTTTTTTTCAAGACAGGGTTTCTCTGTGTAGCTCTGGCTGTCCTGGAACTCACTTTGTAGACCAGGCCGGCCTCGAACTCAGAAATCTGCCTGCCTCTGCCTCCCGAGTGCTGGGATTAAAGGTGTGCGCCACCACGCCCGGCGATTATTTTTTAGTAAGCTTTCTAATATTGAGTAAATCTTTAATCAGATGTTAGCCTGGATGTCTTGCTAGTGTCTCAGAGCACAGATCAGAGGTACCACACTATGGAAGTTCATGCTTTTTCAGCTTCCTTGTATTCATGAGCTCTCGTGAATCTGGGCATATCACTCATGGTCTTCTCTATGACCTTTAAACTGTAACATGTCCTATCACGCATTCCTCGGACTCACCTCAGAGACTTGTGTTTGGCTCCGTGTGGCTTTTCTCTTCAGCTCATAGTCCTCAAACCTTGCTGCCTTTGTCATTCTTTGGTCTTTTTGATGAACTTACTGGCTTTCTTCTGCTAATTTTACCTTCAGATATATCTATTTCTCTCCCCCTTTTCCAGGAGATGCCTGTACTGGCTAGTTTTGTGTCAACTTGACACAGGCTGGAGTTATCACAGAGAAAGGAACTTCAGTTGAGGAAATGCCTCCATGAGATCCAGCTGTAAGGCATTTTCACAATTAGTGATCAAGGCGGGAGGTCCCCTTGTGGGTGGTGCCATCTCTAGGCTGGTAGTCTTGGTTCTGTAAGAGAGCAGGCTGCGCAAGCCAGGGGAAGCAAGCCAGTAAAGAACATCCCTCCACGGCCTCTGTATCAGCTCCTGCTTCCTGACCTGCTTGAGTTCCAGTCCTGACTTCCTTGGTGATGAACAGCAATGTGGAAGTGTAAGCAGAATAAACCCTTTCCTCCCCAACTTGCTTCGTGGTCATGATGTTTTGTGCAGGAATAGAAGCCCTGATAGAGACAATGCCCATGGGTAATATATTTATCAGGCTTTGAACTGGTCTTCTTGCCTCAACCTCCTCAATACTGGGATTATAGGAGCATGCCAACATTTCCAACAAAGAAAGATTTTAATAGTGTGTGTGTGTGTGTGTGTGTGTGTGTGTGTATACATGCACTATATGTACCTTATGCATATGTGTGTGTGTAGAGGCCAAAGGTCAGTTTCAAGTGTCTTTCTCATTTATTCTCCACCTCACTTTTTGAGACATGATCTCTCATTGGACCTGCTCTTGGTTGGCCCCTGGAGCTTCAAGGTGAGTCTCTACTGCTGAAAACACCATGCATGTCAATCAGACCTAGGACCCAGAGGCCCTGAGCTAGATCCGACCTGAAAACTTCCTTCTTGAGGACTAACTTTCATAGTACAGGAAGCTGAAATACAAGCTTTCAAGGGAAGGAAGCAACCGAGAGTCCTACTCAACTGTGACACCTATGAACCACAGTAGTGACCACCATGGCACGATCATCCTAAGGGTACTAAGTCACCATAATTTCTTAGCTGTATTCTAAATGCTTATCCTTATACCCACAGATATGTGACACAACTCCTGCACCTAGAGCTCAGGAAGCATGGAGGAACAGGGGACAGAAAGATTATAAGAGCCAAGGAACCAAGAAATCTGTTGTGAGATTGTCTCCTAGAAATAACAGGGAAGCTTCCTGATGACATGTCAACGATATGGATGCCTAAACATGACCCAAACAAGTCCACCAATGGACATGCTAACATGGAATGGTTCCTACCCATAAACATAGAACTACAGGCAACTAGGGAACGATAAAAAGAAACATAGTCTACCTACGGATTAACCCCCTAATTGTTTACCCAATATCAAGTGGTTGGCCCTGAAATCCTATACATATAGGCAACATTATATAGGCTCAGCAGGCCATGTTTATATGCTTAGAGTGACAACAGAGAGAGAAAGAAAATAACAAAGAATGGTCAGGACTTCAAAACAGCAGAAGGTGAGAGGGCTGGAAGAAGAAACTGGAAAGGGGAAAATGATGTAAATATATGTTAATGAAAAGAGTAAACTCTCTCTTAAAAAAAATAGAAGAGAACTAGCAGCCAGTAAGAGGGTCAATTACGGAAAAAGTAATGTAGGAAAGTCCTCTGTTCTGTGAGATGAATGGCTGAAAGGGGCCATCTGTTTGCCATTCCTCATTTTTACTTTCTTTGGATCCTTTCTGCCTATGAAGTCATGAAGTCCGCTCCCTCTGCTAAGCTAATGGGAACACTCATTCTATCCTGTACAATGAAACAAATGTTACCCACTTTTGGGATCTCATAATACAAAAGTCGGAGCCTTGATCTACATGCATTGGCATTGTGCCTTTCAAGAGTTTCTTAAAATCCCCAGCTGATGGTAGAAAGGCATTAACAAAGAAGTCATGGTATGAGAGACCTGACAATGACTTCTAGCCCCATTTGCCCTTCTGTTGAGCACCTTACGGTGGTCAGAGCACAGAGAGTCCATTTGGAGAGCAAAGTCTGTATCACCCACTCTGACTCCTGTGGGCACTTAGGGACACTATATGTCTTAGGGACACTATGGCAGCTTGACATAGGGCTTGGGATGGGGCTCTTCATAATTTCTCTACAGCACTAGACTGAAATTTGTCAAAGTTCACTGCAATTTACTGGCCACTCAACTGGAACCTACAAGTCTTTGAAGCAACTGTAGAATTTCCCAATACTTAACACAGATGAATCCTGCTGGCCAGTACCACGGCAAACTGACACTTCCCTGACACCCTAAGGTATACAGTCCTGCAATTCTGCTGAAGTTTGTCCTAGATGCTTGGTGTCAAAATTAATTTAACATTTATAAAAACTGACAGCAATGCCATGTGGAATTTAGGACCATCAAGAGTCAGCAGGAAGCCAGGCGTGGTGGTGCACGCCTTTAATTCCAGCACTTGGGAGGCAGAGGCAGGCGGATTACTAGTCAGCAGCCATTATTAGTCAATGGGTCAGTCGACAGTCATACTTTAGCCTATGCCTTAGTTCATCTTTTAGTCAGCTTTGCTGACCTGATCTTCATTACTAATCAAGAGCATGCCAGCCTTCCATAAAGTGGGTTCTGTCTCTTCATTCTACCTCATGAGGAAGGTTATTGAGGGGCCAGAGGATCCCCGTATCTAGACTTTACCAGCAGTCCAGATCAAAAAAAATCAGTTCTTCCATGCCGATAAGGCTGTATTTACCATGAGATTAAACAACTAATAAGTTACCTGTTTAGACAATTTCTTCTTGTATGATTTCATTCCAGGATAGTACTGGAAGCCTTGTTGAGCTGGGCTCTGCAGTACATAGAAACTGCCAGCTTGCCATGCCATCTTAGCCATAAAGTCTTAGTTCTGTAGTTTCACTCTATTGCCTGTAGGAGTGCTCAGCTTTCTCATAGATAGGCTTCCTGCTTACTCTTGGGAGCATCTTTGTCCAGACCTCTGTAGTGAGGGTTTTGGTTACTTTTAAAATCTAGTTATGTTATGTGAATATACTTTTGTTTTCATCCCAGGTGTGGGACACGGGGCTGCTTCAGTTTGCCCACAGCTGTTGACTATGAATGTCTTCTGTTCTAGGAGGGGCATGCTTATTGCCAGCTGCAGATAGTTGAATTCAGGAGACTCTGGAGAGGGGATAAATGCCAGGGCCTGGAGAGGGTGGAGGGTGCTCTGAGAAGGCTGCTGCTCCCCCTGTTGTTGAGGTTTGTCAAGTGATCATGAGCAGCAGATGAAGAGAAGTTGGAGGTAGCCTGACAATGAAGATTGAACTTGCCCCAAGGAACTCCATGTCCCTAACCAGCAGGAAGTAGCCTAGAGAGAGCTTCACTACCTTCCCCCTTCAGACCTTTCTCGCCTACCTCGTGGTGATGGCTGGAAGGAATTAGGATGGAGTAAGATATAGAAGGTAGAGGTAGAGGTATAAGAACCCAATAAAATAGATTTAAAAAATATACCTACAGATTCCTTTTGAGGTGTTGTATATTAAACTCTGCAAAAATCTGTCACTTTTTCTTTTTTTCTTTTGGTTTTGTGAGGCAGGGTTTCTCTGTGTAGCCCTGGCTGTCCTGGAATTCACTCTGTAGGCCAGGCTGGCCTCGAACTCAGAAATCCGCCTGCCTCTGCCTCAAGTGCTGGGATTAAAGGCGTGCGCCACCATCGCACCGGCTCGTCACTTTTTCATACAAGTTTCTGGCACAGACATAACCATTTTGTTTTCTGGGACAACTTCTGAGGTCCCAGCTGAAAGGGACCTTTAGTTCTACTTTTAGTTAAATCTGTTTTATTCTACTTATAATTAAGTCTATTATATTCTCTTAATCATTGATACATTTTGTTGTTTTCATAAAGCCTTTTGTCTTGGACCATTTGATGTTGATGTAACACAATACCCGGTGAAGCACAAACATCATGATGCTGGTATCTGATCCAGGCCTGGTTCTGTACCACAGTGTATATGGTATAAATACATAGTGGTACCACTATGATACTACATAGTGAAAAGTGTGTGAGAGTGTGCAGAAGAAATTGCATTATAAGGAGTCAGATGAGAGCAAGTTGGGAAAGTTGAAGTCATTTAAAAATTAATTTGTTTAAATAGCTTGCAAACTACCAGGCCAGGCTTGATTAGGGCATTCCAAATGTGTGTCAGTGTAGTTTGCACAGGTTACCTTCCCACAATCCTCTATAGTCCCCCCACCTACTGCAGGTCCCTTTCTCCCCTTAAATTCTCTACATTATCATAAGTAGGTGAAATCACTCACACAAACACACACACATATATATATACTCACAACACACTCCCACATGCTTTTACACTAGCTCCCCCACACCCACTTTTAAATCTAGATACATGACCAATCATAATATATTTGTCTTTCATTGTCTGGCTTTTTTTTTTTTTTTTCAGTTAATGACCTTCGGTCCTATCCACTTTCCTGTGAATGACATAATTTCGTTCTTCTTTATAGGTGAATGTAAATACTCACACATGCTAAAATGAGGATGGAACTCAATACAGTAAGTGTACAGAACTGAAAAAGAAGGGGTAACTGAACACACATCTAATAGAGTGGGCCTCAAGGCAAAGTTAGCTGTAGGAGAAAGTAAAGACACATCTTAGGAATAGGAGGAACAGAAGTCCGAAAGTCTCCGGAGCTTGCGCCAGGCTCTTCGCGGCGCCCCCCACTTAGACGCTGGGCTTCTGAGCGGGTAGGGGAGATGAACTGTTGCCGGTGCGGAGACCAGGCGGCCAGCGTCTGCAGGGATGAACCTCGAGTTGCTGATTGGAGCCGAGATGGTCATAAGCTCGTGAGTGCTTCTACAGATAACATAGTGTCACAGTGGGATGTTCTTTCAGGAGATTGCGACCAGAGGTTTCGATTCCCTTTACCCATCTTAAAAGTCCAATATCACCCTCGAGATCAGAACAAGGTTCTCGTGTGTCCCATGAAATCTGCTCCTGTCATGTTGACCCTTTCAGATTCCAAACATGTTGTTCTGCCGGTAGACGATGACTCGGATTTGAACGTGGTGGCATCTTTTGATAGGCGAGGGGAATATATTTATACAGGAAATGCGAAAGGCAAGAGAAACAACTGGGACAAGCAATACTACCGCCATTAAGTCAATTGAGTTTGCCCGGAAGGGGAGTTGCTTCTTAATTAACACAGCAGCTCGAATAATAAGAGTCTATGATGGCAGAGAGATTTTAACGTGTGGAAGGGATGGAGAGCCGGAGCCTATGCAGAAGCTGCAGGACTTGGTGAATAGGACTCCAAGGAAAAAATGTTTCTCTGGGGATGGGGAGTACATAGTGGCAGGCTCTGCGAGGCAGCATGCACTGTATATCTGGGAAAAGAGCATTGGCAACCTGGTGAAGATCTTACACGGGACTAGAGGGGAACTCCTGCTGGACGTGGCTTGGCATCCAGTCCGACCCATCATAGCTTCTATTTCTAGTGGAGTGGTGTCCATTTGGGCCCAAAATCAAGGAGAAAATTGGAGTGCATTTGCACCAGACTTCAAAGAGTTGGATGAAAATGTAGAATATGAGGAAAGAGAATCAGAATTTGATATTGAGGATGAAGATAAGAGTGAGCCTGAGCAAACAGGGGCTGATGCTGCTGAAGATGAGGAAGTGGATGTCACCAGCGTGGATCCCATTGCTGCCTTCTGTAGCAGTGATGAAGAGCTGGAAGATTCAAGGGCTCTATTGTATTTACCCATTGCCCCTGAGGTAGAAGACCCTGAAGAAAACCCGTATGGCCCTCCACCGGATGCAGTCCCAAGCTCCTTGATGGATGAAGGGGCTTGTTCAGAGAAGAAGAGGCAGTCTTCAGCAGATGGGTCCCAGCCACCAAAGAAGAAACCTAAAACCACCAATATAGAGCTCCAAGGAGTGCCGAATGATGAAGTCCATCCACTACTGGGTGTGAAGGGGGATGGCAAATCCAAGAAGAAGCAAGCAGGCCGGCCTAAAGGATCAAAAGGTAAAGAGAAAGATTCTCCATTTAAAACGAAACTCTACAAAGGGGACAGAGGTTTACCTCTGGAAGGATCAACGAAGGGTAAAGTGCAGGCGGAACTCAGCCAGCCCTTGGCAGCAGGAGGAGCAATCTCAGAACTGCTGTGAAGACCCTGAAACCCTTGGTTCTTCTCACTTTGTCATCAGGTAGCCTTTGGACAGTGTGGCCAATCATCTGACATTGGCTTTAGTTGAAAACAAAGGCCTCTGACTCCCACCTAGGAGGTGAAGGAGTGGATTTTATGTTTGAATGAAGAAGTGAATTATGGAAGAAGAGCACACGTCCCTGCCTTCCCTTTCAAGCATAAGTCCAAATAGGCTCTCAGGAACGAGGACGCGTGAAGACGTCAGGAGATTTGACCCACTTCAACTTCACACGAGGTTGTGTTGCTGGTGAAGAATGCCTGAGTTTTGTTCACCTAACTGTTGAAGTCACATCTTTGGACATGTCATTTCCCATCTCCTGTTTGCCTTCCATCCTCAGTGCATGTCCTCGAGTGACTTGTTCTTTTCTGAAAATTTGCTACCAGTACCTAGGAAAACTGATGCCTCTTCTGTTTCTTTCATTCATAACTTTCCCCTCCCAGATGCTTCCTGTAGTTCTGTATTGTGTATAAAGGTTGGTCAGAGAAGCAAAGTGCTTGAAAGATTTCAAACTGGCAGGAAAGGAAGGAAGATAGAAGGCCCCTCTCACGCTGTCTTACCATGACCTTTGCTCAGGAGGCTGGGTTCTAGAGAATCAGGGGTTCCCTTGCATTGCATGTTTTCCAGTATTAGATCTGTTTGAGTAATCATGGCTTTTGGATATGATTAGTTTTATCCATCTCCAGCTAAGAATCATCAGTAGTTTGTGTATCACTTTTCTTGTGTTGACTTCCAGAGTTAGAAACAAAGCAAGGTGTGTTTCTCCACGAGGTTCTTTTTTATGGGTGTGGGGCACTGTGCAAGGACTGGCATGAGGACCCCACCCCCAAATCAAAGCAACAGCAGCCCACTTCAAATCAAAGATGAGGTTCGTTCGTTAAATCCTTGCCTGTGGAGAACCTGTCCCCGGCAGCCACAGTATGTCCTTTCCTGGAGCCACACCCTTTTACTGTCTTCACTCACTTCCTGAAAGGTTGCTTAGCTTTTTACCCTTCTCTTTCTCACCTTGGCTCTCTCTGCATTTGCTCTTCTTTTAATAAAAATAGCAAATTGAATGGATTTGTACAATAAGTGTTTGAAATTTTCTGAAAATCCAAAGTCAGGAAGCCAAGTGTGCGGAAGGGTTAGTGACGCCTCTGGCAATAGCTTTGGCTTGCCCTGGGCCATACATATTCTGTCAGCACTGAAAGGAGGTTTAAATACTATGCTAATTGTGAAATCTCTTATCAGTTGGTGGAGGCTCCTTCAGACAGCCAAACCCATTGATTACATTGTACTGTGGGGTTGGGGTTGAGGTGATGGGGGACATGTAGGAAGTTTCTAGTGTCTGTCGCTCCTGTGCTGCTTCCTCAAGTGTGAGTGAGACCAATGGTTGTGATTGGTAAGTGGCTCACGGGATGTTTTCATTTGTAGACCTTACCTCCATGTCATGTCTCTGTATAGCACACTGCAGTCATGTGCAAGCTGATACAGGGGTTTCTGCCTTCCCTGTGTGAAGTGGCTTGTCTTCCCTCCATCTGGATGCTAATGCTGTGTCCATTTCCATTATCGAGCTACTGAGTAAATCAGCTCAAACCCTGCCAGATTGTCTCTGGCAGCAGCTCCTAATAATTATTTATGCTTTGGGAATCTTTTTGTCTGCTTCTAGAACCTTCCGTCCACTCTCAGCTTGGGTGTTTGATTTGTGTAATATATGTATATTCTCCTTTTCCTTGCTGTCATCCTCCCTGCCTCTCTGTTTTGTTTCTTAAAATGCTCTGTAGTTTCTGTAGACAGCCTTGGGTACTACTTCTTGCTAAAGCTTTAATGCTTTGTAAATAAAATTGGATGTTTATTTAAAAAAAAAAAAAGGAATAGGAGGAACAATCTCTGAAGACAACTTAAGAATTCAACAAAGGACCTTAGAGTTAATTGACACACAGAGCAAACGACTTAACAGGTATCTATGGAATATTCCACCTGACATCTGGGGAATACACATTTCTCTCAACAACTTGTGAACTTTCTCTAAATAGCTCACATTTTATAGTGTTCACCAAGTCTCAATAAAAACACGAAAATCGAAATAATTTCTTGTGCCCTACCAAGTAAAGATGGAATGGAATTTGAGATCAATAGCAGAACTCAGAAGCTGTACAAACCTGTGGACATGGAGTGGTCACCACGGAGTGGTCAGAACACCCGTGGAGAAACCAGGGAGGACATTTAAAAATTCCAGTGAAACCCAAAGCACACCTTCCCAGACCTTGAGGAAGACTGACTGTGTGCAGCCATGAGTGCTCACACAAACTCACTTCAACACCATCCATTCTGAAGGAAGCCATCGAAGTCTCCTGGTATGTGCCTCACTCGTGGGAGGTAGGATTAATGCCCCAGGCTCTCTGCCTTTAAGGTCCCATCACTTTTCCAACACTGTTCCATTAGAGAGCAAGTTTAGGGACAACCCCTACCCAAACTGTAACAACTTATGTCTTCCAGACTTATGTCTCCAAACTCTTTGAAGTCAAACATCATGATTTAAAGTTTTCTTAATGGTTCACACTGAGTACAGTTGTTATTTGACTAATATTTGTTAATTATTCAAGATATGAGAAACCTATGCCTTTTAATTTGTAACATATGAATATAGGGAGAAAAGTTTTATTTTAGAAAATGCTACCTTAGTAAGAATTCTGATGGGATTGAAAGCAGAGATTTTTCTTGATGTTCTTGTCCAAATTATGGCTTAAATTTCCCCCATAACTTTTATTGCTGCCAGACCCTGTTTGGCATGTTAATAATTCATTGGCATGTGTATTGGCTGATAACTTGGATGTTTTACATTTGGTTATAAGTCATTAAACAAAATAAATGAAACTTTCAAATAGGAAAAGGCCACTATTACTCAATTTTAACTGTAGAGCACCTTGTAATAGTTTGTGAATCAGTACTATAAATCATCCATATATCCCATAAATCTAAAGTTCACCATTCAAATTTTATTCCCCAGGCCTTTGCAAAAGCCATTGCTTTTATTCATCAGAGTCAAGCAATGCTTAACTTTTCAAAAATAACTAATAATTACTGTGGTAAATTAGAAAAGTTCAGAAAAGCACATGGAAGAAAAGATTAAATTATAACACAGTCATTTAGAAATAAATATTTTTACCATTGTAGACTACCAGTCTCTCTCTCTGTCTCTCTGTCTCTCTGTCTCTCTCTCACCCCTCCCTGTGTGTGTGTGTGTGTGTCTGTGTGTGTGTGTCATGTGTGTGTGTCCGTGTCCATGTGTGTGTGTCCGTGTGTGTGTGTCCGTGTGTGTCTGTGTGTGTGTGTCCGTGTGTGTGTGTCTGTGTGTGTGTGTGTCCGTGTGTGTCTGTGTGTCTGTGTGTGTCCGTGTGTGTCTGTGTGTCTGTGTGTGTCCGTGTGTCCGTGTGTGTGTGTATGTGTCCGTGTGTGTGTGTGTGTGTCCGTGTGTGTGTGCGTGTGTGTGTGTGTGTGTGTGTGTGTGTGTGCGTGGTGTGTGTGTGTGTGTGTGTTGAAGTTTGGCATGTGAGAAGGATAGAGGTTGATGTCTGTTTTTTTTTTTTTTACTTGTTATCTTACATTTTGAGTAAGAGTCTCTCACTAAACTTGGCTGGCTGATAAGTCCCAGTGATCTGCCTGTTTCTACCTCCCTCCCTGCCCTACAGTGACAGACTCGTGCCATCTTGCCAGGCATTTTACCCGTGTGCTTGATATCCAGATTTGACCTTCATACTTATAAAACAACCACTTCACCCATAGAACCATTTTTCAAGGACCACTCCCTTGTTTTCTGAGAGAGAAAGTTCTCGAACGTCAAGCTGGCTTTGAAATCATGACAGAGCAGAGGATGACCTTGAACTCTTGTTGCACCTGCACTGGGAGAACAGGTATGTACCACCTTGCCCTGCTCTCAAATTGGAGACTGAAATTTACACTTAAATATTTTCTATTTACCTTAAAAAGATGATTAGAAAACAAAAATATAGTATCTTAATGTCATATTCATATATACATAAAACTTCCTAGAGTTGCATTTAATTATATATATATATATATATATATATATATATATATATATATATATATGGCTGCAGACTCTGATTTCTTTTTTTTTTCATTTTTTATTAGATATTTTCTTTATTTACATTCCAATGCTATCCTCAAAGTTCCCTATACCTCCCCCCCCCCGCTCCCCTACTCACCCCTCCCACTTCTTGGCCCTGGCCTTCCCCTGTGCTGGGTCATATAAAGTTTACAAGACCAAGGGGCCTCTCTTCCCAATGATGGCCGATTAGGCCATCTTCTGCTACATATGCAGCTAGAGACNCNAGCTCAGGGGGTACTGGTTAGTTCATATTGTTGTTNCACCTACAGGGTTGCAGCCCCCTTCAGNTCCTTGGGTACTTTCTCTAGCTCCTCCATTGGGGGCCCTGTGCTCCATCCAATAGATGACTGTGAACATCCACGTCTGTGTTTGCCAGAGGTGGCTCTGTGAATAAGAGCACTGGCTGTATTTCCAGAGGACCCAGGTTTGATTCCCAGCGTATACACGGTGGCTCAGTCTAGTCTCAGGGTATTTGATGTGCTCTTCTGGCCCTGCCTGCACTGAATGCACATGGTGCATGGACAGACATACAGGCAAACACTGTACACATGACATAAAAATAGAAGTGTAAAATAATAAAAAGAAAAGAAAAAAAAGTCAACCATCGTGTCAGGGAACCAGATAAGCTGACCGTGGGTGGGTCTTCACTTATTCCTCTGTTTCCCCCAGATCCAATGCCCCAGTCTCATCACCAGATTGGCATCAAAACACCTGCTTCAGCCTTCCCCTACCTCACCTCTAATAGCTCCCACAGCTAAGCCCCCTCCTTCCACTCGTTGCTTTATCCTAGCCCTAACTCCAGCAGGCACTCCGTGTTAATTCACAGGCCACCCCTGCCAGGGAACCGGCTAGATCAACTATAGATCTTCATTTCTCCCTCTGTTCTTCCAGAAACAATCTCCCATCTCATCCCAAGCTCTATAGCAGATCTTCTGGGGTGACCGCTCTTCACTGTCTAACCCCATTCTAAAAGGGGTAAATAGGCAGATTCTGTAGAAGACTCTACTCTCTCCATCCTGTGAGCTCTTTCAGACCTGTAGCCCACATTTCTAAGTGTCAGCTACAAACACCCAGAACACATTTTACCTGGAACCCCCAGTGGCCACACCTATCAGGTCTACAGAAAAATTTCCACCTGGCAACACAAAGTCATGACAGTCTTTTAAAAACCAGAGGGGTGGAGGAACATAAATGAAGGAACAAAACACCCACCTGAAAAAGAATAAATCAGACATAAGTATGTAAACCAACAATCATCCGGATCACAGATAGATTCAGAGTCAAAACACAATCAGTAACAGCTAGGATCATATGTCTCCACTAGAGCCTAGCCGTTCTACAGTAGCATTCACCCCTCACCCCCCGAAAATTCTGACATAGCTGAAGGAGAAGAAAAACAGCCTGTCACTAAAAAAACAAAACAAAACAAAACAAAAAACCCAACTCTATCATAAAAATAATAGAGTCCCTTAAAGAAGAAATGAATGAATCCCTTAAGGAAATCCAATAAAACTGTGAGAAGAATGAATAAATACCTTAAAGAAATTTAGGAAAACACAAACAAACAGTGGGAGAAAATGAATAAAAAATTTTAAGATCAACAATGGAAATAGAATCAATAAAGAAAACTCACACTGAAGGAATACTGGAAATGAAAAATTTAGGAATTCAAACAGGAACTACAGAGGCAAGCATCACCAACAGAATACGAATGGAGGAGAGAGTCTAAGGCACTGAAAATATGATAAAAGAAACGTATGTGTCCATCAAAGAAAACGGAAATCTAAAAAACTCCTAACATAAAACACTCAGAAAATTTGGTAAAAAAAAATGAGAAGACCAAATCTAAATATATTAGAAATAGAAGGCAAAGAACACCAGCTCAAAGGCCCAGAAAATATTTTCAACAAAATCATAGAAGAAAATTTTCCTAACTTAAAGAAGGAGATGTCTATAAAGGTACAAGAAGCTTTCAGCACACCAAATAGATTGGACCAGAAAAAGAATCTCCTTGGCACATGATTATTAAAACATTACACAAAGAAAGAATATTAAAAGCTGAAGGGAAAAGACCAAGGAAGATATAAAGACAGATTAGAACAGTGGTTATCAGCCTTTAATACAGTTTAATACAGTTCCTCATATTGTGGTAACCTCAACCAAAAAATTATTTTTGTTGTGATTTCATAAGTGTAATTTTGTTACTATTATGAACTGTAATCTAAATATTTTATGTGCAGGATATCTGTTATGTAACCCCTGTAGAAGCGTAGTTTGACACCCCCTAAAATGTTCACAACACTCAAGTTGAGAACAGCTGTATTAGAATTACACCTGACTTCTCAATGGGGACTCTAAAAGTCGGAAGGGCCTGGACAGATGTGATGCAGACTCTAAGAGATCACAGATGCCATCTCAGATTACTATACCCAACAAAATGTTTAACCACTATAAAGAGAGAAAATAAGATATTCTGTAATAAAACCAAATTTAAGCAATACTTATCTACAAATCCAGCACTACAGAAGGACCTAGAAGAAAGGAGGTTAACTACACCCATGAAAACACAGGGATTAAACAGTCTCAGTCCAGCAACAGTAAAATAAGGGAAGCACAGACACACACACACCACCAACAACAAAATAACAGGAGTCAACAAGCATTGGTCATTGATATCTTTCAATATCAATGATCTCAGTTCTCCAATAAAAAGACACAGACTAACAGAATGGATGCAAAACCAGAATGTAGCCTTTTGCTGCCTCCAAGAAACACATTTCAACATCAAAGATAGACATTACCTCAGGGTAAAGGCTTGGTAAAAGATATTTCAAGCAAATGAACCTAAGAAGCAAACGTGTAACCATTTTAATATCTAACAAAATAGACTTCAAAACTAATCAAACAAGGTAGGGAAGGACTTTACATACTCATTACAAGAAAAATCTACCAAGATGAAATTTCAATTCTTAACGTCTATGTTTCAAATAGTATGCCCTCAGATTTGTAATAGAAACACTACTGCAGCTTAAATCACATAATGACCCTCATACACTGAGAGTGGAAGACTTAAATACTCACCTCCCACCAGTAGACATGTCATTCAGACTAAAACTAAACAGAGAAATGCTGGAGCTAACAGATGTTATAAACCAAATGGATCTAACAGACATTTACAGAACATTTCATCCAAACACAGAAAAAAAATATACCTTCTCTGCACCTCATGGAACGTTCTCCAAAACTGACCACGTACTCAGACACACAGCAGGTCTCAACAGATAGAAGAAAATTGTAATAACTCCATGTATCCTATCAGATCACCATAAATTAAAGTTGGGTATCAACAACATCAGAAACAATGTAAAGCTTACAGACTCATGGATACGGAACAACTCACTTTTGAATGAAAAATGGGTCAGAAAGAAATTAAAGACTTTCTGAAATCCAATGAAAATAAATAATGTACCCACTTATGGGACACAGTGAAAGTGACGCTAAGAGGAAGGTTCATAGACTAAGTGCACACATAAAACAAAACAAAACAAAACAAAACAAACAACAACAAAAACCACGCAGTGATAGCATACTAGTACCTTAATAGCGCACCTGGACGATCTAGAACAAAAGGAAGTAATCACTCCCGGGGAAGGAGATGCCAGAAAATAAACAGAGGGATGTGTCAATAAAATAGAAACAGAAAGAACAACACAAAGGATCAATGAAAGAAAGAGTTGGTTCTTTGAGAAAATAAACAAGACAGGCAAACCTGTATTCAAACTAAGTAAAAGAGAGAGAATATTCAAATTAACAAAATCTGAAATGAAAATGAAAATCAGAAAAGAAATAACAGCAGACACAGAGGGAATCCAGAGAGACATAAGGAAATACTTTAAGAAACCTGTACTCTACCAAATTCTTCTAAAAGCTCATTCATGGGCCAGAGAGAGATGGCTGGGCATCCCAGAGGGCCCTTTGGGCAACACGAGGCCTGGAGCTCTGATCCCATCATCTTCACAAGTTGTGGGTGTTTCCTGCAAACACCTGTAATCCCAGCTTTAAGGAGGGCCAAGCGGGAGGACCTCTGGTGGTGCCTGGGTTTCACCCAAGCTTGACACAGAAGCCTCAGATTCTGCCTCAGAGTGGAGAGTCACAGAGGACGAGACCCAATACCCTCCCTCTTCTGCACATACAAGTAAATACATAAGCATTTTAAAAAGCCCCTTATTGGCCCTTCTCCATCCCTATCCCTTGCCCCATGTGTATTTACTATCCTTCTTTTCAGAACAACTTCCTTGTGTAAGGGTACGGAGCTAGTACCCGTGTGCACTCCTACACACTGTATGAGCTTTTAAAGTTAATGTTATTCACTGTTATTTTGAAATTGAGGTTTGTGTCACGACATAAAATCCAAATGTATGAAAGGTGCAAGTTGGTGGGTTTAGGTACCTTCTATTGGGTGACATATCCAGTTCCACAACATCTTCTTGCTGATGAGATTTGCTGCAACTATTAGCACCCCCCCCCCCGTTCCTGTCACAACAGCCATGGCAACCATCAAACTACCTTCTATGGATTTTTCTGTTCTCCACATTTTACATACATTGGGTCAAAATGTGGCTATGTGCCTGTTTTTTTTTTGTCCCATGTATAATTTTTGCAAATTCATCTATGTTATGTAGCATGTGTTTTTAGTATTTAATTTCATTTGTTATGACCAAATAATAATCTACCATATGTGAGTAATCACATTTTGCTTATGCAGTCTCAATGGCTGGTCACTTCTGTCGCTTCTGCATCTGGACCAGTATAAATGATTTTATTACGAGCAATCTGCGTAAGTGCTCACATGAGCATGTGGTTCTGCTCCCTAGGGTGCTTTCATGAGAGTTGGCTTGCTGGATCATAGAGTCACTCTCTGCTTAACTCTTTGATAAGCTGCCAAGCTGTTCACCCCAGCAGCTGTACCACTGGACATCCTCACTAGCAGTGAACAGTTTCCTTGTCAACCCTCACTATTCAGGAGTGCTCTCCACCCCACTTCTTTCTTCTAACAATTTATGTTTAAGAAAACCAGGCTGTTTTACCTGTAGATTTTCCCCATACTTGGATTTTGCTGAGTGCGTGCACAATGAGTGTTAAAACATCATCTCACTTATGCAAATAAGTGTCTGTATTTAAAAAAAAAAAAAGGATTACTCTAGATTTGGTTCATTTGCCAAGTGAAAGAATAGGAGGTGGAAATAGAGGTGTGGTGGTATATGTCTATAATTCCAGCGCTGGGGAGGCTAAGACAGGAGGATTTCCAAAAGTTCAAGACAAGCCTGAGCTCCAAAATGACACCCCATCTCAAGAAAAAAGTAAGTGGAAGAGTGAGAGAACGTTCATCCAGGGAGATGAGTTAGTGGGTAAAGGTGCTTGCTGCCAAATCTCATGACATGAGTTCAAGTTCCTCAGGGTGTGTAAGGCAGAAGGAGAGAACTACTAACTCCTATAGATTGTGATGTGGTGCTCATGAGCGTGTGCACACATGTACCAGTAGACACATAGAGTGCTTTTAAAGAGAAAGAGGCACATCATTTCTTATTTTCTGGTGATTGTGCTTGTTGTCATTTTGGTTTTCGACACTGCCTCATTCCTAACACCAGAGGGTCTGTCACTTGCAAAGTATCTTGATCAGTGGTAGGTGGGGATCTAAACTGGGTACTTCTAGGTGACTGACCTCTTATTCATGAATGAGATAAACGCCACAGAGATATCAAAATATCTAGGGAACTTGATTCAAAGCAAAGCTAAAGGTTCAAAGCACAGTACAAGAGAGCTGCAGGCCGTGTGAGTGCCCTCCTTGCCTGGCTCTGATGCCCCCCTGTGGTGTGAAGTGATTGCAGATCTCAGGAGCAGGTGCTTCCTGACCAGATGTTTTAGTCCACCTATTTTCAGTAGTTGGTTCAAATCGTTTGCTAATTATAATTTCAGTTTAGGGTGGAATATATTTACACCTGATAGGATGAGTGGATGCTCAGTCCATTTCTCTGCCAGTTTTCCAAGACACTCAACTGCTTTCTTGTGGCCTTCTAAATCTTATAACTGTCATTGGTTCCTTTAACATACTGGTTTTTTTTTAGTGTTATAAAATCCCGGGGAAATCACTCAGTGGATTTCAACCCTTTGAAATTAGAAACTTTAGTGCACATTACCTCACCTTCGGCTGGTGGAACACTTCAGTTGGCTGCAGTGATGTTGTTCTCTCATAACCTGAGGAGTATTTTACATCATCCTTTTGTCTAGTATAACAAGGTCTGCTGGCTATGTCATCTTCATCTTCACCTTTCAGGCCTTAAGAGCCCTCTGTGGCTCTTCATTTGTTTTGGTGTTTGGCCGAGTACCTTCCAGTTTGGAGCTCTTGCTTCAAAGTTGTCCCCTGTGCTATCTCACCTGTTGAATATTTCATGAAAATTCCATTTTCTGTTCTGCCAACTGCTGTGGTCCCTCTACCTCTACCCTGAAAGATGCTAGGAGACAAGCAGCACTGTAACCAGGTGGTGCTTGAACTCTGACCCGACTGCTGTGCGTTGGAGATGTAGGGATGTCCTGTCGTCGTTGTCTTCTTCTTTCTTCTTCTTCTTCTTCTTCTTCTTCTTCTTCTTCTTCTTCTTCTTCTTCTTCTTCTTCTTCTTCTTCTTCTTCTTCTTCTTCT
>NC_034608.1:83468759-83470098 GCF_900095145.1 Mus pahari | reverse complement strand
TCTGTGTAGCCCTGGCTGTCCTGGAACTCACTCTGTAGACCAGGCTGGCCTTGAACTCAGAAATCTGCCTGCCTCTGCCTCCCAAGTGCTGAGATCAAAGGCGTGCACCACCACTGCTCAGCTTGTCCTGTCTTCTAAATCAGCTAAAAATATTGATTCTGTTTTATTTTTGCTTTGTTGTTTCTTTGTCATTCCTTTACAATTCAGGAAGTTCAAAAATCTATGTTATTTGTGCCTCCACTGTCTTCCCATTTGCCTTAATGTTGTTACCTTATTTTGATCTGCAGAGTTCTTACATTTTAATTCTGACATTTATTAATATTTAATGTTATAATTTTATGTTTTTCATAATGCTTATGAAGGCTTTGTTCATTCTAAACTCAGATAAGTAATATCTCATATAATTTTTAATGATTTATTTGACATTATCTTTTTGTATGTTAAAAATAAGAGTCAGAGCCAGGCGTGGTAGCGCACGCCTCTAATCCCAGCACTTGGGAGGCAGAGGCAGGTGGATTTCTGAGTTCGAGGCCAGCCTGGTCTACAGAGTGAGTTCCAGGAAAGCCAGGGATATACAGAGAAACCCTGTCTCGAAAAACCAAAACAAAAGAAAAGAAAACAAAAAAAAAAATAAGAGTCAGTAAAATAGATGCAGACACTCATAGCCAACCATTGGACTGAGTCTCAGGGACCCTAATGGAAGAGATAGGGAAGGGATGAAGGAACTGAAGGGGATTCCAACCCCACAGGAAGAACAATATCAACTTACCAGACCCTTCAGAGCTCCCAGGGACTAAACCACCAACCACTGAGTATCCATGGATGGGTCCATGGCTCCAGCTGCATATGTAGCAGAGGACTGCTTTATCTGGCATCAATTGGAGGGGAAACCCTTGGTCCTGTGGAGGCTTGTTTCCCCATTGAAGGGGGATGTTAGAGGGGTGAGGCAGGAGTGGGTGGGTGGGTAGGAAAATACCCTCTTAGAGGCAAAGGGGAGGGAGAATGAGATGGTGGGTTTATTAAGGGGAGACCGGAAAGGGGGAGAGAATATTTGGAATGGAAATAAATAAAATAATCAATAAAAAAATAAAATATAAATGTAAAATAAATTAAATTAAATAAATGACATATAACTTCTTTGGAATACCAACATAGTTCATAAATTTATCTTGATAAAAATAAAAATAGCAACTTAAAAAAAAAGTGAGTCAGACAATACTCCAGAGACTATGAGTTCAAGGCCAACCTGGAACTCATAGAATGAGACCTCATCTTAATTATTTAAAAAAAGAAAGAAAGAAAGAAAGAAAGAAAGAAAGAAAGAAAGAAAGAAAGGGAG
>NC_034608.1:83405670-83466884 GCF_900095145.1 Mus pahari | reverse complement strand
CAAACACATAAGTGGATGCTCACAGTCAGCTATTGGATGGAACACAGGGCCCCCAATGGAGGAGCTAGAGAAAGTACCCAAGGAGTTGTAGGGGGCTACAACCCTGTAGGTGCAACAACAATATGAACTAACCAGTACCCCCTGAGCTTGTGCCTCTAGCTGTATATGTAGCAGAAGATGGCCTAATAGGCCATCACTGGGAAGAGAGGCCCCTTGGTCTTGTAAACTTGATATGACCCAGCACAGGGGAAGGCCAGGGCCAAGTAGTGGGAGTGGGTAGGTAGGGGAGCAGGGGCGGGGCGGGGGATATAGGGACCTTTTGGGATAGCATTTGAAATGTAAATAAAACAATAATAATAAATAAATTTTAAAAAAATGTTAAAAATAAAAGAATCATCCTTTACTTATTGTTTTTGACATTTTCTTAATTATTCTGTTCTACTTATTCTTAATAATTGAACACATTTCATTAGTCTTATAGGTATTTTGACTGGAAAGTTGACAAGAAGTTTTATTTGTAAGACATGGGAGTTTTTCCATTCAAAGAAAGAGCATGCCTTGTTTGCTTGTTTGTTTTTCTATCTGGTAGTGTCTTATATTCCAAGAAAAATTGTCTACATTTTTTCCTATCAAGCTTTCAAGTTCCTTCCTAAGAAATATGTATTTTTCTCCATCTTAAATGGCAGGACTGATTCTGAAAGACACACAGCTGACTTCTAAACAGGGTTAGATTTTGTTTTGCCCCCAACTGGAAACCTACAGAAGCAGAGAATCAACCAGGAGTGACCATGTGCGCTGTCACTGTTAAATTCCAGGATATAGCTGTACCGAGGGCAGGAGTTACCAGCTTCTGGTTCCACTGGTGCGCTTGCACCAGGCCTCACTTCCCTCAGGGTGCTTAAAGAGATCACTAGAATGCTGGCAGTGGTGGCGCACGCCTTTAATTCCAGCACTCGGGAGGCAGAGGCAGGCGGATTTCTGAGTTGGAGGCCAGTCTGGTCTACAGAGTGAGTTCCAGGACAGCCAGGGCTACACAGACAAACTCTGTCTCCAAAAAGAAAAACAAAACAAAAAGATAAGTAACTAGAGTTGGGCTTGCTTGGTGGCTTGTACCTGTATACCTGTAATCCTAGCATTAGGGAGGCAGAGGCAGGAAGGCTACTGTATGTTGGAGGCAACCTGGGCTACAAAGTGAGAAAATGTCTCAAGCAACAACAACAAGAGGTGGTGTGTGTGTGTTGGGAGGAAGTTGGGGTTGGAGAGATGTCACTAGAAACTTTACTTTTGAATATCAAACCAAGGTCTAAATTGAACTCAGGTTTTACTTTTCCTGTGTAGAAAGAAACTCAATATATTTCCCAGTCTCAGCTCACCTTTGCCTTGTTTCTTTCACAAGGTCCTAGTAACTGAAAAGCTTCCCCAGTCTTAGAACTCAGGCATGGACCACCGAATCTGGCCTCAGAGACTCAGGCATGGACCACCGAATCTGGTCTCAGAGACTCAGGCATGGACCACCGAATCTGGTCTCAGAGACTCAGGCATGGACCACCGAATCTGGCCTCAGAGACTCAGGTATGAACCACCAAATCTGGCCTCAGGGTTTTTTTTTTTTTCATTGAATCCGGGGCAGGGGGAAACAACCAAGTGACCCTCTTTCAACAAAAACAAACAAACCTTTTTGAAGCCAGTCTAGCTAAGAAGACTGTTGCTTATTTTATCTGATAGCTCTTTGAAGCTGAGGACCTTGCTCTTTCAATGCTGATACTGACACTTAGGGGCTGGATTATGTGTTCACTAAAAAAGGGCAGAAACAAAACCTGCAGACTCCTTCACACTCTCAAAGTTTACTTTGCCAAAAGTTATATTTTCCAGGTGTGGCAGGTCCCCTGGCTGGAACTAGTCAATTGTCTAATCCAACCAAAGCCATGTGTATAGGCTTCAATTTCCACTTCCTATGAATGGTAGAAGTATGCGATTTACTGTAATCAGAGTTTCAGAAAGGCAATGCATTTGTAAATGTTTGTGATAGGCTCTAGTGGAAACTAGAGCCTTGTAATATCTTGAAGTTTCTCAGCAAAAAGCTTTTCCAATCTCCTCCCCAACACCCATTATTTTTTTCTTGATTGAGTCATTCAGGTTTAGTTTTTCATTTATAAAATTATTTATTTTCATATGTGTGTGGAGACCAGAGGATGATTTTTCTCAGGTGGAGACCTTGGTTTGTAAGACATGCTATCTTGCTGTAATGATAGATACCTCCACTGCTCCTGCTTTTAGACACTGGTGCTGGGTATTGAATTCAGGTCCTCATGCTGGCCCATATCCTGGTTAACTCTCATAGTCAACTTGATACAACCTAGAGATACCTGGGAAGAGGGACCCTCAACTGAAGAATTGCCTTAATCAGCTTGGTCTATGGCAACATTGCCTTGGTTGGTAATTGACTTGGGAGAGTCAAGCCTACTGTGGGCAGTGCCATCCACTAGGCAGGTGGTCCTGGACTATATAGGAAACCTAACTGAATCCAGGACAGTTGAGCCAGCCAATGATTTCTGCTTCAGTTCCTGCCCTGATATCCCTCAGTTCTGACTGTGACCTGGAAGTGTAAGCTGATATAGCTACCCCCTTCCTTAGTTGCTCTTGGTCAGAATATTTTATCATAACAGCAGAATACAAACTAGGACATCCAGCCAACACTTTGCTTACTGACTATAGTGAGAATTTTGGTTTCTTTAAAAATACAAAAAGATAGACTATAAGAATATTTTCATTTTAATCCTAGCTGTGGAATATGAGCCTGCTTCAGATTGTCCAGCGCAGCAGCTGACTATGATTTACACCTTGCTCTAGCAGGGGCGTGATTTTGCCAGATACAGATTGTTTCTGTGATTGTGGAACTTTGGGGACTCATCGGAGGGTGTACCGGCTAGTTTTGTGTCAACTTGACACAGCTGGAGTTATCACAGAGAAAGGAGCTTCAGTTAGGGAAATGCCTCCATGAGATCCAGCTGTAAGGCATTTTCTCAATTAGTGATCAATCGGGGAGGGAGGTCCCCTTGTGGGTGGTGCCATCTCTGGGCTGGTAGTCTTGGGTTCTATAAGAAAGCAAGCTGAGCAAGCCAGGGGAGGCAAGCCAGTAAAGAACATCCCTCCATGGCCTCTGCATCAGCTCCTGCTTTCAGACCTGCTTGAGTTCCAGTCCTGCATCCTTTGGTGATCAACAGCAGTGTGGAAGTGTAAGCCGAATAAACCCTTTCCTCCCCAGCTTGCTTCTTGGTCATGATGTTTGTGCAGGAATAGAAACCCTGACTAAGACAGAGGGTATATAAATGCAAGGGCCACGAGAGGGTTGGGTTGCTGATTAGATGCTGTTGGTTGGTGGATGGTTGGTGGATGGTTGGTGGATGGTTGGTGGATGGTTGGTGGATGGTTGGTGGATGGTTGGTGGATGGTTGTGGTTTGTTAAGTAATCATGAGCAAAGAAGAAACAACAGCAAGAAAAAAAAAATAGATATCCTGATGGTGAAGATCAAACTTTCCCCAAGGAATTCAACACCCCTAATCAGCAGGAAGTAGTCTAACAGTAAAGTCCCCTTTCCCCTCTACCTTTATTTTTTTCTTCTATCTAGTGTTATGAGGTTAAAAGGGTAGAAGAAAGAGGGGTGGAGAAGGGTAGAAGAAGAAAGAAATCACAATGTGTCCAAAGTACATCTACAACTGAACCGTTTCTCTAACTTCATCTTAGATGTGGCTGTTGGAAGAATTTATTCCATGAAGTCAGGCTTTCCCTGTTTCGTAGCTTTCATCAGAGAAGTTTTAGTTCTTTGTGTTAGTGGTTTTGGCACTAGGGACCCTTTTCCCACTCATGCTGGCTTGTGACTAAGCCACCTTGGATTGCTGCTTTGGAGATGGGGGCCTGTTGCAGGATCTTTCATATAACTGTATGAACCAGGTCTGTAACATAACACTCTCCGATGATAGGTTTATATTTTTCCAGTTCTTTTGTCTGGGATTCTATCTTTTGTTATGGCCATTGATGTTATTTTAATGGCTCATTTTCAGGGAGATTAATTATACCGTTGGCACATCTGCTTTCTCATTTTACAGGTTTTTTTCCTTCTGTGGCAAGATTAGAAAATAATAGAAAGCAGTTTCCACAGCTGCCTTAGTTACCAAGACGACGAAGTAGGTGGCTACTTGAATACAATACTTTTTCTTCTTCTGACTATCTCTAGCCTTAAAGCTATATATGTATTAGAGATTGCTAGGTGACAATTAATGAGAGGTAATTTTGATTTTTAGCAAGAACCTAATGTATACTTATTATGGCTTAAGAACCAAGTCTTTTTTTTTTTTTAATTCTTTAAGTTTTCTTTAAATTTGGTTTCAAAGTATATGTACACAGGTAATAATACATTTATACAAGTTGGGTAGAGGAATGTAGAAACTTTGGGGAGGCCAAGGAGGAAGATTGTTGCAAATTTCCAGGCCAGTGTAGGCTAGGTACTGAGTCTCAGTTCTGGAAAAATAAAAACTTGGGAGTAGCTGTCTGTGCCTTTAATCTCAGCACTTGGAAGTGTGTGTAGAAGTGTCAGGATCCCAAGAATAACCTTGGCTATATGACAAGTTTGAGGCCAGCCTGAGCTATATAAGACCCTATCTCAAAAAAGAAAAAAGGACTGGAGAGATGCTTCTGTTGGTAAAGAGCTTTCAGTGCAAGTAAGAGGATCTTAGTTCTGGTCCCCAGTATATAAGTAAAAGCTTTGTGCAGTTGTGTCCTGCTGTGTCTTAGTTACTTTCCTATCGCCATGGCAAACACCATGACCGAGACAACGTAAAGAATAACACATTTATTAGGGGCTTAGAGTTCAAAGAATGTGGTGATGCCCATCATGACTGGGAGTATGGTGGCGGGCAAGCATGGTGCTGGTACAGTATCTGAGAGATCACAGATGATCCATAAGCTCTAAGTAGAGAAAGAGCTAACTGGGAATGCTATGGGCTTTGAAACCTCAAAGCCGTCCTTCCCCTAGTGACACATTTCCTCCAACAAGGTCACACTTCCTAATCCTTCTCAAATAGTTCCACCAGCTAGGAGACAAGGCTTTAAATATATGTACCTCTGAGGGATATTCTCATTCAAACCACCACATTCTATAAAAGCAGACCTGGGCAGATGGAAATAAGATGATGGATGGAATTCATTAGCTAAACTCCATGTTTAGAGGAAGACCCTGTCTGAAAAGTCAAGGTGGAGAGTGATTGGAGGAAGACACCTGAAACTGACATCTGGCCTCCACACACATAAACATATGTGTACACACACACGGTGAAGGGTGTTACAGAATATATACATTATAAGAATATGGTATATATAGTATAAAAAATATAAGTCTCCTGGGAAGAGCTTGTGAAGCCCCACTCATCCCTGAGGACATATGTGGAGGTAATGGTTTGTAGAGGAGAGAGATGTTCTGTGTTGTAGCCATGATCCTGTAAATAGACCCTCATTTGTGTTCGTGTAAGGAGCCCTACGTAAACATTCCAGCACAGAGCAGGAAGTGGCTCACAAGGCCCCATTGCTAACTGAGAAGCCATTGGCAGTTGATGGCCTCTGTGGGTACAATTATTTATGTATACATACCCAACAAAGACACAAACATATACACATAATTAAAAATAATAAATTAAGTACTAGAAATAAAAAACAAATCCAGTAGTTACACAATATGGAATGAACACGCAAATATGAGTTCAATTCTTATACAGTAACAATGAATCAAAAAGGAAGAGAGGGAACCAGGCCTGTTTACAGTAGTGCTTGAGAATAAATGTGTAGGCAAAAAGCTCATTAAGAAGGCATATGTTTTATATCTTGTCATAAAGAACATTGGCTTTCTCCTTCCATTACGTGGGTCCCATGGATTGAATTGAGGTCGACAGGCTTGACAATGGGTTCCTTATCATCTGAGCCATCTCATCTGTGCCCCTCTCCCTTTCCTTGTGCTTTTGCCCAAGACTTCCTAGAATGGGAGATCTCAGGTTTTATCCCTTTTAAGGGAAAAGTTTCCAGGTTTTTTTGTAATTAAAAATTATATTAGTTGTAGAGTTGTTTGCCTTTGTCACATTGAAAAAAAAATGACTTCCATTCCTAATTCATGGAACATTTTTATCTGGGAAATGAATGAAATTTGTTAAATGATTTTTCTGCATCCATTGAGATAGCTGTGTGTGTTTCTATGCTCTGCACAACCTCCCATTAAAGGGATATATATATATATATATATATATATATATATATATATATATATATATATACATATATAATTGATTTTTCATAAGCAAGAGGTAAATATGATCAAGTATGTCTATATATGATGTGCTACAATGAAATCACTTATTATATTGTGTTTGTGTCTGTGTACAAAATCTTTTCTTGAAGGTAAATATCGTATACAGGCGTGGTAACACACCCCTACAATTCCAACACTTTTTTGTGAAGGAGAAGCAGGGAGATCTGGAGTCTGAAGCCAGTCTGGCTGTATGTGACTGTCTCAAACAGAGGAAATAGTTTCCCTTCATGTAGTTCTAGAAACCGCACCTCTGGCACAACCCTTTTGATGTGCTGCTCATTTTGGTTGGGTTGCATTTTGCTGAGGGCTATTGGGTATATATTCAGATGAGATTGTTGTTGGATAACTGGACTGGCTGGTTTTGTGTGTCAACTTGACACAGCTGGAGTTATCACAGAGAAAGGAGCTTCAGTTGAGGAAATGCCTCCATGAGATCCAGCTGTAAGGGAGGGCCCCTTGTGGGTGGTGCCATCTCTGGGCTGGTAGTCTTGGGTTCTATAAGAAAGCAAGCTGAGCAAGCCAGGGGAAGCAAACCAGTAAGTAACATCCCTTCATGGCCTCTGCATCAGCTCCTGCTTCCTGACCTGCTTGAGTTCCAGACCTCACTTCCTTTGATGATGAACAGCAGTGTGGAAGTGTAAGCTGAATAAACCCTTTCCTCCCCAACCTGCTTCTTGGTCATGATGTTTGGGCAGGAATAGAAACCCTGACTAAGACAGTAGTGTTCTTGTCGTGTCTCTGTCTGCATTTGCCATTGGGTTGACCATATCCTCTATAGTTAGGAGATATCCTCTCTCTTCTTTGTGTTGTGGGGAAGAGTTTGAGAAATCAGACTTAATTCTTTTCTGTGTGTATCTGCATGGGCAGAAAACACTTTGGACTGGGTTTGTACTGAAGAGCTAAACATCCTAAAAGAGAATGGGCTGCAAAGGAAAAACGAATGCCCTGTCCATTTGCTGATCAGAGCGTGATTTTTATTAATCGGACAAGGAAGGAGTTTTAGCCCGCCCTTGTGTCCCCTTGAGAAACTCTCTCTGTCTCTCTGTCTCTCTCTGGCGCGCGGTCCGATCATGAGCGGAGATGTGATCCAGTAGGCAGGTCCGAACGAGTGGGCGGAGACAACGTTAGTGGTTGGTCTGAGCGACAGTGGGCGGTGACAGTGGGCGGTGATGATGACTAAGTAGGGCGGTCTGACGACGCTGCATTCTGGGAGATCTGGGGAGGTCTTCTTAATAGCAATCCTGTGCGTCTGTAAGGGGCGCAATATAATGTTTAGAGGGAGAGTGGTTAGTGGAGGTGAGAGACCCCAACACTTTTCATTTCTTTGGTAGAATTTACCAGCAAGACCGTTTGATCTTGGACTTTTCTTTATGTAATTAATATCTTTGATTTCCAAATCACTCTTATGAGTTATCTGTCACTTTTATCTTTTATATTCCCCTTGGCCCAGAGTTATTTCCTTAGAGAAATATGCCCATTTGGTCTAATTTGTTGGCATGTTCAAGTATTCTGTTATGATCCCTTTTATTTCCTTAACATCTGTAACAATGTTTACTTTCCCTCCTAGATTTCTATAAATAATAGAAGATCATGAGTAAATTTTAAGTGGGAGACTATTGAATCTATCTATCTGTCATCTATCTGTTTGTTTATTTTGGTTTTGCCTTTTTGAGATAAGGCTGCATGTAGCCCCCACTGGCCTTGACTTCTCTACAGTTTGAACAAGCCAATGATGATGGCCTTGCGCCCTCTGTTCTTCTGCTTCAAGTTTTAAGATTATTGTGCTTCCACTCCCAGCTCTCAGACCCCTTGTCCTAAATCTGTGCAGCTTAGGTCTCAGGAAGCCATCCTTAATGCCAAAGATTTAGAACTAAAATTCTTGAGTCTGATTTGGGTTAAAGTAATTGGCTATAGATATTCCTTCAAAAATTTCCAGTGCTTTTGGAACATGTAATTTCTATCTTTGAAAGAGACTGTTACAATGGTATCCAGACGTGCTATTTCTGTTTTCACAATAACATCAGGTGTGCAACATCTCTGGATGTTACGGTACTGCAGACAGTGGAGTAATAAGATAGCATCCATATTTCATGTTTCTTTAACTGCTTCATTGGCTATTGTTATTCATATATTATACTATATATTATATATGTATATAGTTAGTTCACTCTGTGCACCTGATTCAACTGCGTGGAGAATGTAGGTTAAAAAAAAATCATAAAGCAAGATTTCCACTTTAAAAAGCAGGAATAGTTTCTAGAAACTAGAAAGCATTGCAAAGAGCAGAAAAGACAGTATCCTTAAGATTGACAGAAACAGTATCCTTAAGATTGACAGAAACAGTATCCTTAAGATTGACAGAAATAGTATCCTTAAGATCGACAGAAAATGTTTTATTGTTTTAGTGAAGTTTAGAAGAGTCAATGACAGTGTCTCAAATGAGAGATAAGGCTGGTGTGAATTGATACATTTTAGTAATTTGTAATACATCTATAACTTTGAGCCAATACTTACCAATAAATACTGTCTGAAAAATAATCTTAAATAAGTTAAGAGTTTTATGTGGAAAAAGGAAAGTCAATTGTTTGGTAAAATAAAATAAACTCATTTGGCAAGATAGGAATGAAGTATTAAAAAAGAAAACCCACGATTTCACTGTGGAGAATGCAGATGTCACTTGCATCAGGAATGTCCCAGAATAGTGTTTTTCAGCTGGGGATTTCTGACCAAAGGGCTGTTATTAATGGCTGTTTCTGAGGGTGGTTTTGTCTGTCTTGATATCAGGTAGTGAGTGGGTATGTGTTGCTGACATCTAGTGGTCAAAGTGAGACATGCTGTTATCAATATGCCCCGCCCCCACCCCACAGGCACCCAGTGCTATCACCACCGCAGAGAATCCAGTTGCAAAGAAAGCAAGCCATCAGTGTGTTTCTCCCCTCACACTAGGCACTGCACATAGACAAGAAGAGTTAGGAGAAATAGGTCAATTTTAACTACTTTTTGACCAGAGAGTAAAATCAAAATGTACTGCATTTGAGCTGCAACTGAAGAGAATTCGATAGTGAATATCCATGTTCCAGGGACACATTCTAGTCTATTTAAAGAATAATGTGAGACAAAGCAAGGCTTCTTAGAACTCCAGCCAGACTCTGTTGAAGTGGCAGTGGTACGCGTCGTCAGATGCGACTTTTTAGGGATGATCTCAAAGAGAAATGTCATGGAATCAACCAGTTCTGTAAGACAGTGTCTGTAAGATAGTGTCTGTAAGATAGTGTCTGTTGGTTCTGGATCTTGCCATCTTTATTTAAAGCCGTGTCCCTTCTTTTACCCTGTAAGAAAGCTGCACCAAATCACCTGCCTAGGTTTCCATGAGAATTATTACAATGCAGGTTTTTGTTGCAGAGCCTTTTGGTTTATCTTTTTGTGTGTGTGTGTGTGAATGATGTTTTTTGTTGTATTTATTAATATCAAATTAACTTATGAATAAACTTAATAATGGAAACATGAAAAAATCAAGTGCATGTGTGACTTTGACTGTTCTGTTTCTCATTTGATAAACTGATTATTGACATGGGAGTCAACCAGCACCTTTTTGTTGAATGGTGGAACCTGGTTTCTTTGACCATGAAATTGTCTTATGAAAACCCGGATCCTGATGAGAGAGAAGATGGCTCCTGTCCAATGGGCTCATATTCTCTACCTCTTCAGATGCTGGCCCTTTAACTGACCGGCTGCCTGGAGTGTCTTGGAAAACTACTTCAAAGGTGATATTTTGTTACCTTTTAATATTTTTTATTTGTATTTGTATTTTTTAAACATTTTTTTAAAAATCACCTCTGCTAAAGTTATTTTCATGTGCAGTCAACTTTCAAATATTACCAGTTTGAATGAATATCCAAATTAGGTAATTTGGAACCAGGATACTATTGATTTTTATCTTGACTGTTTTTTTTTTTTTTTAATCCTAACATAAGGTGAATTTGACTGGAAAGCAAATGGCTATTATGAAAGCAGTTTGCTATTGTTACAGAATTACTTATACTTTGTTCAGCTGGAGAAAGATGTAGAAATGTATGTCAAGAACATAAGCTGACAGAACGGAATGGAAGATTGGTGGCAGACTTTTCCTTTCCTTTGTTTTTGTTCTGTTTTAGCAGTAAGAAAAGATATTACTCCATACCCTCTCCCTACTGTAACAGTTTTGTTTTCTACTGTTAATGACATTGTGTATTTATAGTTCTATGCTTACTGTTGTGCATGTACTGGCAATAAAACTGTACATAACATTACTTGAAAACAAGAATGTATAATTCGAATTTTATCATCAAATTATTTTAGGACTAATAAAAATGGCTCAGATGGTATTTACTGCCAAGCCTGAGAGCCTGAGTTTGACAGCTAGAACCTACATGTAGAGAAAAAGAACTGACTCTTGTAAGTTGTTCTCCATGTATGACTTCCACAACATACATTCAAATAAATAAGTGCAAGTTTAAAATAATTATTCTAGAAATATAACAAAAAATTAAGATAGCTATGAAATAACAAGTTAGCACTAGATAGAAATATAGAAAACATGTTTTTATGAGAGCAGTTCCTACCAGTGTAGTGCCCCACATCTGTATGCCCAGCATTTAAGAGCTTGAGATTGCAATGAGTTCAAGGCCAGTGGGACTCCATAGCAAGAATCTGTCCCAAAAAACAAAAGCAAAATGTGTAGCTACTAAATTTTTATTAATACCTATAACCATATAGACAGAACTCTTTATAATTATAAATATATGTATACATCATACTATTATTAAATCAATGCAATTAACATACTATCTCATATAACTATAGCTTATTTTTCTCTTAAGACCCCTTAAAGTATAACCTATTAGCAATTTTCTATTTCTAATACACTATTATTAAGAACAATTAATTATACAATACATTATACAATAGAACTCCTGAATTTGTTCTTCCCAATTGAAACTTTGTATCTGTTGACCTATATCTCCTTCAACCCTCTCCTCTAGAAGAGTTTTTCTAAATATGCCAAGGGTCCAACCCAGTCTACAAGCTAGGTAAACTAGCACTGAGCATGTCTAGTATTACTGGGCTATAGTTATTTTTTACATATACAATGTGTAAGAGTTATTATGTATAATACTTCATATATATAAATTTGATGGTGATAAAATTTATATAAATAATTATGTGTGAAAGAAATTCCCTTAAACTCATCACCAAATTATGATTAGGAACTGAACCAACCCTGTAAGCTCCTTCTAAGACTGACATGTGGTGTAAGCACTTGTTCCATAAATATTTTTACTGTGTGTGTTTATTTTATGCGTGTACGTGTTTGTGAGCATGAGTGCGTGCACAGCATGTGTGGAGGTCAGAGGACAGTTTATGGGAGTCAGTTCTGTCCTTCCATCATGGTGGTCCTGCTGATTGAACTCTGGTCATCAGGTTTAGGGGCAAGTGCCATCGAAGTCATCTTAGTGGCCTGGATGACATTACTGACCTTTAAACCCTAGCTTGTCACTGTCTTTCCTTTTTTTGTTTTCCATTTTTTTAATTAGGTATTTTCTTCATTTACATTTCAAATGCTATCCCGAAAGTCCCCTATACCCTCCACCCATCCTGCTCCCCTACTCACTCACTCCCACTTCTTGGCCCTGGCGTTCCCCTGTACTGGGGCATATAAAGTTTGCAAGACCTAGGGGCCTCTCTTCCCAGTGATGGCCGACTAGGCCATCTTCTGCTACATATGCAGCTCTGGGGGTACTGGTTAGTTCATATTGTTGTTCCACCTGTAGGGTTGCAGACCCCTTCAGTTCCTTGGGTACTTTCTCTAGCTCCTCCATTGGGAGCCCTGTGTTCCATTCAATAGATGACTGACTGTGAGCATCCACTATTTGCCAGGCACTGGCATAGCCTCACAGGAGACAGCTATATCAGGGTCCTTTCAGCAAAATCTTTCTGGCATATGCAATAGTGTCTGCGTTTGGTGGCTGATTATGGGATGGATCCCTGGGTAGGGCAGTCTCTGGATGGTCCATCCTTCCGTCTCAGCTCCAAACTTTGTCTCTGTAACTCCTTCCATGGGTATTTTGTTCCCTATTCTAAGGAGGGACAAAGTATCCACAGTTTGGTCTTCCTTCTTTTTGAGTTTCTTGTGTTTTGCAAATTGTATCTTGGGTATTCTAAGTGTCTGGGTTAATATCCACTTATCAGTGAGCGCATATTATGTGAGTTCTTTTGTGATTGGGTTACCTCACTCAGGATGATACCCTCCAGATTCCATCCATTTGCCGAGGAATTTCATAAATTCAAAATATACCACATTTTCTGTATCCATTCCTCTGTTGGGGGACATCTGGGTTTTTTTCCAGTTTCTGGCTATTATAAATAAGGTTGCTATGAACATAGTGGAGCATGTGTTCTTATTACCAGTTGGTACATCATTTAAAAATGGGGCACAGAGCTAAACAAAGAATTCTCAACTGAGGACTATCGAATGACTGAGAAGCACCTGAAAAAATGTTCAACATCCTTAATCATCAGGGAAATGCAAATCAAAACAACCCTGAGATTCCATCTCACACCAGTCAGAATGGCATATATCCAGAAGATGTTCCAACTGGTAATAAGAACACATGCCTTTCCTTTTAAAAGGGACGATATCCCAAGTGCTCATGATATTCTTTTTAGTTTTCTTTTCTATTCCTATCTACACAAAACACCGTTATAATCCAGGCTGTCTCATAGAAATTGTTTTTTTCACTCGGTAATTTTTATCTTATCACTTCATGTTACTGTGGTAACTTCTTCCTTTGAGCAATTATTCCAAACTTTTTTTGTGTATGCCTGTATGTTATGCATGAGTTTGGGTTTGATGTGGCCTTTAAAGGGATAACTAAGGTAAAAACGAAGTCACTGGGGTGGACTCTACTCCAGTCTAAGTGCTTTAGGCACCCCGAGGGCCTGGCTGTGTGCTTAGGCATCCCAGGGCCTGGCTGTGTGCTTTAAGCATCCTGGGGCCTGGATCACTGCTTTCCAGAGAGGACTTTGTTTTACCTTTTGTTATGTGTGTCAGGGGATGCGACTAATTCAGGAACAGCTTGACTCCTTCAGGATCCTCAGCTCAAGGCTGGCGGGGCCGGTTTACTGTCCAGACTCGGTGAGGCAGTGAAGGCGGTTGCTACTTCACCTTGCAGCTCTATCGACTGCGATTTGTGTGGTTTCGTGCTGTACTATCTGGCAGACGCATGTGTAGGACTGACCACCACAAACATACTCTCTTATCAGTGCAGAGGCCCTCTGAGCTCTAGAAACAGTCACTTGTTCTAAAGCCTAAACTGTATTTTCCAACTCCTTTTGTGCATATTTTCTCATTCTTTGACTTTTGCCTTACTCGTTTTTCTTTTCTTTTCTTTTTGTTCTTCCTTCCGTCCCTTTTTTGATTAGATCTAAGGTCTTTCTAGGTCAGCACTAAGCGTGCGCGTGTGTGTGTGTGTGTGTGTGTGTGTGTGTGTGTGTGTGTTCGTTTTTTGTATGCTTGCTGTTCTTTTTTTGAGACAGACTCTTAAACAGCTAGTCTGGCCTCATAGTCGCTGAGTATTTTGAATTTCTGATTCTCTTACCTAGCTTCTTAAGGACTAGGATTGCAGGCATGTGATGCCTCACTTGTCTCTTATCTGTATCTTTAGCGTTTTTTTTTTTTTTTTTTTTTTTAGAATTATTATCTTTTACTTTAAAACGTATCCTAATCTAGCAAATGCCTTTTAATTAAAGTTAATAATTGAAAGTTGGACAAGAGGGTCCCAAACTGACCCTAAATTGAGTATTTTGCTATCATTATTGGGATATTGATAATTGAATGAATAAAAAATACGAAGTTATTCAAAAGCATTGTTGCCTAGCACATGATAGAGATGTGTTTAGGGTTACCCAGATTCAGAAAAATGTGCTCTTGGATGTTTTGTATTTGCTAAACTTTACGTATGATAAAACAAAGAGAGCATGCTATCAATTTGTGTGATTTCATCCTTTCATATTTTCATTCTGAGGTGACAAAGTTGGGAACAATGGCTATTGTTGCACAGGTGCTGATCTGCTGTGAGAGGATTACCCGATACTGACTTTTCAGTTGCCCCTAATGATGTCTGTTCCTGGTTTTGCATAGAACTCAAAGCAGGTTATGTTTTAATCAACATTGAGGCTTGTCTGAGTAGATCCATCCTCTATGTCATCTCCCAGGTCCTCTTCAACAGTGCAGTGGGACAGCTGACCTTTCTGATGCTGGGTATAGCTGAAATGGATGCCTACAGGGACGTGGAGTCCAGAGGCTATAAGGATCCTGGCTTTGTTGGAGTTGTCAAAAGACCCTCACTCACAGGGACCTCAGAGACTGTTGTGGCTGCAAACCGCAAGAGGTTTTTATTGATCCAACATGTTGGGGACCCTCTCCTCTCAGCATGCAGGCCAGAGGAGAGACCCAGAACAAAGAAAGAACACACTTTTTATACCTTGTAAGGGGCAGATTTGGGCAACAGGGTAGCTGGCTTATTCTCATTGGTATATGCCCTTTTAGGCATTGGTTGGCTTGCATAGTGACAACCTCTGGCCTAGTGACTCACTTTGCTTGCCCCCAAGGTGGGTTATTATGATTTGGTCAGCAAAGCAATAGTACATTTTGAACTTATGGGTCAGCTATTAACGTCACAGTTTTATTAATGCCACAGGGAATTCTAGCAAGGTCAGGGCGGTTTGTGCTCTTTCTCAGAATTCAGTGTGGGGCAGGGCAGAAGGATTTCTCTGGGAACTGCAATCTTGTCATGGTTATTTTTCTGAGAGCAGCTCATTTTGTTTTGGAAGCTGTAGACTTAGTCATTTTGACCGCTATGTTTCTGAAAGTCCCTTCAGAGGGGAAGGGGCTAGGTGGTCTTGAACTTATTTTGGATTTTACAGCTTAGTCACTGTATTTCTTTAAGACTGATGCAGATTCAGATTCCTGTGCAAACAATATCATTCCCAATTCCTAACCCCTTGTTCTGTTAAAAAATAGAAAATCTCAAAGACAATGTAAAACATATTTTTAAGGACAGAAAGAATCCTAGGTTGTTAATGGCTTTCTTTTAAGATTTTTGCTTATGTGTATGTGCACGCACCTGCATGGTGGTTCCATGGAGACTAGAAGAAAGTGTCAGATCCCCTGGAGTTGAGTTATAGGTGTTGGGAGTCACAGGACAATGTGGACATAGGGAACTTGGATCCTCTCTAAGAGCACCACATGCTCTTAATCACTGATCCATCTCTCTAGCCTCATCGTTAATTATTTCTTTCTTTCCTTCTTTTTTTTTTTTTTTTTTTTTTTTTTATTTTTTTTTTTTTTTTTTTTTTTTTTTTTTTTTTTTTTTTTAAGATTTATTTATTTATTATATGTAAGCACACTGTAGCTGTCTTCAGACACTCCAGAAGAGGGCGTCTTATTACGGATGATTATGAGCCACCATGTGGTTGCTGGGATTTGAACTCCGGACCTTCGGAAGAGCAGTTGGGCGCTCTTACCCACTGAGCCATCTCACCAGCCCTGTTAATTATTTCTAAGATATTTATATTATGGAAAATTTCTAAAGTACTAAAAAATGGAATACAATAACCCCTTTATTATCATTTCCCTAGCATTGCTCACCTCCAACTCAACTTTTTCTCTCTTTCATTCTCTGAATCATTTTTTTTTTTTTAATTAGGGACATCAGGCCATTAAACCTATAAATATTTCAGCGTTTTAGTGGCTCTTTCACCCTTTGTTAGTTGTACTCCTTCCTTGTAAGATTAGGTAAGAAGTTAGTGATTTCCCCAAGGCTGTCTACTTGAGCAGCAGACGTGAAATGAGACTTTGAATGTCCCAAATATATAATGTATTCTTTCCTGGTAACATGTTGCCTTTAAAAAAATTTATACTTACCAGCCTGCCAAGTCTACTCAGGCTGCTATAACAAAATTCTCTAGGCTGGACAGCTTATAAGCAATGGTTTCTGACTGGGAGTAGTTTCCTGAGGCTGGGAAAGCCGAGAGCAAGGTGCCATTAGATTTGCTGTCTGGTGAGAGCTTGCTTTCTAATTAATAGCGGTGCCTTTACACTGTACCCAGAGAAAGGAGCAAAGAGGCTCCCCCTGACTCCTAAAGAACATTGACCTCATCCATGACCTGATCACCACCTCGGTATCTCAGCACTCAGAACCACATTTCAACGGATGGTTTTTTTTGGGGGGGGATGTGAATATTCAGACAATAACACCAGCTTTAAAAAATGTGGTGGCAAATGCCTTTAACTCCATTACTCAGAAAGCAGAGACAAGCAGATCTCTCTGAGTTTGAGGCCAACCTAGTCTACAGAGTGAGTTTCAGAATAGGCAGGCTACACAAAGAAACTCTGTCCTGAAAAGAACCAAAACAAACAACAACAAAAAAATTAATGTAATTAGAACCTTTACCAGGATCTTAAATTAGAACCATCTAGGGAGCTTTTTAAAATACAAACACCTACAGGATTTAATTCCTTGAGGCTAAAGTGGAGCTAGCAGTATATATAACTTTTTGGGAGCCAACTATTTCAAAGAATTTTATGAACTAATTACTCCAAATCATTAAAAATTAAATCATATAAACTTACAGTTATAACATTACATAGAAGCAGAGAAAAAAGATCATCACTCAAAACACAGCATTTCTTATGAACTTTTCTGTTCTTTATTGTTCTCTATGCTGTTTAGGTCAGTTTGTTATGAATATATGTTGGAAGTACCCTAAGAATTTAATTTTTATATATATTTTTTAAATCCTTAACATATTCTGTAGCCCAGAAAGGTCTAGGAAGGTCTGTGAAGCCCAGGTTGGGTTCACTGCAGCTTTTCTGCCTCAGTCTCTTAAGTGCTGGCAGCACAGGCATGGTCTGCCATGCCCAGCGTCGGGAATATTCAGGGTATCCAACCTTTTTGACACTATGACAAATGATGATGTCATTTACATTCATATCTACATTCGGACAAATGAGACCCAATGGGATACAGGTTGAGCACAAGTATATATGGTGCACTACTGTATATATAATAAATAATGCATCTTATGGTATGAGGTTTGCTAAGTTGCATTTATTTTATGTGCTCATGTGTACATACATGTATGGTCATGTGAGTGCCATGGTGTGACAGCATGTGGATATCAGAGGGCAATTTTTTGGGGTCTGTTCTCCCTTTCCACCACATAGACCTCTAGGGTGGAGTCAGGTCATCAGTGGTCTTTAACCACTGTGCCATCTTGCTGGCCCCCAATTTGCTAAGCTTTGACTCGTACACACTTATGAAACTTTCACCCCCATCAAGATGTGTGCACATCCATCACCCCAACTGTCTTTCACCACCATTGTATGTCTTCCTTCCTGTCTTCTCCCCATATCAAAGCAATCACTGACCTGCTTCCTGTCATGGAGTTTGCATATGTTTGCATTTCTTGGAGTTTTACAGAAATAAAAATTTCCTGGGGTGTTTTCTTTCATTTAGCATTATTACTTTGAGATTCATGCTTGTTTAATATCTGGGTTAACCTGTTTTATGATTTTTATTTATTTTAATTAGCATATATTAATTATATGCAATAATAGATTTTCACACATATATACATATTTTTGGCCATATTTATGTCCAATCACTCTCTCTTGTTTCTCTCTCCCTCTTTCTAATTCTCCTCCGTATTCCAAATGTTCCCTTTCGTAAGACTTATTTTATGTGTATGATTTTTGGTTTTTGCCTACATGTGTGTACGTGTACCACATAGGTGTCTAGTACCCTCAGAGGTCAGAAGGGAGTTTTGAATCCCAGAGACAGGGCCAGATCCACTGAAACGGGAATTACAGAGGATTTTGAGATTAAAATTACATTTCTCTTTTCCTTTTCCTCCTTCCAGCCTCTCAGATATACCCACCCTTACTCTTTTTTATATTCATGTCTTTTTTCATTAATTGTTATAGCATAAATATATTTACACATATACATAATACATTCCTGAACATAACCTACTTAACTTGTTCATGACTTTTTAAATTTTTGGTGAACTAATGAGTCTAGTTAAGATAATTAAAGGTGCAGGAGGAATTTACCTTTGGCTATACCATTGAAGAAAGTGTTGCTTATTTTTCCAAGCAAACATGAACTGCCTATGGAATCTCAGGGAAATATGGGGCCTGTAGACACTGAGTGGCTGGATCAAATCGGTAAACACTATGGATCTTTATAAATTTCTCCACACTGTTTTTCAGAGTGGTAGAGATTTATTTCCCCCTCTCTCCATCTTTTCCTTTTTCTCCCCCATCTCTCAGCCCTCTTTCCTTCCTCCTTTTTTTTCTCTCTCACTTCATACTTTTTCTTTCCCCCTTTGACATGGACTGAGGATTTTCATGGGAGCCCCCAACCTAGTATGTTAGCAATGTATCATACCTCAAGCTCTGCTCATTAAGTGATCCCCTAACATTTATTTTGTGGGAGTGGGGAAGAAACTAGTTTATATCAAAGAACTTTCCTGAGTTTGAGTCTCTTTGCCTGCCTTATCACTTAAAATGAACTTTTTTTCCAGTTTTGCTGTTCTATTTTCCACTGTTTTTTTTTTTTTAAATTTAGACAACCTATAAGGAGGTAATTATATTAAAGGTTTCAAGTTTTAGATAATAAAAAGGCATTCATTTCAGTAAGCATTATGCCATACACTATGTGGTTCCAGCAGTCAAGCAGTAATTACTGTTTAGACAGTGTGGATGCATTGCCACATGCTCAGAAGACGGGTTTATTTGTCTGTGGTGCTTGCTTGCCAGCTCTAAAATACTCATGTCAAGGATGTCTGCTTCAGAAAAGTCTGCACTGCCAATTTGTTTCAGTGATACGTTAGTTTCCTGTTATAAGTTGTTATCTTTGAGCACATGATCCCCAGTGGAGGAGCTAGAGAAAAGAACCAAGGAGCTGAAGGGGTTTGCAGCCCCACAGGAGGATCAACAATATGAACTAACCAGTACCCCCAGAGCTCCCAGGGACTAAACCACCAACCACGAGTACACAAGGAGAGACTCAAGGCTCCAGCTGCATATGTAGCAGAGGAAGGCCTTGTTGGACATCAATGAGAGGAGAGGCCCTTGGCCTTGTGAAGGCTTGATGTCCCAGTGTAGGGAAATGCCAGGACAGTGGGAGTAGGTGGGTTGGGGATCAGGGGGCAGGGGGATCGGATAGGGGGTTTTTGGAGGGGAAACCAGGAAAGGGGATAACATTTGAAATGTAAATAAAGAAAATATCCAATAAAAAAGATGAAAAAAGAAAAGAATCAAACATAAATGCTGAAAGTAAAGAACACAATTCATCAAATAACAAACATCAATCAAATAACAAACATTAATCAAATAACAAACATCAATCAAATAACAAACATCATTGACAAACAAGACCAGAGAAAGAAAAGATTTCCAGAGCTGGATGACAGAGCTTGGACAGCAACACATCTCAAAAATTATAAATAAAAATTACTGAATACATCCCACACTACCAGAAGTCTATGACACGTTCAATAGACCAAACCTAAAAATTAATAGACAAAATCCAGCAGATATTTCCCCAAACCTAGAGAAAGAAATGGATATCCAAAACCGTGAACATTGAGAACCCCAAACGTATCATAGACAAGAAGCCAAAAATATAAAATAAGGAAACAAAATGTGTAAGGCATTTGTGAGACTTATGAGGTCATAGGTCTTAGAATAGACTCCATTATCACCTCTTCACTAGAGCACCATAAATCCTAACTGCATCCTAAAACTTATCCTTATACCCACAAATACCTGTAGCTTTCAGTCCTTGCATCAAAGAACTTTCTCTTAATAATGAATAAAAAAAAAAAGTTGTTGTCCTTAGAAGCTGCCTGGGACTCTCAATTTACCTGGTTTTGAGGTGATGTCTTGGTAAGAGAATCTAAACTAGAACTAGGAAAGCTGTGTACACCTCCAATCTATAGTCCACCAGTTAACTTCCCATGACCTGCAACTAAGAAGTCTGAGCAGCAGCAGGGTGTCAAGGAGGACACAATCTTGAGGAACTCTGTGTGTTCATATGACAACTTCTATTCCAAGGAGAAGCTGCTAACATCGGATAGACCTGCACCGTCTAAATTTCTGGTGTGGATGGATTGACGGCAGGATTAGAAGAGGGGCTAAGTCGTGCTGGTGGCAGAACACTAGAATTTTAGGTAGATCACTTTCCAGAAGGTTTTGCTTCCAAGCAGCCTCTCCCATACCTAAGAAAGTGGCAAAAGTGAGCAGAAATATGCCCATTTTTGTTTTGGTGAATCTTCAGAGCAATATTATTACTATATTTACTTAGCTGCTTCAACAAGGAGTACTGTATGTGTTATAGTACATACAGTGATGGAGTTTTAGGATTTTCACCCTTTTCCTTGGCATTGTTCTCCAAAGCATGGCGGGAGTTCTGCAGTGATCTTCAAAAGTGTTTTTATCAGTGGGGGGGGATTGAACTGTCTTTCTCCATCCAATCAAGATAAGAGCCGTGTCTGAAGGGAAGCTCTGTCTATACATTCCAGGACTGGCTGTCTTCCAACGTGCTCCTTGTTAAAAGAAACAGGAAGGAGAAGCCCGTGCTCCATGGGGAGGGAAAGAAAGAAAGCTTCTCTATGTAGTTCCATATCTACTTACGAAACCCTGTGTGACTCCAGATGTTGGCTTAAGAAACTGAGATCGACCATACTGAGGACATTGACTTATCCCCTCAACACATAGGACATGGTGAGCTATGACAGAAGAGGAGGTACCCGAGGAAGATGATGGTCACTCATTCACATATTCTTGAACCTGAACTTTTCACTGTAATATAGGCATCCCTCAGCCTTTGTGGGAGACTGGAACCGGGGCCCCTTCACATGAACCCAAAGACACTCACATCCCTTGCGGAGAATTTGCATAGACATACAAATACTCTTTTATGTGTTCTCAATCACTTCTAAGTGACTTTTGGAATTCAACATAATGCTATGTTGACATCAATTATGGCACTATTGGGGTGCCTAGGAAATAATGCAGGGCACGTGTCTGCATATGTTCAGTATGTACGCACGTAGAAATACTTTTCGTCTGAGTTTAGTTGAACTTGCAGACATGGACACCCAGATGTCTTTGTCTCACATAACGGAAGTGAGACAAGGCAGAGAGTCTTCCCAGATCATTAGAGGAGCTTGGGAGGTAGAGAGCAGACTGGGAACCATGGGGCTGCATCTCTGTCTTGGATTTATCTTATTTTAAGAGGACAACACTGGAGAGACAAATGATTCTCAGATTTTTCATCATTAAGAACCCATTTTGAGCCTTCCTTGTATGTTGATATATGCTTCTAATTCCAGCACTCAGGGAGTTGAGACAGAGAGTTCAAGGCCAGCCTAGGCTACATAGTAAGTTCCAGGTCTTGCCTAGGCTATAGAGTGAAATCTTGTCTCAATAAAACAAAACAGTTCAACCAAACAAGAAAAGCCGGGCTTGGCAGCTTGGACCTGTTAGGCCAGGTGCTTGGGAGGTTGAGGCAAGAACATCAGGAGCTCAAGGCCAGCCTTAGTTACATAGTAAGTCTGAGGCCAATCTGGAAAGAAGGGTTGGCAGGTAACAGCATTTCCTGCTCTTTCAGAGGACTGAAGTATGTTTCATATGTTTCATATGACTAAGTATGTTTACAGTAAACTCGGGACTTATGTCTTCAGATGGGAAGCTGTGTGGTCAACTTGGCAGAATCTAGAGTCACCTAAGAGGCAAGCCACTCTACATGTTTTGATTAATTGAAATGGGAAGACACACCCTACACGTGGGTGACAGTGTTCTATAAGCTATGGTCCTGAACTTATAGCAAAGGAGAAAGTGATGTTAGTACCAGCATTAGTCACTATGCTTCTTAGTCACACAGAGGCAGTGTGACCGGCTGCCTCAAGCTCTTGCTGTCAAGATCTCCTTGCCATGATATGCTGCAACTCTGAGCTGGGAGCCAAAAATGAACCTGTCATTCCTCAAACTTCTTTTGTCTGACACTGGGTCAGAGCTGAGGAAGTTGACTGTAACAGCCTGTAACAGCAGGGGTGATAAAGAAAGGGACCTACCGATGTAGTGACATTATTTTTCTTTTTAATTTCTTATGTATATAGATTTTAGTCAAAAGTTGAGTATACAACAGGCATATAACAAATTACTATGTTGCTGAGATAGTTATTGTGCTGGAAAAAAAACAGAATAAATAAATATTTACTTTCTTATGGATTATTCCCTGCTTCTCATTGCTTATTTCTGGTTGCTATCGGTTTTGCAGGTCAAGCCTGAAGCATGCTTGGAATCTATATGCAATGATAGGGTTACCATTCAGATTCTAGGAAGTCCTATGATTTCGTTAACAATAACTCAGCCTGGATCCATCGTGAAATCTCTGTGTATCAGTACTGATCTTTACGGCCTGTATAACCAGAGCAACTTTTTCTATAGCTAACTTGTGTGGCCACCCTGTGTGTATCTGATAGACCTTTTTTAGATGTAGACCACAGGATTTGGGTGCTGGGAACCAAAATTGGGTCCTAGCAGGATCATTATGTGCT
The DNA here is from genome assembly GCF_900095145.1 of Mus pahari. Classification (NCBI taxonomy): domain Eukaryota; kingdom Metazoa; phylum Chordata; class Mammalia; order Rodentia; family Muridae; genus Mus; species Mus pahari. The sequence continues at coordinate 83,443,863 of NC_034608.1, read as the reverse complement.
CTGAACCATCTCTTCATCCCTATTAATTACAGGACTTTATGCTGTGACTGTCACCACGAGCTCTGAAACTGTATCTTCTACGATAACTTTCCGTTTGGTTTCCCCTGACTTTCCCACATTCCACCATGGAATATTCTTTGCTCATGAACCACAATGCTGTTCTCTCATCATCTTTCTTCCTTCATAGGACTCCTAGCCCATCCTTTCTCTTATTATGTAGATGATATTTTGTCCAGGGAGGCTTTCCCAATCACACTTTGCTCTCTCAAACCCTGGCGTTTCCTGAACTCATTACGGACTGGTACCCAGACCTCTCCAGTGATGCACCACACAGATTCTGTAAAGGTTTGGTATATGTTTTCCCTTTGGCTTGAGCCAATCATAATTTATCTTTCTATCCCCTTCTACAGCTGGTGGAACTTTTAACTATTTATTTTTAGAATTATGTGTATGTCTCTCTCTCTCTCTCTCTCTCTGTCTGTCTGTGTATGTGTGTCTGAACACATGTGAATACAGATACCTGTGGAGACCAGGGATACTACATTTCCCTGGAGCTGGAGATCCTGGCTATTGGGATCTGCCTGATGTGGGTGCTGGGAACCAAACTTGGGTCCTCTGCAAGAGAAGTACATGCTGTTAACTGTGAGTCATCTCTCTAGTTCCAGGCAGTGGCAACTTAGGCTTTCCTTTTAAGGCATCATGGAGATGGACTCTGAGTAAAAGAGTAAAAGCAGGGCTCTCCCAGCAAAAGAGAAAGCTGATTAAGTAACCAACAGTGTATACTTCTAAATATGCTTTAACACTCCACAAAAATTCAAATGATAAATTTCCTGGCAGTTAGAGTTCCACGTAATCTAGATTCAGACCACTTCTAGATTCTTCTATTCTTTCTCCCCACATGTCTCTCATGTCCTGGTCATCTGGAGTATTAATTATTTTCAGGACTTGGTCAGTACTTGCCTTACTTGGCTTCATGAGTCATGTGTGTCTTCTTGGAGGCCGTCTCTTGGTTTGTCTGCCTACTTGCCTTGCCAGGTCTCTCCCAAAAGCCACTCCTCAGAGGAACCTATCAAACTGCAGGTAACTCAGGGAAAGGCTTTCTGTTCTCTCCATGTAGCCTAGGTTGTCTTGGAGCACATTCTGTAGACCAGGCTGGCCTCTAACTCAGAGATCTGCCTGCCTCTGCTTCTCAAGTGCATGATTAAAGATTAAAGGTGCGTGCCTCCACATTCGGCTTCCTCTGAAATCTTAAATACTAGGTTCAGATTTTTCCACTAGATGCCAGGTTCCTCAGTGGAGACTCTGCTCAGTCGCTTGTGTTATTCCCACAGTGGCACACAGTAACTGCTTCACTTGCTGTGGGTGACGGAGTAATGACTTGACTAATGCATTTCCTGCTAAGTGTGTCCCTTGAAGCCAGGGAGGCAGTCTGAGGTCCTCAGGCTGTGTGTGGCTAGACAAGGAGAATCATATTCACCTATATTGCAGACTGAGACAAACAAGAAAACCAGCAGCGGATGGCCTTTGCTGCCAGTGGTCAGGATCACTTTCTCAGCAGCTCGGCCTCTCTGTCTTTGTCACCTGGGGTAGAAGCTCACTTGTTGCTTTCCTTAGGCAGTTTTTCTTGAGGGGTTATTGATGCTGAATGGACTTGCTCTTCCTGTCCCTGAGCAGGTTCCGCTGTTCAGTGCAGACATATCCTACAGTAGTGCTCCTAATATCCCTACAGTAGTGCTCCTAATATCCTTGAACACTCCTCCAAGCACTCTACGGTTGACAGTCAGTCATAAAGAGTCTTACAATAATGTGTGTCATTGAAGCATATTTTATTAATGGACAGCTGTGATACAGTGTATCTCTAGGCCCGTGGAAGGGTACAGAGAAGGCCTGAAAGCAGGACAGGGGTTTTATAATATTGACCTAAATAATAAATGATCTAAGATGATGATAATGGGTGGGAAGATGATAATAACTTCAAATAAGCCCACCACCAGTTTAAAACAAATTAGGGCAGAAGCTAAAGTTAGAGGAACCGGTTTGTGACCTTTAGAGACTTGAGTCATCAAAGAGAAAATATTTAATATTTGAAAATGAGAGCTAGTGAGATGGCTCAGCAGGTTAAGGCATCCACTACTAAACCTGATGACCTGATATTGATTCCCCAGGACCCGCCGAGTAGAGTGAGAGAGCGATTCCATCCGGTTGTACTCTGATCCCCATATGAGCGCTGTGGCTCACACGCACACACATGTACTCCAAACAAATACAAATGCAACAAAATTTAAAAGGAAATATTTAGCATGCTCACAAAATAACTTAAGATGTAATATGAAATGTAAAAGGGAAAAAAAAAACGGGAAGAAAAATGAGGGTGACTAGTCATGATGAAAGGCCTTGGGTGAGCCAGATGGAAAACCCTTGGCAAGGAAAACCCTTGCTCTGAGCATCCCAGGCGTGTGCTTGCTTGTCTGGGTTTGTGTCACAGGGATGCAGGCAGATGTGAACGGCTTCCTGGTGTTCCACTCATCTTGCTTTTCTGAATGACCTTCTGCAACTTTTTCGTGTTTTCCAAAGTGAGAGGCCACGGAGTGCACAGGGATGGGGTGAAAGAGCCACCTTTAAAGCAAGGGGTGTGCCAGGCAGCTTTTATTTGAGGTCTTACCTACACTGATAGAAGTGTCACCGCAAAGAATGGCTCCAGACTGTCATATGGAGAAAAGAGCAGTTTGGGAGAGGGTATTTCTGTCTTTCAGACCTCCTGGATTGAGCTAGAAAGAAAAGCATGTGTCATGTAAATTTTAAAATACTGTAAAATAAGCGATTCATTAATTGGGGGAGGGGTGCTGGGACCCAAGCCTTGCACATATTGGGTAAGTACATTCCCTCTAACCTGCCTTCCAGCCCTGGCTTATTGTTAAGTTTTAAAGTTAGCATCTTACTGTGTGACTCTGGCTGGTCTTGAACTTGTTCGATAGCCCAGGATGGCCTTAAAGTCAAGATCCTTTGACTCTACCTTGTCTATGTCCAGTCAAAATAATGGTTTTTATGATTCAAGCATTTAAAGATCTAACTATGGAGACAACCCGAAGAACTGAAAGTGTCTCTCATTCAGACAACAGTTATTAGCTGAGCCTATACTGTATTGGAGTTCTAAAACTTTCCCTAAGAAAATAAAATCTACTTATTTGGTTCAAACATTATTTACTTTATTCATTTTACATGGAAAATTATTTAGAATTCTATTTCATAGTTCCAAGGTTTTAAAAAGTAGACTGCATAGAATATAATTAGACCCTATCTTAATGACTTCCACCTACAACACTACTAACTGGCTAATCTCTAATCTCTGAACAGAAAACGCCTTACATCTACTGGCCCGCCTCTGACTACACAGCGCATTTCTGTGATCTGAGAATCAGATAACTCTGATTAGTGGAACTGAATTTGAAGGGAGCGTCAACACAACTTCAGGGCAGCTTCTCCAAAGAAAAGCCATGGAGCTTTAAGGAGGGAGTTTCACAGCTGTTGCTGCAGCTCCTGGATGGCCTGGGTCAGGTTTCTCAAGGACCCTGGTGAAACTGAGACCTGTGATCTAGGATTATCCGAAGTAGTTCTGTGCTCTGCATTTAACAGCTCTGCAGTATCTATTTAAGCAGGTGATTAGCACATCAAAGCCAGGTGTGAGGTTCAGGCTTACACGCTTGCTTACACTTGGGCTAAAGCAGGAGGGTTGTCACAAGTTTGAGGCCACTCTGGGCTATGTAGTGAGGTCCAAGCCAATCTGGACACACACACACACACACACACACACACACACACACACACACACACACACACACACAGAGGTCTAATATGCACACCTGCCTTTTATAAACACAAAAGCTGTCTACTTTAAGTCACACTGCTGTTGTCCATTCACTTCTTTCGAAACCTGTTTATGTGTCTCCTTACTGTTCCCACATTGGCAGTACGACAATAACTATCTTTAGTATGTCCTTGAAGATTCAAACAACATAATTTAATTTCTAAATCATGCTTGTGAAAGATATTTTAACTCTATAACATTTCAGGTATAAGCTAAAATCCAAGTAGTAAATTTTTCCTTTTTGGTAGTAAATCTGAGAAACTGGTTTTAGCCAGGTTAGGCTTATGTCTATAATCCTAGTTCACAGGAGGCCACAAAAAAGTCTTCTTTTTTGTTCCTTTTTAATTTTTTTTCATCCAGCGCTGACCTTTACGCTCATTACAGCGAATGCCTGTAGTCATAGCACTCAGGGGCCTAAGGCGGGGGGGGGGGGGGGGATCATAGGTTGGAAGTGGTTCTTGGCTACCATGACATTATCCTGGGCTCATGAGACTGAGTCTCTAAATAATAAAACAAAAACTACATCTAGGGTTAGTGTTCTGCCCAGCCTTCCTGGTCCTTGGCCCTAGGGCATGGAAATCCATCTTTCTGCGAGTTTCACTGTTCGGTTTTGTCAGGGGCCGCCTCTCCCGACGATGGAGATAAAGTGTTCACGTGACATAACTCTGTAAAAGAAGCTCCTGAGCAGATAATCCATCGTAAATCACTCTTTCTCTTGTGCATCCAGGAAAAGGTATCTTCTGTAATGACGCTGTTACTTAGTTTCATTGCTTTATCACTTTCTCAGTCCGCTTATCTTTCATAGACTATTGAAGCTGTTGAAAACGGAAGGACACCGATCCCTGAAAACTGGCTTTCGATCGGCATGCAGCGACGCACTGGCATACGCATTGGTATCTACTGCAATGCCCCAGAGCCAATATCCAACTGGGAGACGTTCGAAAGTGGTGACCTGATGGATCTCTACATGCTAAGCACCCATAAAGGAACCACAGTGGACCCTTAAGTGCTCTCCTTCTTTCTTCTGTTTACAGTAATAGAGATTATTGTAGCTATAAAGAATGTTCTCCATCTTCCACATAGCATGCGGGAGTCATGTCTGTGCTGGGCCATGGCAACCCATACTCAAATTTTCTGGCCCATTTTTCCAAACTGAAGCCTATGCATAACTTTATTACATGATTCTGGAGACACCATTAAGTAAAGAGATGAGAGCTACTTCAGTAGGTGAAAGCAATCAAAACTAGAAGAACTTATCGGTATATGAAGACAGGAATGCTTTAGTGGTAGTTAGAACAAAAGCTCTGAAGAAGTTGTGCGACTACCCACTAAGTGTGAAATCAAAAAACCCTGACTTCCACGTAGTGACTTCCATCTGCAAATGGAAATTGCCATATGATTGCCTTTTGAGGATGCTAGTAGCTAACCTGTGAGAAACGACCTATTCCACATATGTATGTGCATATCTATGCAGTGTTAACTCTTTGTTATCTCCCTATCATGCAGTACTTTGATGCAGCTGGAGAAATTACACTGTATGTTTTGTGATTTGGCAAACAGGGATTCTTCTATTTTTCCACGAATCTCAGCTGAGTTGCTGTAGGGATGTGGCCGCCAGAGGTCCTTACAGACATCGCTTAGCCACAGTTGGGGCAGAAGGGTTAAAGGGGTTTCTGATCTTTTGTAAATAAAAGCTTCTTATTGAAGGCCTTATTACCACAACTCAGGCCACCCAAAACAGTGACTATCTTATTAATTCTCTCAGGTAGAGTTTAAGAAGTTTTGGATGCATGCCGTCTTTGGAATTAGGACAGTCCTAGCAGCGCAAATGCCTCGGCGATGAGTTGGGGAATGGGGACGAACTTGTAGGATAGACGCCCCCCATCTCCCTTGGGGCTCAGCTTCCAACAGTGCCCTAGACTCTATCGCCAACTTCTCTGATGTAGGTGATCAATCACACTTGAAGTCTCCACGGTACAGGAGACCCTGCTCTCCACTCACACTCCCTGCAGTGACAGTCTCTTAACCAGGGCACTCTGCTCTGCTCGGACCTGGAGCGGGGACGCACTGCAGACTGGCCCTGGAGGAACTGGATGACTGCAGCCATACACGACCCCAGCCCCGAGGCCCACGCTACCCCCACCACTCGGCTCGCGGATCCTCGGGCTCCCCACCCCGGAGGCCGGCTCTGTGCTTGGCCGCTGTTCAGCCCGCGCTCCCCGCTTTCCCCCTCCCCCTACTGCTCCGGGTCCCTGGAGGCTCAGCGGCTGTTGGAACTGGAGGTGGAGCCGAGCCCAGGGCCGCCTCGCAGGAGGGAAAGTTCAGCGGCAGCAGGGGAGCAGCGTAGCCCACAGAGCCGGCTCCGCTGTCTGCAGTGTTGGCTGGGGTAAGTCGGGGTCCCCTACCCTGAAGGCTGGACGGGTGTGGCCCGCTGTGTGCGGGTGTGTCGCTGCCGCTTGCCTGTCCGCGCCACTTCCCCCGACCTCGACCTCAGGGTGGCTCTCTGTCAGCCCGGAGGACGCCTGCACCGCTGGCTTCCAGCGACCACTGCTGTCCTAGGGCTGAGGACTCCGGGATCACTGCCCGCTGTAGCCCTTGCGAGGCGCGTGGAGGGAGCGGCGTCTCTAGGTGGACGCGCGAGGGTCCCCAGTGCCTCACCCCACGGCCAACTCAGCTTCTTCACCGCTAATTGAGCCCCCAGCTGTTGGCTTACTCTCCAGAAACCCCACTTCAAAGGAGCCTTGGCATATGTGCGGGTGCCTCTAGTTTGCTGTTCTTGGATTGTATTTGCTGGGATGAAGAGGGTGGCCCACGGGCAGCACGCTCCCCTGCATTGTGCTGCCGCGATGGTGACTCTCTGGATCCCAAGGGTCTTCACATCTGCATGTGACTCCATGAGTTGTATGTGCCAGGGGTGGGGAGAAGCTCTCCCAGGGAATGGTCTTGGGGTGCAGTGGGGCATTCCGAGGGCTGGAGGAAAAGGAAAGCTGTGCCGGGTGAAGGCAAAGTTGTTTGTTTCCGCCACACTTCCTGCACCTGTACCCCTGTCGTCAGTGATTCTGAAGTTATAAAGGAAAAGACGTCCTCAGTGGACGCTAAAAATGAAGTAGTAATGAATGATAGGATGGTTGTATTTTCGCAAAATCCATATTTTATTCAGATTGCAACGTCTTGGCACAGTTTTGACTTAAATGTCATTAAAGACAACTAACTACGATTCTATATTTATAAGGAATTTAAATATCTAGTAAATCCTAGCAATTCTACGGGGTTTCTTGGATTGTGTTGACACGTTTTCTTCAAGAGAGCACCAATTATTATGAACCTTGAGCATTAATAAACTATGGGTTCTGCCGCGGGGAGAGGTCTATCAAACTTGGAAACAGAAGCATAAGGCAGAGAGTAACTGGTTCTCTAGGCATAAAAGGTCAACTGAACACACAGAAGAGGGATTACTGTAACAGAGGGATTATGTATTGAGCTTCCAGAAAATGCCAATTCCGGGAAAATATGAGATGCGCAATTCCCACTGTGGAACTTACTACATATATGATCACTCCTCTGCATTGAACCAACTATCTAGTGGGTGTGTCCAATGTGCTGCACTAGGGTGAGCTCAGGAGGTGAGCTTAGTAGGGTGAAGAACAGCTATTAATATAGCCTAAGACAAAATCATGAGAGTACTTAGAGCACCGAGGTTTTCTTGTGTGATTAGTGTCTGAATAATTAGCAAGTTGTAATTGTCAAGCTTGAACTTTGCAGATTGGGACACTCCTGCTGTCACTCCAAATTACTAGATATTACTTTAATTTCTCTCCATCTTCTTGTCTCAGATCTCCTATATCTAGTTGTAACCCATATTAGCGAACATCAAAGAAAAAAAATCCAATATTTAGATTCCCCCATTTACATCATTGTGAGATTGTGCTTTGCTGTTTCTGAGAACTGGCATCCAAGAGGCTAATCCCACTTTTTAGCGGCATGACCCAGGGCCAGTCACATATTAAATGTTTGCAACATTCCTCATTTGATAACAATATTTGACAGAGTGAAATAACATTCTTCTAAGCACCCAGAATACAGTAGACCCCTCCCCAATGCTATCCTTTGCCTCTCTTAAATACTTTTAGATATGCTTTGACACTTAAAATGTTAACAATAATAATTCTTTCTTTTATGTGATCTTTTGCCTGTTCATTCATGATCCATCTATGCATCCATCCATGAGGTCATTACCCCTGAAGGCCATCGGATTTCCTGCATAATATTCCCTGCTTGGCTGTTTGAACCAAGGAGTTGGCACTCTAGAGAAAGGTAGTAGGCAATGCTTCATGGGTATCTTTTGGTTGATAATCCATCATCAGGATTGGGGATGATGAAGTGGACTTCCCAGTCTCCCTGTTTCCCAGCTCTGTGCTTAATTAAGATGATGCTACCACACCCAAAGAAGAAACAGTAAGCTGTGAGTGGCTGTTGCCTCTCTTGCTTACCCTATGCCATTCAATGGCAAGCAGTAAGGACTTCTTACACCGTTACTGGTTTGAAACTTACAGTGTAATGAAGTTATTCTTCAGCTCACATCCTACTTTGTGCACTCCTAATGAAGGGACCTTGGGACTGTAAATTATAGCCCTACCATATATTAAGGCTAACAGAGGTACTAAAGAGGCTGAGCTCAGGTAGACTTTATTACCTATTGATTTGGGCCTCATGATAAAGTGGTCTTATAAAACTTGTAATAGCTGAGGTCTCAGAGTAGTGGCTCTGCCACTAGGGGCCTCCTCGGTACACTGGATTACCCTGGGCTGTTATATGTTCCCATCCTTCTGTTCTTTCAGGTAGCAAAGAATCTGAATTTCCTTTATCAGAGAAGGACATGCATATAAAAAGGACTATAAAAGGCCTGGAGATAAACAAAAGTCCTCTTTGATGGAATCAATGTGGTATAAAACATAACTTTAGAGACTTAAAAATTTGGCTTTTTAAAACTTTTATATCATAATATTCAAATATGGATTCTTTTAAATTTAGAAAATAAATATATGATTCAAATGTAGAATTTAATGTTCTCTCTCTCTCTCTCTCTCTCTCTCTCTCTCTCTCTCTCTGTGTGTGTGTGTGTGTGTGTATGTTTGTCCATCTGTTTTGGTGGATTTTTTTTTCACTTAATCTCTCTCAATGTATTTTAAATAGCTTTTTCTTCTAAGTGGATTCTTGTAGGACTAAAATCATATAAATTGCCTTTCAAGGGATTTTATATAGCGAGTTGAAGCTCCTCCCTCTCCCTCCCTCCCCCCTTCTTTCTTCTCTGCCTCTTTTTCTTCTTGTAGCTACATTAAAATGAACTTTTAAGATGTCTTGTTACATTCTACAATGTAGCATTCAGGGTATCTTCTATGTGAGAAGTTTTGTTGAAGTTAGAGCTTCATATATGAAGCCCAGGCTGGCCACAACCTTGCAGTGATCCTCCATGAGCTACCACTCCCAGCTATGGGTTTTGAAACACTCTTGTATATTCTGATTTTAATGAAGTTAGTTGGGCTTGAGAATATTTGTTGAACAACTTAAAGGTGTCTTTATTTCCTAGACATAACTTGTTATTTGGTAAAAGAAGCACTGGCAGTATATGTAAATGGGCATTATCATCCCCAATATAGTCATACTGTTTGCAAATAAATAAGAGAAAAATTTCAGGTTTTCAGCGAGACTTAATTTATTTTGAGAAACTAAGCACTTTTACTCCTCACTGAAACATTGGCTAAGGTAAAGGACGTTAGCACCTTGAGACCCCAATTCTTACAAAGGGCTTTCTTTTCTTATTTAGCAGAACCTTTCTCAATTCAGAAACATTACAAATATCCAGTTCAGTCCTCATGTTGTGATTTTAAAACAATGTGATATGATTGTTGTTGTTTTTTTAATGAAGGTGTAGGTCAGTCTGTGGCTAAGGAACAAAATAAGAGGTCTAACTTTAATTGTGAAGGCCATAGACGATCCTTTATTATCACCTCCCTCTGATTAAGCAGAATTCTTTGGATTGCTTTTAGGGTTCTGGCATATCAAAGAGTTGTGCAGATCCTGTTTGTACAAAGGAATGCTTTTCTAGAACCGGAAGAGGTTTTAACCTCCAGCTAGGGAAGGGCTTGGCACCTCTCAACCTATGCTTCCTCTTCACAAGACCGAAGCTGAGCCTCAGCCAAAATGATAGGCATACAGCTTGCTGCAGAACACAGTGATTTAGTTTTGGGCAAGAGCTCCAAGCTGACAAAGATTATGGATGCTTGCCCAAGGTGCAGGAAATGAATGGCTCTTTATACCTGTGAGTCATTTTTAGAGACCTGCATCTGGGAGATGCCACCTGTAAGGAAATGACAACTGTGAGCTAGGATTTTTTTGAACCTATCACTTAAGCACAGGCAGCACAGACGATTTCTATTGTTTTGAGGCAATGCAAAAACCAAACATTTGGTTATCCCGGGGTTGCATCTGCTCCTTTGCCTTATTTCCACACACCAAGAACATTTGGGTTGATGAAGAGGAAAGCAGAAAGCACCGTAGGTAGGTGGGAGCTGTCTGTTTATACTGATTGATGTTTTGTATTCCCAAGGCATAGCTTAGTTTAGCAATCTTCACTGATAGTTCTGTGAACATCATCTGTTCTGCTTTAGGGTACCCTCAGAAATGACCTTTTCTTGTCTTTCCTTCTCATGTACTTAAAACGTTCTTTAGAAAGGCTCTTCCTAGTGCAGCTGAAGCTGACCTTGAATTTGTGAGCCTGTTCCTGCCTAAGCCTCCAGAATGCTGGGATTACAGGCAAGCTCCTCCATACCTAGCTTGGATACTTGCTGCTAAATTGGCCAATACGTTTTAATACGTGCTACTGCTAGCCCACAAGTTGTCCTTGTACAATTTAGTACTTGGGTATTCCTTTCATGTGTGATTGACCCTCCTGGGCCAGGTTGGTAAGCCTGGCAAACACATAGCACATTAGAGTTCAGAGCCAGTTACCTCTTTGCTGGGTGTTTCTGTGTGGTACATTCTACCACACAGCCATGTGTAAAGTGCTGTCTATAGAAGTGCTGAGAAGAATGCCTACCACATAGTAAATTATATGCATACATATGTATGTATCTCTGTTGGTGTTTACTATAATTATTGCCTGGGTTGCTTTCAGTATAGATCAAGATCACTATAGCCATAGAAATACTCAATGGCAAAGATTCAGCGAATTTAGTACCTCTGGTAGCACTTGTAAAGTCGGATACTTCATTGCAGGTTTCTCGTTATATTTCATTGCAATGTAATTCTTTCCACTATAAAATTGGCTAATGCAGTGTTAAGCACGGGACATGAAGTGCTCACGCAGCCTGCACAGCCACTTTGGGCTCTGTGCACCGTTATTATCTGCACTTTACAGGTGAGAGAATGAAGGTTTTGGAGATGATGCGTGTATAAGGTTGGATGTTCGAGCTGGACCTCACTCTACATCTGCCTGGTCCCACCTAGAACTTCTGCTATTCCCAGTACCCCCTCCCATGCACATGTGAATGCGAGTGCACGTGTATGTAAATACCCGTGTATGTGTATTTCAAGGTAGGGTGGTGTTCCTTAGGAGCTATCCACCACTGACTAGGCTAGGCTGTCTAGATAGTGAGTGGAAGTAGCTGGACAGGAATTCCATTGTCTATGTCTCCTGAGCACCAGGATAACAAGCACACACCACCACAGCCTGGGTTCTCTGTGGATCCTGGGGACCAACATAGATCCCCAGTCTTGCATGGCTGGCAAGCTTCTTACTGACGGAGCTGTTCCCCGGCCTCCACCATAGATTGGTTCTTGTTTTTTGTTGTTGTTTGTTTTTCTCAGCGTAAACTCCTTGAATCGACAATTGAGCAAATGTCTTGGAGTTCTGAGGGTTGGCGAAATACTAGGGCATTGATTTCCATTACGTTATTGTATTGGTATCTATTTCTGAGCCGGATAGAGCAAGATAACAAATGGGGCTTTATCAGGCTTGCTTCAGCACTTGTTATTTATATGTTTGTACATCCATAATTTTTTCTAGTAGCCCAAAATACATTGTAAATAACTTTCCTATGTAACAATGAACTTCTTTCTTTTCTCTTCCTCCCCCCCCCTCTCTTTTCTCCCAAGACAGGGTTTCTCTGTGTATCTCAGGGTGTCCTGAAACTTATTCTATAGACCAGGCTGTCTTCAAACTCAGAGGTCTGCCTGCCTCAGTTTTTCCCAGTGCTGGGTTTAGAGGCATGCCCCACCGCTGCCTGGCTGAGAGTTACCTTCTTATCAAGGCACTTTGGAGGAAACTTGTAAAAAGAATATGTGGATAAAATCAAGTATGTGGGTTTCAGAACATAAAAGTGAAGACTGAGGACAGCCATTCATGCGTTCATTGAGCAAAGTGCATATGCTCACATTATATGAAGATTTTCTACTAGATAATCCAAAAAAACTATAAAAAGGGGACAATGTAGGGACAGGGTGTGTGTTATACCTTGGAACTAGGCAGCTCTGGATGTGTTAGCACAGCCGGATCTCTTCTTAGACTCCCAGCTCTTAGTTTCCATGTATGAATTTTGCATGCATAATGGGGACAACACATTTTTTGACTTCTTGCCAGAAGTAATTGAGATCTCAGAAAAATGCTACGCCACTGGAAGTAGCTGGTACCTATGGCAGTGCCTCCCTACTGTTCTTCCTTAGCCATCTCCTCTCATGGTCTCCCATCCCCTCCTTCCTCCATCTAGTACTGACTGGTAGGAGAAGCATAAAAATAATGATACCTGAAGTCCAAGGTAGGGTGTGATCAACCTTTGAAAAGGATGCTCTTTTCTGGTTCTCCCTCATAGAGCCGGGGCAGACTGGGCAGTGACATTAGGTAATCTGTGAACTGGCACTAGCTAGCCTAGGCTCCCTACCCCACGTGGTCATTTCCAAAGCTGACCAGAAGAGGCTAGGATCCAATGGCAGCTTAGTGCCTACTGTAGATGCTAATGATGTAGAATAAGGCTGGGCTGGAGAGCAAGGAGAAGGTGTATTAGTCAGGGTTCTCTAGAGTCACAGAACTTATGGGTAGTCTCTATACAGTAACCAGAAATAGCCACTACAGAGGGTATTTAGGGAAATTGGAAGAAGTTAGAAGTGAAGTCTGAGGTAGGCCAGAGCAGAAAATGTTCAAGATTTGGGGGTATGTAAGGCCATCTCTTAGCAGATTGTATCTGAGGGGGCTGGGGCTGGGGCTAGTTTGGTGGTTCTGAACTACAGAGCTTACAGACAGGCTCTGCCCAGGAACTCACAAGAGAACTGAAGCCCTTCTGTGTCCAGCTTCGTGTATTGCCTAACAGACACGTCTCTCTCCCTAGACTCTGACTACAGACTTTTCTGAAGGTGGTGCATCCAGCAAGGAGTTAAATCAAAATTAATTAGCTCTCTGCTGATTCCCACTTGAGATTTCAAGGGTTAGTTGATATCACAGAAGAAATGAGCCTCCTTCCCCCCCACCCCCTTCCACTTGGGGATTTGGTTAGAGACATCCATGTCTGTTTCACTGTGTGGCTGGAAGCCAGAACCACCGGGGCCTCTGGGTGTGTCTTGTTGGCACAGCCTGTATAGTGGGCTGTGTTGTAGGCCAGGGTGGGTTTTTACCAAGATGTGCCTGGTGGTTTTATGATAATGAACAGCCTTGTTTGGTGTGCAGAGTAGATGCTGTGTGTGGTGGGGCAGGAATGTGGGTTTTACAGAATCATTACAGTTTAGGACCGGCTCTTTCAGCCACGGAGCAGGAGGCCTTGAGACATTATTTATTGTGTGATGGCACATAGATTTAAGCCTACCCTTCTGTGAGTAGGTAAATAGGACCTGCCCAGGTGCAAGCCAAGCTGAGGTCAGGGTTTTGAAAAAAAAAAAGTGGAAAAAATTAAATGCAGGATAGAGTTAGAGAACCATTGGTCTAATGTTTTCAAAATCCCATTTTATGGGATTCATAGAGTATAGTAACAGAAAAGCAACAAGCCAGCTTTAAGAACACAACAGAGAGAGCTTTGAAAAAAAAAAGAGGAATAATCCTTAAAGTGAAATTCAAGTTAGTGGATTTGGAGAAGATTGTTATAATGAAGATACAGAGAGACCTGAGATCATCAGAAAATGTGGGAACCAATGCCTGCAACGAGGAAGCAGTGACCCGAAGGCGGTGGCTTTGGAGCTGCTGTGGGTTGGCCAAAGTTCAAATCTGTACAGCTCCTTTTTGTGATCTTAGGCAAGTCGATTCTCTAGATTCTAGTTTCTCATCTAGAATATGAATCAATTTATCAAGGTTTTTATATTTGAGGTTTTCTCATTAAATGAGATGTTTGTAGCCTGTGTTCTGCATGGCACGTGCTCAATACATGGAAAAGAAAAGAACTATTGTCTAGTTTTCTTTTTGGAGGAAATTTGAGAGGCTAGAAGGAGACTGCTGCTTGCCCTAGATTTAGAGTCTCTAAAGTCTACTCTTGGATAGTTTTCTTATTGTCTTCAAGTTTTAGATTGTTACAACTCAATATGGGTTCCCACTGTGCATAGGTGAGGTGAACCCCAGAAGACCACACTGGGTACCCACATTAGTTACTTCCTTGTTGTTGTGACAAGACACTACACAAAGCAACTCAGGGAAGGAAGAGCGTTTCTTTTGAGAGAGAAGTCTACGGTGCTGGGGAAGACACACAGGTGACTGGCACACGTGGTGGCTGATCTCCTTACACTCAACAGTTGGGAAGCAAAGAGCCATGGATGCTAAGTCTCAGCTTATTTCTCCATTTTGTTCACTTTGTTTTGTTTACCAGCAACATTCAGGGGACTTTCCTACTAAATTAAACCTCTTTGGAACATTCTCACAGATATATCTAGAGGAATGTTTTTTTTGGCAATTAATTCAAAGTCCTGTCAAGTTGACAGTCAAGATTGGCTACTGCCATAACTTTACAAAGCTTAAATTTTGGATTGAGGGCAGTGTGACCAGGGCTTTCTGTTAAACAATGGATTTCTGTATCTCCCATGAGTCTTTTGACTTCCGTGAACATAAGTAACTCAGACTATTTATGCTGCCTTTTGGTAACCTATGTACATAGGTTAGTGGTCAATGACCTCATGAATCAAATGGACAATGTTTGTGGTCATTGAGAACCAGGGCTGCCTCTTTCCAATTTCTGCTCATACTTTCAAAATGGTAAATTTTACTGGCAGCCAAGGGTTTCTTATGCAAACACAAGAAAGTGTTTACATTTTCAACTAGAGAGGTGTAGTAGGGAGATAGACATGAATGGTTTGTAAATCTGATTGCCATGAAGCATGAGAATGTGTGTGTTTGATGTGGTGTTGGATTAGCTGGGGATGAAAAGGGTGTAGGGAGGTCCTCTACTAGGACTGTTGGCTCTTTTGGGGGCTGAATGACAGTGTGAGTGGCCAGGGATTGTAGCTGTTTTTCACCACCACCAAGTGAGAGTTAGGGAAGGAGTAGAGTAGGCTTAAATGAAGTTGGCTTTGCTAATTCAACAAATTCACGTGAGGGCTTGAAAGGTGGCTCGATTGAGCACATCAAGCACTCAAAGAGCAGAGACAGCTTCCTGAAGCGGGTGAAGGAGAACGATCAGAAGGAAAAGGAAGCCTAAGAGCAGGGCACCTGGGTTCAGCTGAAGCGCCAGCCTGCACCACCAGAGAAGCACACTTTGTGAGGACTTATGGAAAAGAGCCTGAGCTGTTGGAGCCCATTCCGTATGAATTCATGGCCTAATGTACAAAAAAAAAATAAAGGACCAGGACTGCAAAGTGTTAAAAAGAAAGAAAAAAAGAAAGAAAGAAAGAAAGAAAGAAAGAAAGATGGCTCAGAGGTTAAGAGCATTGGTTACTCTTCCAGAGAACCTAGTTATGATTCCCAGAACTCACAGGATAGCTCATAACCTTCTGTAATTACAGGCCCAGTGGATCTGGTACCCTCTTCTGGCCTTCTAGGGCACAGACATACATGTAGGCACAGCACCCAAACACATAAAATTATAAATATTAAAAGATAAATTCTTGTAAATTAGAAACAGAAATTAGAAGTATAAAATTAAAACTAGAATGGCCACACTGATTTGAATGAGTTGCTTTTACCCTAACCAGCTTGCGGAGTTCACAAAGCAGTATTCCTGAAGCTAGAAGCAATGAGAAGACCATTGGCTAGTAAAAGGACTCCCATAGAAACAGTAGTACTTCTGAGATCACTGGGTTCATGTCAGTGTGCTGCAGAAGTTCCAGCTCACTGGCGACAGTCTGCAGGGTATCACTGGGGACATGCAGAAGGTCAGGAGGGACTCATCTAAGATGGCTCAGCGACCAAGTGGCACGATGTTCATAGGAAGAGACGTAGATGGTTTGCTCCCATCATGCTATTATGAATGGGTGTGTGTGGAACATTGTTAAGCATGGTAGCTGGCTAGAGATTATTCTAGGTGCCCCTACAATACCCCTACAATAATGTAACTGGCAGCTCTAACTGTCTGCTCCCAAGTTTCTGACTCCTACCGTGTGCTTGGTGCTGCCACAGATGAACAGATGAGAGATTCTGGCCTTAGGAGTCCAGAAGAGTAAAGCCCTACAAAGGAGGGGTCTAGTGCCACATA
The DNA here is from genome assembly GCF_900095145.1 of Mus pahari. Lineage (NCBI taxonomy): Eukaryota > Metazoa > Chordata > Mammalia > Rodentia > Muridae > Mus > Mus pahari. The sequence goes on along the minus strand of NC_034608.1, from coordinate 83,427,342 downwards.
GAATGCCTCCTCTTGGATGGTAAGCCCTCAGTGTCCATATCAATAGCACAGGGACCTCTTTTCACATCTTGCTGAATTCGTAACCTCAGGAATGGAAATGAGAGGCTGTATCAGTAAATCAGTAAAGTGCTTGTTTGGCAACTATGAGAACCTGCGTTTGTCTCCCACGTGTAGGTATTTGTAACTCAGCACTGGGTGATGAGCAGGGGAGACAGGCAGATCTTTGGAAGTCAGCCATTTTAGACACACTGGTAAGCTTCAGAGTTAGAAATTGGTGGACTCCAGTTTTGATGAGAGAGCCTGTCTTAAAAAAAAAAAAAAAGGAGAAATAGAGGAATAAAACTAATGTAAACCTTTAGCTTCCACTTATGCATCTATACATGTATGGGAATATGTGTGTGTGTGTGTGTGTGCGTGCATGCACGTGTGTACGTGTGCATGTATGTGCATGTGTGTGCATGATCTCAGTTTCACTTATACAGTTTCAACTTGTTAGTTAAAATATGAAATGCCTTTTCTCTGTATTGCAAATTTATGATCTTTCTGAAAATAAAGAGATTTTATTTCTAAGAATAGTTCTGAGGAGTTGTTTGGAGGCAAAAATGGGATGTACCTAGAAAAGACATGGCATGTGTGTCACTGGGGTTTGTCAGGAGTTGAATAACGTGGTTTTCGATTAAACATAAGTCTTATTTTCTGCCTGAAATACAGCGTGCGCAGAAGGATCAGAGGTGTTTACTAAACAGTAAATACTATTGAAACACTTTCCTTATAGAACTCATTTACTATTGTGGAAATTGTTTCTGATGGTTGGGTCTGGTCATTGTGTAGGAAGAACTTACACAAAAAAGAACCATGTACTTTTGATCCCAAGAAGGAAAAGAAAGCTTTTGATTCCAAGTCTATGGTATTCCCTATGCTTAACAAGTGGAAGTGTGGTATTCTGAGCTGGGGATGTAGCTAGGTCAGTAGAGTACTTGTCTAGTGATCATGAAGCCCTGAGTTCCATCTCTGTATAAAACTAGGGATGCTGGTGCACTTGGGAGGTACAGGCAAGGGGACCAAGAGTTCAAAGTCATCTTCAGCAACAGAAAATTCAGGGTTAACACATGCTAGCTGAGACCTCCAAAACCAAACCAAACAATTAACCACGCTATGGGATTGTGGACACCTTATCTGCTCTTATGTCATCATTGGACCAGTCTGTAGACTCCTGAGTGTAGGGACCACAGTTCATGCTCCCACCTCCAGCCCCTGCTGCTAACAGTTTTGGTATATTCCAATGCCTATGGACAGGATGTATGTACATGAGGCCTCCAATGAAGACATAGAGGTCAACAAGCACAGGGATTCTCTCATCAACAGGGTTAGTCAGAAACAGTGTTCATGAATAGGCAAAGGACTCTCTGGGATCCAAGTTTGTGAATGGAAAGCTGACCTGGATAAACCAAGCAGAAAACTCACGCTTAAAGTCTATTACTATTACATACAGCTAGTAACTGCCTATTTTCACTATATCTCTGTTTACTGTGTGCTTTTTAAATAATTACCTATAAGCAAATTATGTATTCACCATCTTGTGGCAGGCAGGATCTAATACAGTCAGGAAGGCTCCCAACACTTAAGTGCTCTTGAAGGTAATAAAAAGGAGGGCTAATTACCTAACTGAAGTGAGTATAAGAGAGATGTTGGACATCTTGACTCTCTGGGATTGTGACACTAGCCAAAGTGGCTTAAAAGAGGACAGCTTTGAGAAACAGTAAGGATTAGTTTTTTGTGTTTTTTTTCTTTTTATTTTTTATCTATAGTGTTGGTGTTTCTGTAGTTGAACAGAGCAAGAAGACTGGACTAAATAATATATGGAGTGTCTGTGGGTGAAGAGGTAATTTTAAAGTATGTGCCTGGTGTTCACAGTTGGAGCCTGTGGGATTTTACATTTAATGATTATACCTTCCAATGGCCGTCCGTCTTTCTCTTTAATAAGCAATACTCCTTATCAGGCCTGACTTGTGTACATTGATTGCACCATTATACTTGTTAAATATTAAAGCATTTTCCCCCCTGTGTGAAGTCTAATTAGGCAAAGTGTTCTGTGCAAGCCTGGAATTATCATTCAGAATAATAGCTCAGTCATTACCTGTGACACATACCTCAGTCTGCTGGATTGCGGACCTTTTACTCACCCCCTAAACACCAGAGTAGTACTGATCTCTCTCTCTCTCTCTCTCTCTCTCTCTCTCTCTCTCTCTCTCTCTCTCACACACACACACACACACACACAAACACACATGTACACACACACCAGTCCTCAAGATTGAACCTAGGGGTTCACATATGCTATGCAAGCACTGTGATGCTAAATTATATCTCCAGCTTTTTTTTTTTACTATTTACCTACCTTTCTATTTTAATATTTGTTATTAATATTTTTGTGTGCATGTATGTGTGTGTTGGGTGTATCCATATGTACATGTGTATTGCATGTGTGTATGCATCTGTGCTTGTGGAGACCCAAGGCTGATGTCAAGTGTCTTTCTCAATTGCTCTTCAGTTTATAATTTATATTAGAGTCTCTTGTTGAATCTGGAACTCACTATTTTTGGCTAGTTGGGCTAGCCAGCTTACTCTACGAATTTCCTATTTCTTCCTGCCTTTAGAAGACACTATAGGAAGCTGCTATATCCGCCTGGATTTTATTTTATTTTTTTTCCAGGTCCTAAGTTAGTCCTTTTGCTTTAATGGCAAGCACTTAATCTACTGGCTAGCTCAAAGTCACTTAATTAATTAATTAGATAATTAATTAAAATTAATATTAATCAATTTTACGACAGTGTCTTGTGTAGTCCAGGTTGGCCTTGAAATTGCTGTGACATTGAACTCCTGATCTTATTTTTCCTCTTGAGTGCTGATATTGTAGACTTGTGCCAACACACCTGGCTCTTATTTTTTATTTAAAACTCAGGAAAAAAAATTTGTATTCTTCTGTGGACCTATGCATGTACACAGGTGCATGCATACACATGTAATGAGGCTGATGGATCTGAAATAGATCAGGCCCAGTTGATGGCTTGTTACTCTCTGAGAGGAAAGCTTTTAAGCCACAAGTTTCCTGTAATGTCTGGTTATCAGGCTAATAGGTTTTTCCTCTCAGTGGTTCTCGCAGTGCATGCTGGGGTTTTCGAAAGTGCCTGTATCCTGTCACAATTACAAACAGCAGCAGCATCGTGCCCTACTTATGAATATGGGAGTTATGTCCATGTCTTCTTAAAGTGAAAATTTATTTCTAGTTTGATTTTTGAATGTGGTCAGATAAAGACGAGATTTGGCTCTACATTAAAATATGGACAAGAAGCTCAATGGCTGGACTACCTCCTCCAAATTTTCTGCTTCCTTAGTGAGAAGTGGAAGCTGAGAGGAAGCCTGGCACACTGAGTGAGGTCCTCATGGATGCTGGAGGTGGGAACAGACCTGGAGTCCTGCACACCTGCACTGTCAACAGGGAGCTCCTTGGCACAGGGAGCTCCTTGGCACAGGGAGCTCCTTGGCAGAGGATGATGGGAGGAGCATTGCCCCTTCCCTGGGATCTTTACACATGGTGGATTAGTAACCTAGGGAGCTTGGAAAGTTTTTGAGGGCAAGATGGCTGCCATGGCCAGCTGAAGACGGGGTCCATATCATTTGGATTTATCTGTGCCTAAAGAAGAATTTGCATTTCGTATTCGCTCATTGTCAGATCGCTGGGAACCAGAACTCAATGATTCAAAACTCCCAGTGTATCCTTGGAGAGTGTCAGTGTTCTGTAGCCAGTTAAATGAGTAGCAACAGCTGTCAGGCAGTGATCCCAGGGCGTGCTGGCTGCAGATGGGCAGTGGCAGGGCTCAGCTGGAGAACTAGGCTTCCATGCCTAAAATCTCAGTGTCTTGCTTGCTTTTTTGTAGCCTGAAAGCAGACTTACTAGTTCTGCATATTTAACCCGAGATTGAAGAGGACCCAGCAAATTCATGGGCCAACACCTGTCGGTTTATATAGTATGATGAATTATCGTGTGAGCTCTGAGGTTATATCTGGGTTAGACCAGTTGTCTTTACTAACTATGAAACTAAGTATTCAGTTGCTACTATGTCCTGCCACCTCTTATCCACGTCTCATCTGCAAAGCAGGAGAAATAGCAACAAGTCTTTATGTTTAGTTTGCTGTGCAGAAGGAGCTATCTCAATGCTACAGGGGGATGGGCTTCTCAATACTGTTAACTGCTTGCTGCATTTTCTTCAGTGCTTTGCCACAGATGCTCGCCATAGAGAATTTATTGTTTTTGAGATAGGCTGCTGAGATGGGAAGTTTCACTAACACCTTAATAGAGTAGTGAGAAGCTACTAAAATAAGTTGCAAGAGAAACAAAAATGGACACTTTTCAAAGGAAATAGCCAACCCCAACCCCCACCCCCACCCCCATTCCGTGAAAATCCTCCATATTCCGAGGGCATAAAAGGCATCAGTGTGGATTTGTACTAGGATTAGAGTAGGGAAGCCTGGGCTCGGAGGCTCTGCCATTCTGTCTTCCTGAGGCTTCGGGGAGGCTTCACAGACTCTGTGTCCCCAGGCTAGGGGCCAGAGGGGCTCTGGTAGTGCAGTGAAGGAATGGCTGGGAAAGTGCATGGGAGTGGCTTGTGTATGTGATCTCCCTCTCTTTCTCCCTCCCTCCCTCCCTCCCTCCCCCATCCCCCCCTTCTGTTGTCTGCTTCCTGTGACCCAGACCTGGCTTTGTATGGTGATAGAACAAGCCTGGAGCTGTCACCTCTGCTTTGGGGCTCCATGTACAGAGGACAGAAGAGCAAAATTCAGGAAAAGGGAGGGTGGATGGTGTGAAGAGAATAACTGAGTGAATCACCTCATCCCAGGGATGTGGGTCAGAGGGACCAGTGAGGGATCCACCAAAAACTTACAGAAGCACACATGAGAAAGAGACGGTCTTGGGTTAAATCCGCCATGGTCTAGAGAATGTGAAGGCTTTTGCAGTAGTGAGGATCACGTTTGCCTGCATATCAATGCAGCAGCAATGTAAAATTGAAGTTTATTCCTCTCTTCTATAGAAGTAACTGAGTAATTCATGGAGAGTCTTTTCAAACGGGTTCCAGGAACAGACCATTTGGTTCCCTGAACCCATATCTGGTGTGTGTAAGTCTCAGAGGAAGCTGCTAAAGTCCCAGATGCTGGTAGGAAAGGAAGAACAGAGGAGGCTGTGCCTCCTCTCTTTCAAGGATGCCCTCAGGATATCTCATCCAACCGTTAGCTTATACCCCATTCACCAGAGTTCAGTCACCTGGTCACATTTAGCTCCAAGACTGTGAAGGAAATGGAACCTGGAGGCCGAATAGTGATGAGCCTAGCTGATCGTTGTGATTCTTGTCTAAAGTACCAGAGGCGCTTCATGACCTCTGTCACTCCATTTTTATGACACCTATCAGGAGCTATTGCACCACACCTTGAGGGACCAGAGCAGCAGCTCTGGACCAGAGAAGGAAGTAGGCGGAAGAGGACCCCACAGCCTGCCTGTGTAGACCTGGGAGGGTGAGGAGCTCCTTCTATCTGGATCTTCTCTGAAGGCTGGTCTACACATTCAACTCTCCTCTTGCTGTATTTTGTGACACCACAACCTTGGGGACATTCTATTACCTCCCAGTGACTGGAGAATGTTTGCGGCCTTGGAAACCGTTCCTTGCTTATCAAGCGGAACACCCGATGCCAACAGAGAAGGTATTTTTAACTTAATAACTAACTCTACGTGTAGCTACTATGTAATTTCAACAGTTAAATTTTAATAACTACCCTTTAAAACTTGCCTGATAATAACCAGACCAGGTTCACATTTTTGTTAATTATCTCAAGAAATGCCTGCTGAAAGCAGGATTTATAAGGGGGATTCACTTATATTGCGGGATTCAATCAGATTCAGCTTCTCTTTTCCCGGCCTCCTTTACACCCTCCTCTCATGTTTTACTATCTATCTCCCTCTTCGGTTTATCTCATGGAATTGTTTCCACATATTTAAGTTAACAAATCACTCTCTAACCAGTATCACCCCTCCCAGCCTATTTCCTTTTTTCTTCTTTTTTAAGATCAAGTTTTTCGACTTGGCCTGACCCGCCTGGGATTTGCCCTGTTGACAGGGCGAGGCTCGAACTAGCTGTAGTCCCACTGTCTCTACCTCCAAAGTGCTGGGATCACAAGTGTGAGCCAGCACATTTGACCTCATCTTGGTGCCTCTTCCTAAAAAAACAATGTGGAATATTTAAAACAAAAACATGATCCCTGGTTGTTTATCATTTTACAAAATTGACAAGTTAGGTGCCATTGTGTTTTATAGTGAACATTCATATGTATTTGCTACAAGCGTGTGTGTGTGTGTGTGTGTGTGTGTGTGTGTGTTTGTGTGTTTGTGTGCTTTCACTGTCCTTGCATTTCAGGTATTCTGGGATGGATATACTTCTGACACATTGCCTAAAGGGTCTTATTTTAAGAGTCTGCTAGCAGGAAATGTCCTGTGAGTTTGAATGTGAAGCGTCCCTCACAGGCTTGTGATTTGCATCCCTGGTGTTTTATGATACGTTGCCTGGTTGGCAGAAAGTGGGTTATTGGTGGTGAGCTTTGGGGCCCCTGCTTCTGACCCCATGCTGTCAGCTTCTTGACCCACCACTCCATGAGAAAGGTCAGTAGGAATCTCCTACATCCCTGGAGCTAGCAAGTTCTGTATGCCTTCCCTCCATGGTCCTCCCCTAAATTCCTCCTTTAATTTACCTCCATAAGGGTTAGAGTGGTGAGAAACGTAGCTGATACACTCTCTTGATGTTACTGGTTCAGTGGTGGTATTCTATTCCTATTTCTGAAACATTGCTTCACTAGGGACAGAGTTCTAGCCTGAGGGTTACTGACTCTCAAGCTTCAGACATGGTGTTCACTGGTGTTTCCGTAGTCAGTTGTAAATCATTTTCCTTGTAGAAATACACCCCTTTCTCTTCATGCTTTTAATGTCTCCCCCCCACCCCAACCACCTCTTCCTCCTTTTTGAATGCTTTTGATGGTAAGGGAGACTTCCTTGTGTGGATCTTGTTTGGGATTTCATTTTTTTTTCTTATAATTCTGTAAATTGCTTCTTGTCACCACTAGAGAATTCTCAATAGTTACCTCTTCTAACAGTGCTGGCTCCCTTCTGGAATTCAAGCAAGAAACACACGATAGATTTTTTTCTCTTTATTCCAGTCTATTTCTACATTTCTACCCCTCTGGGATGGTTTCAGAATCTTTTCTTTTTAAAATAGAAATAGAAAAAGTTTGTTAAGAAAGGGAAAATTGCTGTGTGTGGTGGTGCTCACCTTTATAATCCTCGCTGAGGCAGGGTGATGCTGTGAGAGGTCAGCTTGATCAGAGTGAGTCCTAGGATGGCCAGAGCTACACAGTGAGGTCCTGTTGAGGGGGAAGGGGTGGGAAGGGGGAGGGGAGGGGGGAGGGGAGGGAGAAGGGGAGGGAGAAGGGGAAGGAGGGAGGAGGGAGAAGGGAAGGAGGGAGGGAGGGAGGGAGGGAGGGAGAGAGAGAGAGAGAGAGAGAGAGAGAGAGAGAGAGAGAGAGAGAGAGAGAGAGAGAGAGAGAGAGAGATTCCTGAGAATAGAAGAGAGCTAAGGAACTAGGGAAAGGCACAAAAACCCTTGAATAATTTCCTTAGTTCTATTTCCTATTTTACAATCCTTTTCTTTTTTAAAAAAAATTAGATGTTTTATTTATTTACATTTCAAATGTTATCCCCTTTCCAGTTTTCCCCTAGGCAAACCCCCTATCCCATCACTCATTACCCTGCTTCAATGAGGTGTCCCCACGCACCTACCCACTCCTGCCTCACTGCCCTGGCATTCTTCTACACTGGGGCATCAAGCCTTCACAGGACCAAGGGACTCCCCTGCCATTGATGCCAGATAAGGCCCCTTTAGCTCCTTCAGCCCTTCCCTTAACTCCTCCATTGTGGTCCCTGTGCTCAGTCCAATGGATGGCTGTGAGAGTCCGCATCTGTAGTGGTCAGGATCTGGCAGAGCCTCCCAGGAGACAGATGTACCAGGCTCCTGTCAGGGAGCACTTCTTGGCATCAGCAATCGTGTCCGGGTTTGGTGACTGTCCCCAGGTAGGGCAGTCTCTGGATGGCTTTTCTTTCAGTCTCTGCTCCACTCTTTGTTCCAGTATTTCCTTTAGACAAGAGCAATTCTGGGTTAAAATTTTGGAGATGGGTGGGTGGCCCCATCCTTCAACTGGGGGCCATGCCTAATCTCTGGATATGGCCTCAACAGGTTCTCCCTCCCCTTTGTGGGGTATTTCAGCTAATGTCATCCCTGTGGGGTTCTGGGAGGCTCTTGCATTCCTGGCATCTGGGACTTCCTGGTTTTTACTCCCAGTTCCCCATCTCCCATTGCTACACAACCTCTGTTCAATTTCCTGGCCCTCTGTACCTCTCCATCTCCTCCCATACCTGATTCTGCCCCTCTTTTTCCCCTTCCCCTCTTCTCTTCCTCCCAAGTCCCTCCCACCCTCTACCTCCCTTGATGATTTTGTCCCCCCTTCTAAGTAGGACTGAAGCTTCCACTCTTTGGTCTTCCTTCCTCTTGAGCTTCATGTGGTCTGTGAGTTATATCATGGGTATTCCACTCCTGGCCTAACATCCACATATCAGTGCGTACATGCCATGTGTGTGCTTTTGTGACTGAGTTACTTCACTCAGGGTATTTTCTAGATCCATTCATTTGCCTGCAAATTTCATGAAGGCATTATTTTAAATAGCTGAGTAGTACTCCATTGTGTAAATGTACCACATTTTCTGTATCCATTCCTCTGTTGGGAGATATCTGGGTTATTTCCAGCTTCTGGCTATTATAAATATGGCTGCTATGAAAATCACTGAGGTGTGTTTCCTGTATGCAGCAAAATGCTAGGTCCTGTTTATGTATCCAGTCTGTTAGTCTTGTCTTTTTATTGGGGGAATTGAGTCCATTGATGTTAAGAGATATTAAGGAATGGTGATTGTTGCTTCCTGTTATTTTTGTTCTTGTGAAATTCTGTTTGTGTGCCTATCTTCTTTTGGGTTTGTTGAAAGAAGATTACTTTCTTGCTTTTTCTAGGGTGTAGTTTCCCTCTTTGTGTTGGAGTTTTCCATCTATTATCCTTTGTAGGTCTGGATTTGTGGAGAGATATCATGTAAATTTGGTTTTGTCATGGAATATCTTGGTTTCTCCATCTATGGTAATTGAGTTTTGTTGGGTATAGCAGCCTGGGCTGGCATTTGTATTCTCTTAGGGTCTGCCCAGGATCTTCTGGCTTTTATAGTCTCTGGTGTAATTCTTGTCTGTCTGCCTTTATATGTTACTTGACATTTTCCTCTTACTGCTTTCAATATTCTTTCTTTGTTTTTGTGCATTTTGATTATTATGTGATGAGAGGAATTTCTTTTCTGGTCCAATCTATTTGGAGTTCTGTAGGCTTCTTGTATGTTTATGGGCATCTCTTTCTTTAGTTTAGGGAAGTTTTCTTCTATAATTTTGTTGGAGGTATTTACTGACCCTTTAAGTTGGGAATCTTCACTCTCTTCTATACCTATTATCCTTAAGTTTGGTCTTCTCATTGTGTCTTGGATTTCCTGGATGTTTTGGATTAGGAGCTTTTTGCATTTTGCATTTTGCATTTTCTTTGACTGTTGTGTCAAAGTTTTCTATGGTATCTTCTGCACCTGAGATTCTCTCTTCTATCTCTTGTATTCCATTGGTAATGCTTGCATCTATGACTCCTGATCTCTTTCCTAGGTTTTCTAACTCCAGGGTTGTCTCCCTTTGTGATTTCTTTATTGTTTCTACTTCCATTTTTAGATCCTGGATGGTTTTGTTCGATTCCTTGATCTATTTGGTTGTGTTTTCCTGTAATTCTTTAAGGGATTTTTGTGTTTCCTCTAAGGGCTTCTACCCGATTACTTGTGTTCTCCTGTATTTCTTTAAGGAAGTTATTTATGTCCTTCTTAAAGTCCTCTATCATCACCATGAGCTATGATTTTAAATCACAGTCTTGCTTTCCCAGTGTGTTGGGGTATCCAGGGCTTGCTGTGATGGGAGAACTGGGTTCTGATGATGACAAGTAGGCTTTGTTTCTGTTGCTTATGCTCTTGCACTTGCCTCCCACCACCTGGTTATCTCTGGTGTTAGTTGGTTTTGCTGCCTCTGACTGTGGCTTGTCCCTCCTGCAAACCTGTGTGTCAGCACTCCTGGGAGATCAATTCTCTCTAGGAGGAATTTGAGTATGGAGAGCTGTGGCACAGGGTCAGTTCTGGGGTGCAAATGGAAACCAAAAGATCCTTTCCTGGGCTGTTCATTAGTTCCTGTGTCCTGAGGGCTCCAGGCAGGTCCCTCGGAGCAGAGGTGGTGGTCTTACCTGTGCTCATAGGTATGTCAGCACTCCTGGGAGATCAGTGCTCTCCCAGTGGGATTTGGGTATAGAGACTTGTGGCACAGGGTCAGCTCTGGAGGCAGATGGAAACCGGAAGGATCCTCACAATCCTTTTCTTAACTATATCCAACATTATGATTTGAGCATGAAATGTCCTGCATAGGCTCCGGTTTTGAACACTTGGCCTTGGGCTAGTGACACTATTTTGGCAGGTTGTGGGGCTTAGGTACAGAGAGTAGGTTACTAGGAGCATGACCTTTAAAGTTATATGGTTCTCCTCTCTTCCCTCCCTCATCTCTTTCTGCTTCTTGACATGAAGTTAAGATTCTTCTCTTCCACATCCTCACATGGCCAAAGTTTGTGCTAAGCTTATGGGACTGAACAACCACAAACTGTGCCTTCTGAAACAATGAGCCAAAACCAACAATTCCTTCTTTTTAAAGACTGTTCTTGAGTATTTTAGTCATAGTGCCACAAAGGACACTATATAGCATGGCATCCAGAATATTTCTTAGGTTTCTAGCTAACTGTGGACATGTTATGTGTAAGAGTTTCTAGGTAACAGATTTTGGTAAAGTAGTTCTACGTTTTAGATAAATCCTGTTTTTTAATCTTTGTTTTTGAGCCTCTAGTGATTTTTATTCTTCTCTAAGCAATGCAATAAACCATGCAGGAAGTTCTATATGGACACTGAAATTGAAGGAAAAGTCACAATCACTAGTAACTCAATGTAATAATTTCTAGTGCGACTATCCTGTACTAACCTTTTCTGTAAAGGGCTATGTATTCAATACATTAGACACTGTGGTCATTCACAGATAATATGTAATGATTGAACGTAGCTGCATTCTAATATTTATAAAAGCAAGTAGGCTCCAGTTTCTGAATCCTGGTAGGGAATTTTCAATTCTTCTTGTTTAGATGAATCAAAATATTTTGTACTCTATTTTAATCAAGAGAAATGAAAAATTGTTGTTGCATGCTCTTTAGTCAATTTTAATTGGACTATTCTTATAATCTCAAACATAATTATTTTGTCTTAAAATGTTTGCTTGTGGGGTTAGAGGGAAATGTCTGCATTCCAGTGTCATCCTTTCCTGAACATGGGGTGGAAAATACTCATTAAAAGTGGAGAGAAAAGTTGTACAAATGAAGTTAGTTCAATAAGTTTTTGTTACACTGCATTTTATTTATTATTATTGTTTATTTACTTAACCTAACTTCTGTAATACATATTTATTTGGTTTTGAATTGCTTCTAAGTATCAGACTTCTTTTTGTTGTTCATTTCATATGCATACACATACACACCACACACGCACACATGCACACCCATAGCACACATACATATACACACTCACACAAAATGCATATGCACCACACACTATACACACACATACTTACAATCACACACTCACATATCAGATGCATATGCACACACACATTACACACATATAGCACATGTACATACACACCACACACATACTGCACATGCTCATACAATCACACACCATACACAGTACACACACACACACACACACACACACACACACTCATACACACAGTGCACATACACACACACTACACGCACTGCACACTCACATACACATCACACACACTACGCATCACATACACACACACCACACACACACTACACACACATACACACACACACCATATGCACATGCGCACATACATACCACATGTACACACTTACACACACATCACACACACATACACATACTACACATACACACACATACAGACATACAGACACAGGTATGTTTTTATACTTGTAATGATGAATTGTCCTATGGGGTTTTTCTGTGACTGAGTATTTTTCATGTGAAATTGCTAGTTGAGATTGCTTTTTTTTTTTTTTTTTAACATCTTTGGGGCTTTTTTGTTCTTGTTCTTTCAGGTGTTTTCATAATTTTGTCACACTCAGGTATCGCTAAGTGACTAAACATGTTTATGTTTATTTTTTTCTGTGATTCTGATACCTATAACTTTTGTCAATATGATTTTACCAAATTTTTCTGTTTCTTGCTCATTGCAACTTTCCTGCTTAAGTGTTTTGTGGTATTTTCTTTGAATGTTTGGTCACACAAATATTATCTTTGAGATTGTTATGTGTATGTGGTTTATGTGTGTATATGTGCTTATGAGTATATAAATGTACTTATGTTGTGTGTATGGTATATATGCATGCATGTGCCTCTCACTGAGCTTAGCGTTCACTGATTGCCCAGAACCATTAGGAATTCTTTCTCTGCCTCCTCTGCTTTTGTGTATGTTCTTGGCACTTGACCTCAGGTCCTCATTGTTTCGGAAGTAAGTCCTTTCCTGACTGAGCCATCCTTCTAGCCCTGAAATGCTTTTGAGGCCTATATTGAAATTATTTTCTTTTCAGAGAGAACTTAAAATGATTTCTTAGAAGGACCTACCATTCTCCTTTGATTTCAGTGTCATCTGAGGATGATTATCAAAGGTTCAGTGTTGGAAACCTGTCTTTAGATTGGTGATATTGGTTTGAGAAGTAAGGCTTATGGGGGGGTTATTAGATCATTAGGAGCGTGCCTTCAGAAAGCATCAATATTGTGCTCAGCGAATGAGTGTGCTCTTAAGGCCTGGATCGTTTTAAAGCAAGCCTTCTCCATACATGTGCTTGTGATTCTTCTATGTCTAACCCTTTCTCTTTCTGTTCCTCTGCTGTAGTATTGCTCAGTCAAGATGGTACCTACCAGAGGCACACAAGGCCATGTGATCTTGAATTTTCAGCTTTTCAAACCATGTGCATCTTTTTCCTTTATAAACCCCCAGCCTCAGATTCTTTATTATAACAACAGAAATCTGTACTATGACTTTCAAAAGTCCTTCAAAGGAAAATCTCTGTTATTTGGAGCCATACTCGGTCAATATCCGTCCATCAACGTCTGAAGGAACCCCAGTTAAGCATTGAGGAAAACTCTCCTCACTTTCATACCTGGAGTCATAGTTGGCTATGCAATATTATTCTTTCCTCATCCATGGGCTATGCAATATTATTCTTTCCTCATCCATGGGTTATGCAATATTAGCCCATGAATTCAGACATTTCTAGCTTAGTTCTTAACTCTGAATCTTTTGGGGGAGATTCTATATATGGGTCCCTCTAACAACCTTAGACCCAGTGTAAGACAAAGGTATTGTCTCCTGTCACATCTACCTGGTTCACTAAAATAGATGTTAAGGCTGCAAGATTGGCACATGCTCCAATAACAAACCCAGTTCTCTTATCTCTTTGGATTCTTGCTTTCCTATTGTTTTGGGACTTTGACAATCTTCCTGTTTTACTTGTAATGATATACCATAATTCAGATATGCATTTATAATACACAGAATATGTATGCACACATATGCATATGTCTTATTCTTTTAATTCAGTAATTAGGCATTTTGTGCAGATTTCTTTTGGCTCTCTAGCTTGCCGTACTGCCGGCAACGAGGTTCTGGCTTTCTTTTTTCCTCAGATATTCTTGTGACCTTTCCAACACTGAGTCAAAAGTGACACTCATAGGTAGAGGCACATTTCCTAACTCTCCCCTGTGTTAAAAGGCAAGGTTGAATTTAGCAGAGTTTGTCTGAGCAAAGGAGTATTCAGAGTCAGTCAGCATCCTAGACTGGTGGAGGTTCAGAGAGCTTCCACCAAGTAACGGAGGTAGTAGGGACAGCAGTGCTCATAGCTAGAGAAAGGAGGTGACATTCAGATAGAGCTTGGGTGTTCAAGGTGTTCCTGACTGTTGGCTGTGTATAAATGGCTGAAGCTCAGGCGCTGTGATTTCCCGAGACTCAGCTATTTGCTGCTAGAATCACACTTAAGTTGGGTTGCAGAGTATTTTTTTAGGAAGTTGCCATGGCAACATAGTATGTATTGTTATGGAGGTTGCTTTAGGCCAAGTTTCATATAGTTTAACCGTTGTACCAAGGTGTGGTTCTCCTGTGTAAAGCAGAGCCCACAACTTTACATACTTTTCATCTCTTTTTTTGATATAGAAACCTTTTAATATAGAAATGTTGATACTAAATGGGAAGGGACATTGGAAACTGAAGTTCAGGTAATTATAGTTTTGAAGTCCCGGCATCAGCTTGAGTGTAATGTCCCAGGAGCAGTTGCAGGGGGTAAACAGATCACCCTGGATCCCTGGAACCCCGGATCCCTGGCGCTCCAATGGAATTGACTGTAGGTAGTTTGTAGAGACGTCTAGGCCTCTTGTATGTGTCCTTCAGGTTTGGGGCTTGCACTGTGCTGTGCTGATGCAAGGGATAGTTATGGTGGTAGCTAAGATTCCTCCCAGTTACTTGCAGGCACATTAAAAGAAATTGAAAACTAATAGTCTTTGCTCACGGGAAGGAAGCACGGTGTAGAGTTCTCACATCAACTCATATTGTTGCTGAAGGTCAGCGTGTATGCAGGTGCATAAAATAACATGCATAATTTAGCGCAGGATGCTTCTCTGTCAGCACACACAGTGCGTTGTGCAGCACCACTGTTACCTTTGATTAAAATTCTGTCTTAGCGACTGTGGGAGGAGGTTAGTGATGGTGCATACCGGCACCCAGCTTCACATGTCACCCAGCTGCTGCCTCCAAACTGAAAGGTGAGACAATGGGGTTTGATTTGGTAGTTATCCTAGAGAGGGAATTGATTTATTCTTTCTAATGGAAAGTACAGGGTTTCGAAGTGGGAAATAATGGAAACTCTTTTACGCTTAAATAGAATTTCACATTGACAATGGGCGACATGTAGGGGCTGTAGATGTGATCACGAAATAGAAACACACTGCAAGGAGCATGTGCCAAATGGCCAAGGTAAAATTCTGGGCTTAGAATATACATATACTCATATTCGCCATAAAAGCATTTCAAGTACAAAACTTTGAGTTAGGTAGATCATTGAGTATTCAGTTGTTTATCCCAAATTTCTCTTCTTTATCCAATTAGCTATTGATCTTCAAAAACCCTTTCCCTTTCAACATGGTTGGCATGGTCTCCAAAATAGAAGATTGGTGCCTTGGTAATATTATTGTTTTGAAGTATAAGCATTTCACTTTTATCTGCCTGTTTTTCAAATGTATTTGCGATAGTTACTTGTTTTACTTTTAAAATGGACAAATTGACAATAGCAAACATATCAAAGTTATAAGACACATTAAGGAACTGTTTCATTGTGTGAAATTGTTTCATTGTGTGTGTATATATGTTTGTGTGAAGATCAGAGAATGATCTTGCTGTTTGAGACAGCATCTCTCATTAGCCTGGGGATCACTCTAGCAAAGCTGACTGGCCCCCGAAACCTGTGACATAATTTATAAAGCCATTAGATTATGCTGCCACCTGATCACATTTGCCAAAAATAGCTTGTGTGTGTTTTGATCTTTCATTCCAGGTTTATTATGTTATGGACCTTAATACTATTACACCTGCTTTTTCTTTTAACACACACATTCACACACATGCTCACGCAGTTGTACACATACTCACATAATGCACACTTTCACACACATGCACAATCCCTCACACATGGATGCATGCATAAATGCACACACATCCACATGCATACACACTCAAATAATGAACATGCACACACACACACACATGCAAAATCCCCCCCACATGGATGCATGCATGAATGCGCACACTCACATTCACGTGCACCCACACAGATGTTGAGCAGCTGTTGTGGGATAAGTCCTTGCTAGTGCTGGGAAGATGCCTCATAAAGGCACAGCTGATTTTTATTTAAATTTTCAGTCATTGGAGAAGACTTAATATCAAGTGAAAGGTCAATTACTAGCAAGTCAGAGTTCGTTTGTGTGTTCTTGTCTTAGAGATGGTTTCTGAATTCAGCCACCGATGCTGGGATGTGTTTTATGGCAGCTGATAAATGAAGTTTACCATAGCTGACATTTATTGATTTTAAATGGATGTATTTTGTTGCAGGAATTCTGTTAAGAACTCTTCACCCCCTGCAGATACCAGGAAATTAAAAATAGCGTTTTTTGGGTGCAGATTTTTCTTGTTAGTAAACATTCATCAAAGACAGCTCGAGGAATACAATTAAGCATTACACTAATATACCTGACACCATACCAGTCTCAGCACATTAATTTTAGAAAAAGGAGAGAACTGAATCAAGCCGTAGATTCAGAATGTGATGTGCACTTACATTACCTGATTCTTTTAACTCTGAAAACTTAGAATTGATTGCAAGAAAACATCTGGTGAACAGCGTAGTTCCAGAAGCAGTCTTGTTTTCTATGTACTGTCCACACAACATGCTGATCAAAGCTCCAGTACTAGGACTAACTAAGATGCCAGAATGGGGTTTCAGCACAGCCTGCCCACTAAGTTATTCCTTGGATCAGCATTTTAATTTATTTCCTATATGCATCATTTTGTGGACATGCAATACCTAAAGAGGCCAGAAGAGGGCATTGGATCACCTGGAACTGGAATTATAGATGATTGTGAGCCACCTAGTGTGTGCTTGGAATTGAATCCAGGTCCTCTGAAGAGCAACCAGGGTTTTTAACTGCCGAGTCATGTTTTTAATCCGCCACCCATTTTTGTTTTTTAAGGGCTCTAAACCACACTCCCATGAGACCTTCCCCATTCCCTTCTGGAGGAGACCTATCTAATCCTGGAGGATTTCTGCCAGGATTAGTTCTCCATTCCCAATGCATCAAGTCATTCTTGCTTCTCTTCCCTGGACATTTACGAGCCGTCCTGGTGGCACATAGAATCAGGACTGGCGAAAACTAGCTTCAGCTTGCCTGGGGTGCAATGGCTTGGGGTTGAGGAAGGAACTCAGCCTGTTCTAGTTGCAGTCTTGTTTGCAAGATTTCTAAGTGACCAGACACAGGAGAATTACATCAGCATTACTAGGTAGTTAAACACCAGGACAGTTTTAAAGCACACTTGGTTCTAGGATGACATTCAGGGACCATTAGGGATCGCTGTTCTAGCTCTGGGAAACATGCATGGCTTTGCATGCATGAACAGACAGCACTCAGCTCAACACATGACCTACTTATTCCTGCCTGTGAGCTCACCTTAGACATTTTACTTGTTTTTGCTCTTTGAGATGATTTTTTTAAAGTCCATTCAGAATAGATGCTTGCTTAAATATTGTGATTCTGATCTTAGCACACACAGGTTTAACCAAACAGAATGTTTTCAGTCACTCTGTGTAAGCAGTTTCTTTATTGGCAGCTTGACTGGATGCATGCAGGTGTGCAAATTCTGTGAGCAGCTGCATTTTTGACCCCTTAAACCCCTTGGCCAGGTTGAGATGGCATATGGGTCATGTGACCCAACTCCTAGGATTTGATCTGTGCTTGCCACAGTAGTTCTTTGATTGATTTAGTGAGTTGGGATTCAAGGGCAATAATAATGAGATTTTGAAAAAGGAAGCATGAGGACTATTGTGTGTGTGTGTGTGTGTGTGTGTGTGTGTGTGTGTTGACTTTGCATTTCTCAATGGATGTACTATCCCACTTCTGCCCCCTGTGCTAGCAAGGGCTGTGATGAGGTAAAGACCTCTCCATTTTGTGTGACTCAGTAGGATTTTGAAGACTTTGAAAGATGATCAGTTTGATGAGCCCCTTGGACTTTCGGGGGGGGGGGAACTTCACCACTCCTGTCCACAGAAGAGACAGCAGAAACCGTCACCCCCCCTTCCTGCTCGCACCCAGATATTTACTGCTTGTCAATGTCAGTAGGAGACACAGCCCAATCCTGTTACCCTGTAATCTGAGAGAAACTCGAGCTCCCTTTCAAGCCTTCGGGCTGGAAAGGATATTTACTTCTAGTTCATTTATCTATTTATTTATTTGTTTATTTTTGCCAAGACAGGGTATCCTTCTTTAAGCCTCAGTTGGCCTTGAGCTCATAGGTATCCTCCTGTTTTAGCCTCTCAAGTGCTGGGATTACAGACATAAATTCATGAGCCTAGCTGAGGATTGTGACAATGCCACAGAAAGGAATTTCCATGAGTCAGTATGAAGCAGAGTAGAGTTCACTAAGTAAGGACAAGACAAGGAGAGAGTATGCACTTTGGATTTAAGTGTGCGTGTGGAGACCCAGGGAAGTCTCAAGTGTCTTAACACTAGCTGTGGGATTTTGTTACTTTTGAAGTCTCATTGTTCACTCAACACATCTTACGACTGAGTTTAGAGAGTAAGTGGAGTTTAAGCATTAAGCAGAAATATGTGAACTTGGTTACTCGCTCTCTTTATCTAAAAAAAGCTCTTTTTCTGTAATCTGTACAGGGGTTTATGCGGTGCATTGTTTTAGGTTTGGTGAGTGGGAGGAAGGGGTTGACATGACTAAACTCAAGGCCACACAGGTTTCAGCTTAAAGCAGTGTGGTGTACTTACAGTTTGAACATTCTTGTCGGAGGCATTGCTTAGAAAAAGAGATTGAGCCCTGGTTTTGTTAGCTGTGCTGAAGTTTTTGATAAACACAAACTAGATGGGATGCTTCATTCCTCTCCCACGTGATTTTGCTTTCCCCTCTCATGCTGATGGGTGGAGGTGTTGGGGATTCCCCATCTGGATTGAAAACTCTGTCCTGCCTTGTGCTGATGGGTGGAGGTTTTGGGGTCCCTACCTGGAAGGATGCTCTGTTGTTAGACAGCTTTCAAATAAATTCCTGGGACTGACCATCTCTTCTAAGTAATACAAAGTTCCATCAGGTATGAACTCAGCAATCCCCTTAGCATCCTCTGTGTGGCCAAGGACAAGGACAAGGGATGGGGAGGGGGGGGCGCAACTCATTCTTCTCATTCTTCATTCTATGAACTTGACTCTGGTAACCGACGCTGTAGGGAAAAAAATGTTAGCATTGGACGAGTTGAGTGACAGACAGTGCTATGATGGGTGGTGACAAGGTCTGAGGCTCTCCTAATTGAATGGTCTATGTTCCTAGTCTAGCTGGAGACCTGGTACCTGAGGTCTCTTTAGCATCCCAGGTGCCTGTGCCCGAACACTCCAGGAGACAACAAGGGTACCATTTTATAAGTCATGTCTTTCAGAGTCTGAATGGCTCAACTCAGAAGCATTCCCTATGATTTCTGTTGCTTCCCCAAATTAATCTTAAGTTCTATCCCCAAGAGAACTGAGCAGCAATGAAATAAATAAGGACAAAGTAACAGTTCCCTCAAAAACTTTGTCCTCAAATGTTCACGCAGTCATGTAAGAAGTAAGCAAGCAAATGAATAACTACAGACTAGAGTGAGCCCAGAGCCCCCTGAGCTCTGTGTTGTCTAACTTCCTTGGCTTAGTATAGCTAAAGGCCTTGCTTTTCACACGATATCATTGGCTGTCTCTGCCACAGTGGTAGAATTCAAAGGACACACAGTGAGTCATATTTAACTGGCTTATACTATTGTGGAAATATCCATGAGGAAATGAGAGAGCACTGTATTCGTTGCCTTTGGGAAGTCTATCAGCTAAAACCAAACCAACGGAGAAGGAGCTCAAAGAAGATTATCGTTTTCTTTGGAGATTTTTCTAGGAATATATTCTGTAGTTTATGGCTCTTCAGCAATCAGTCTGCTTGCTTGAAGGTGATTGTGGTTTACTTCCATTGCATTTCATCTCACCTTGAATCTCCAGGATGCTTACTGGTGAGCAAGTTAAGTCTTCTAGGGGTGAGGAAAGGGTCTTTTTTTTTTTTTTTTTTTTTTATCTTCTTATAGAGCTGAAACACACACCTACAAGCATTGTAGAACTTTTGGTAAAAATTCTAAGAAAGTATTAACACTCCAGAAATGAATTAACAAGCCACCTTTTTGTGCAGCTGTGACGTGCCCCTTAAGTGAATGAATAGTACTTTATTCTACCAAGGCACAGATCGTTGGCTGAACTGTGGAACGAGCATGTGGCTCCTAAATCAATGAGGGGTGTGTGTGTGTGTGTGTATGTGTGTGCTTAGATTAGAATGAGCCTGTGCAAATAAGATTAAAAGTCAGACCTAAAGCCACAGAACCTGAGACAGGATGAAGCTCTCTCTTTAGCTCCCAGCAGCGAGTGTGAGGACATCTTGGAGTTTGTCAAACACATCATTCTGGTGATTCCATTCATAACAGCAGCAGCACAAACCTCTGTTTGGAGTCTCGGTCCTCACTCACTGCTTGACTTTAGGGCTGACCCAAGTGTGTATTCATGCTTTCCGAGTAGCTGAACCATGACTATAAAAAGTGAGAGATCTTTTGAAATAATGCAGAAATTATTCCAGGGCTTCCCACTGCCAGGGATAACGAACATTTATCATAGACCCACCTTTGAATTCTCATGGACGGCCTTGTGAGATGCATGCTGCTCAGCTTTATCATCAAGGAAACTGAGGCAATGAATGGCTAAATCACTCACCCAGGTGATGAATCTGGGAAGCACTGGAGTGCCGATTTAAGAACCAGTGTTTGGTACCCAACTGTGGGCTCTTAAGTCTCTCAGAGGATGTCAAGCAGACCACCAGGAACTCCAGGACGGCCTCTCCATTCTTTTTATTACAATGAAGCCAAGGTGTTACAACATAGAGACTCTACACAGTTTTAGAGTCTTAAGGAAGTACACATCAATTTCCCTTCTATCTGGTGTCATTGGAGCATACAGGGAGAAGGAGGTGTTCTAGGAGTGTAGGTTGGGTAGGGCAATGTGTGGCACATCTTTAAGGAGCCACATGGCGGCTATGAGCAAAATTCATCTGTAAGGAGTAGGAAGGAAGTGGATGCCCCCAGGACTTTTGGATTTAATCACACAGTATTTTCTACTACCTTCTATTAAAGTAACTTCTCACCTTGGTTGTAGTACCACAAGCTACCTGCAAGAAAGAAAGGGAAACACAATCTAGCCATAGTGGTAGGAAAAGAGGAGTGGAGTGGGCAACCAGTAGTCTCTTCTGTGTATAAAGGAAAGGAGACAAATATGGTTATCCTGGCTTACAAAAATACCCATTGTCACTACAAGTAACCTGGAAGAAAACAGGAACTTAAAAGGTAGAAGTAAAACTCATAAAATTCTACTGATAAAACTGCCAATTATCCCCTTCCCATAAAACTTTCAGTTTCTAGTAGGGGAACTACGTCTCTGAACTGTTATTTATTTATTTATTTATTTATTTATTTATTTATTTATTTATTAGATATTTTCTTTATTTACAT